>NW_008342393.1:386110-457192 GCF_000622305.1 Nannospalax galili | reverse complement strand
CGGCCGAGGCTCTGGGCACCGGCGCGGCTGGCGGTCCCGGAGCCCAGATCCTGGCACTGCGAGGTAAGAAGCGGCGCGCGCAACACACAACGGAGGGGGAGAGAGAGCGGGCGCGGGCAGGAGGGTGGGCCGGGGACCCGTCCCTCGCGTGCGCCGCAGCCTAGTGACGCACCGGACCGCAGCGGGGGCTCAGTACCCCCTCCGCCCCGCCCACGGTGCCCGTCGCTCCTCCGAGCTCGCGCATCCTGTGCGCCCCGCACCTTCCCGCAGCTCGGCATCCCCAACACCGCCCACCCCGCAGGGTTTCTCCTCCCTCGCGTTTGTTCCCCAGGTTCTTTCCGAGAGCGGTTGGACTGGCGGGGGAGCTGGGGGCGCAGCTGGAAGCCGCCAGGGGGTGAGCCCGGCGTGGGGGCGGGGGCCGGGTACCATTCTTCTGGTCTCTTCTTGTGACTGGTGCTCAGCGCAGCGGGCTGGCTCCATGTCTGGAGAACGAATGAATCATGACTCCTTGTCAGCGCTTGAAGGACTTTCTTGAGGTCCACGTGCTGCTGCAGAGCACCTTGAGAGGGGCCCTCTTGAGATAGGGTACCTACCCTCTTCTTGAGTAGCAGAAACTCCACTCACTTCCCCTCCTCTCTGCCATTGGTTGGGGGATCTGGGGTTAGGATGAGATTCTTGTAGGCCTTAGCCAAGTACTTGTTGAAGGGATGTTGGAGCAGGACACTTAATGAAGGGCTCTTAGAAGGTATTAAAAGGGGTGTGGTGGTGGTGGTGGTGGGAATGGGTGAGCACTCAGAACAAGGCAGGGTCTCCTTAGCACTGCCAAGGCCAGCCTGAAAGACGTGATCTGAGTACCCATCCCGTTTCAAAAGTTATTAGGAGCCTCTAATCTCTGTTTCTTCATTACTGAATTGAGAACATTAGTGCCCATTTCTGAGAAATATTTGCACAGTCAGAAAAATGCAGTGTTTGTTATATTGGGGGCACCCAACACATCTTGCCTCACCCCCATTTGTTCTTCCAGTTTTTTTTTTTTTTTTTTTTTTAAATCCCCAAATAGGTTCTAATCAGACCCAGGTGATGTGTGTTTATTGCTGAGTGGCTTCTCCTCCCCCACCCCACAGTCTGCAGGGAGAGCTGGGGATTTGCTGGGTATAGGCATGCCAGTGCTGTCCGAAGACTCCGGTGAGTATTCCCAACCGAGACTGCTCCTACCAAGCCTCCCAGGGTTCTCTCTGGAAGCTACCCTGCCTGCTCACCCTGCCGACCTGAGCCGGGGTTGGGGGTGGTGGTGGTGGTGGTGGTGTCATAAGGACAGGATGGGAGTCTGTCTGAGGATCCCCACAGGGCCCAGAACTCCCTCTGTTTCTGGACCTTGCTTTTCTTGTCTGCCTCCTCATTAGGTTTGCATGAGACCCTGGCGCTGCTGACCTCTCAGCTCAGGCCTGACTCTAATCACAGGGAGGAGATGGGCTTTCTGAGGGACATCTTCAGTGAGAAAAGCCTCAGCTACTTGATGAAGGTGAAGGCCGCTCAGCCCCTCCCCCACCCCCCCAGGGGAGGTTCTTCCCTGGGTCATCCCAGCTATCCCCTCTGCCCTAGGAAGGTTTCTACTGACTCACTAGGTAGGAATTTTCCTTCTGCACTGCTGTGAAGGGAAGCCAGACTACAGTTCTAGGTGTCACCACAACCCAGGGTTGGGTGTACAATATTCGGGGTTAAGCAAAAAATCAAGTATCTTTGCAGATTCACGAGAAACTCCGCTATTACGAGAGGCAAAGTCCAACCCCAGTCCTGCACAGTGCCATGGCTCTTGCTGAAGATGTAAGTCCCAGATTTTAATACTTTGACTTACAGTGGAGCCCCACCCCCAGCCTTGAAGGACTCCCTCTAGCCTGGTCAACACTGCTTAGCCTAGGGACGTCAGTGGTTTAAGACAGATCTTTTCCTCTCTCCTCTCCTTTTTTTCTTGATGGTATTGGGAATCAAGTCCAGGACCTTGTACTCTGTGTATTTGAACTATAGCTCCAGCCTTCCCTGGGCTGACATCAAGGAGGACCTTGTTAGCCTGAGCCTGGGCAGGGAGACATGATGATTCCGGTTGACTGTGTGTTCTGGAGCAAGCCTGTTCCCTCAGCTGTAAAATGAGAGTGTTGGATCCCATCAGCAGCTCCTCAACTGTTCCAAGAACTGGCAATATGAGTAGGTCAGCCAGTGCCTTGTGTTTGAGCTTTGGGAGTCTGACATGAAGTCCTGAAGTCAAGAGACTTGTGGTGTGCCCCTGGTGACTGGCTTTGGTTTCTTGATTCTTGTGGACCTAGTCCTCTGGATTTCCTGTTGGGGAAAAGCTGTCTGGGTTGATGGCTTACATTGGCTCCTAAATAGCTCACCTAATACTCAACTAGTTAGCTAGGCTTTTCTCCAAGGGACCTCAGGACAGTGTAGCCTGTGCTACAAACCTTGTGTCTTGTTCCTCTGTGGCACGATCACATCTTGTCACATCACCCATCCCCAACCAAGCTCAGTGCTGCCACCTTTGCTACTAGCTCTGTGACCTTAAACAAGTCACTCAACCTCTCAGCCCTAATTTCCTCACCCATGAAATAGCCAAGCGCTGAGGATACAGACAGTATAGCTAGAAAAGTCTGGGTTCAAATCTTGGCTTTGCCAATATGAACCTTGTGATACTGGGCAAGGTATTTAGTCTCTTCAGACCCTGGGTTCTCATCCATTAAATCAACAAATCAAAGCACCCACTATGTCTGGTTTGTTGCAGGGGGTCTGAGAAGGGCCATATAAAGCAACAGCACACAGTAGGGCTAACTCAGCACTAGGAGGATCACCCTGTGTACCTATGAGAGTGCTTCTGGTCTCTGGTGTGATTTCCCCAGGGCCTCCATCAGTCCTAGAGTGGTGGGTCTGACATGCTCCTGGGGGCTGCAGCCATTCCTCAGATCCTTGTGTTTGATGCCCAGGGAGGAGGGATTTCCCCCAGGGACTCCAGCAATCTTCAGCAAGGACACCCCAGCTTCTTGTCTCCTCCCTTACAGGTGATGGAGGAGTTGCAGACGGCCTCTCTGCACAGTGATGAGAGGGAGCTGCTGCAGCTGCTGTCCACCCCCCATCTCAGGGTAGTCACGCCGCAGTCCCTGCACACCCACACAGCTGTGTCTCCTGGGATGGGGGTGGAGGGAGTGCTGGGTCCGGAGACAGAGGGGAGGAGACTTCTGTGTGCAGGATCCTGAGTGATGGGAGTCTGGGGGAGTGCTTCTTAGGCATGAGATCTCAGACCCCTTCTACCCCTGCCTAGGCAAGGCCCTCTGCTCCTGTGAGGGCATGGAGCCAGCCCTTTACTCTTGCTTTTCTGGCAGGCTGTACTTATGGTACACGATACAGTCGCCCAGAAGAACTTTGACCCTGTTCTGCCCCCTCTGCCTGATAATATAGATGAGGATTTTGAGGAAGAATCAGTGAAGATTGTTCGCTTGGTGAAAAACAAGGAGCCCCTGGTATGTGCTTGCCTCTCTTCCCTCCCTTCCTCTTCATCTGACTCCCAACCCAGGAAACCCAGAAGGGACCCTCCTGAACTCTGGGTGACAGCTGCGTTGTCGTGAGTGTTACTGTTCTCTACAGCACCTTTGAGTATAGGGCATCCCTTTCCTAAGTGGATACAGCTCCTGTCCGTGTAGCCAAGCCCTTTTGCACAGCGAACATCCTGTACAACAGTTGGGGTGGTCATGATCATCATGCTTGAAAACAGAAGTTAAACTCAACCCAAGGGCCAAAGGGAGCCATAGCTTAATTTTATGTTTTGTTAGTTTTAGCGTGGTTATGCTTATTCATATATCATGGCTGAGTTGAGTAATTACATTAGAGACCTGTGACACCCCCCAAAAACCCAAGGTATTTATACTTGGTCCTTTATAGAAAGTTTGCTGATCCTGCTCTGATTACTGATGTAGCCCAGGGCCACAACCACTCTCCTCCCCGACTGACAGATAGCACCCTGCTTTTAACACTGATTGACCAGGCAAAGAGAAGGTTGTTTATCAGATGGAAGGAAGTGGTGGAAGTCCAGAGAACTAAGTACTTGCCCCAGGCAAACCCAGAGCTGGCCTTCTCTAGTTTCAGTTTTCCCCATCTGACCTGTGTCAGATGAGCCAGGTCTGCCAGTGGGTGAGAATGTCTTCTTTGCCTCTGTTTCCCTGCTGTGCAATGGGGCCACCAGCCATGGAGTTGGCACATTGCTCAGGGGCCCTCCTATGTGGAAATGGTATTGGGGGGCTGGGAGTTCAAAAAGGAATAAGTGATGTGTAGAATTTGTCTTCTGTACTTTGGATAGATGATGTGAATAGATGTGCAAGTGTTTGCATAGACAGACAGTATTAAAGGTGAACATTTATTGGGCACTTACTGTTTATGTCTCTTGTGAATTTCATTATGGGCTCCTTGTAACAACTCTGAGAGTTAAATGTTCTCCCTCACCCTGGAGGAGACAGACTCTAAGAACACAGGGACTTCCTTGCAAAGCCACATGCTTTTCAGTCAGTGATTGAGCTGGATTTGAACCCAGGGCTTTTGGTGCTTGGCTGTCCACTTCACGGCTGTCTTGGCATGGCCTACTCACCTGGCACAGGAAATCCGGAGCTCATTAGTGCCTTACTCATCTCAGATGTCATCTCCCTGTGCTTCATGGGCCAAGTCCTGGTCCTGAAGCCCTGGTGGGGGCGTAATTGGTTCTTCTTGGCAACAACAGAAGGCCCAGGAATGCTGGGATTGGCTTGAGGCAGGTTGAGAATTTGCTAGCACATACTGTCCTCATTATTAAATGTCTTTGCGAGTGGCAAGGGCTGTGATGAGACAGAAAATACTGGGTTTGGCATCATCAGAAGCTCTCCCTCCTCTCCATGGAGTGACTTTGAAGATGCTTGGCTTCTCTGATACCCAGTCCTTCATGTTTTACTTATTTATTTAAAATTTTTATTACATTTACTTTTTTGTACGTGTGTATATGTGTGTGTGGGGGTGGGTGGGGGTGTGTGTGTGCCATAGTGCAAGGGTGGAGATCAGAGGGCAACTTTCAATTTTTTCCTTCTACCATGTGGGTCCCAGGGGTTGAACTCAGGTTGTCAGACTTGCTTTTACCCCCCAAGTCATCTCACCAGCCTTATTATATTAATTTTTTGAGACAGGGTCTCATGTAGCCCAGGCTGGCCTCAAGCTCCTTATGTATCTGAGGATGACCTTGAACTCCTAATCCTCCTGTCTCTAGCTCCTGAGTCCTGGGATGGCAGGCATGTGCCGCCAGGCCTGGTCCGTTGTGTAGGCTGTCACATGATCATTGTGCTTTGTGAGCTGTAAAGTGTGGAACTTTCCTGATGGAAGCTGCTGGCTTTATGGTGTTTTCAGCCCTGGGAAGGTCCCCACTGATTCACCATCTGGGGTGACAGAGGGAGGAATGCAAGAGGCTGTGTCAGTCTGAGGTTGCCTTGCTTGGTCTTGTCTGTTCCTTTCCCCTATGCAGGGTGCCACCATCCGGAGGGACGAGCACTCAGGGGCTGTTGTGGTGGCCAGGATCATGCGAGGGGGTGCAGCAGACAGAAGCGGTGAGTTCAGCCAGTGGACTAAGTAGAGGGATGGAATGGCAGCCTAGCTGAGACGGTGGCCATTGTCCCAGAGCCCCTTTGCTCTTAAGCTCTCTTTCCTCCAACACTTTGGTAACCTTTGTGGGATTTGCTTTGCTTTCAGGATTGGGGCTGAAATTCTCACTATTCCAAGCTCAATAGGATTTTTGTTTTGTTTTGTTTTTTGAGACAGGGTCTCACTATGTAGCCCTGGCTGCCTTGGAACTGGCTATATAGATCAGGTTAGCCTTAAACTCACAGAGATCCCCCTGCCTCTGCCTCCCAAGTGTTGGTCTTAAAGGTGGAAGATACCATGCCTGGCTCAGTGGGAATATAATCAAAGCCTAAACAGGCTGGGGTTCTCAGGGGTGATCAGGAAAGGTGTAGCCTGAAGGCTTAACACTTAAGCATGGAGGATGGGCTTGGTAGCGGCTTCCTAACTGGGGTGGGGATGATTCCCTGTCCCTACCAGTAGCCTGGGCACCTTGTGAAACTGCACTTGTAGAGGGGAGGGTGCTCATGTCCAAGACTGATTCGAATGGAAAGCAGGTTGAGAATCATAAGTGTGTGGGAGACGTGGAGGCAAGCCTCCCAGTGTAGGAGGATGTTACCCTCCAGTGGGGACCTGACATGGACAGTCCTAGACCTTGCTTCCCACACACCGAGCACACAGGTCTCTGAGCATCTTGGTAACCCACAGACTCTGATTCAGAAATCTGCACTCCTGACCCAGTGTTGCTGCTGCTATTGCTGGCTCAGCACCAACTCAGAGCAGCAAACAGAGGCTTCAAATATGTAGAGAGACTTGTCATCAGAGTAGTGGCTAAGTGCTGTGGGTGGTGGCAAGTGCCTATAGTCTCTTCTGTGTGGGAGGTTTAGAAGGTAAGATCCCTTGAGTACAAGAGATCAAGACCAGCCTGGGCAACATAGCAAGAACTTGTCAAAATAAAGCCAGGCTGGGTATATAGCTAAGTTGGTAGGTGGCTTGCCTAGAACACAGGGATTCGATCTGTAGCATAGTATAAAACAGGGCATAGTGGTACATACCTGTAATCCCAGTACTCAGTAGGTAGAGACAGGAGGATCAGAAGTTTAAGGTCATATTTGGCTACTTAGTGAGTTTGAGGCCAGCCTGGGCCACATGAGTCTTAAAAAAAAAAATAAATAAATAAATAAATAAATAAATAAATAAGTCAATGGATGAGTGTGGTTGACACTCTTGAGGGCATCTTTTCTGTATCCTTTAATTTACCTTATTAAGATCCAAGAAGACCATTCATGGAGTGTGTTTGTATCCCAGGAGAGTGAAGAAAGTTAATGATACTTTCAGAAGAGCAGAGATGGGGGCTGGGGAGAAGGCTCAGTTGGTAAAGTGCTTGCTTGCCACACAAGCATGAGGCCCTGAGTTTGACCCCTAACACCCATATAAAAACACCTGTTATACTCGCACTGGGAAGGTAGACACAGGCAGATGCCTGGGGCTCATTGGCCAGACAACCTGCTTGAATTGGTGAGCCCCAGGTCTCAGTGAGAGACTCTGTTTCAAAAGACAAAGTGAATGATGCTTGAGGGAAAACAGCACTAGAATTTTCCTTTGGATTCTACATACATGTGAACACATGTATGTGTGCACCCAAAAATACATGTACACCCAAACACAGGAATATACAGACAGACAGACAGACAGACAGACAGACAGACACACACACACACACACACACACAGTAGAGATGTAGCAGAAAGAATGCAGTTTTCTATGCCAAAGCACTTGTGTGTGCGTACTGGCTCCATTTGGCTTCGGTGGGACTGCTGCGTGTTCCTGGCTCTCACCGCTTATGCATGGGGACCTCCCAGAGGATGGTATAAATTCAATGTTCAGTGTGTGCCAGCATGCAGAAGGGTACAGTCCTCCACATTTTTAGACCTGAGTCTGCCCTGCAGTAACCTCTTCAGTGCCCAGTTGCATGAGGTCCAGCGTCAGGGCCCTTCCTGTGCTGAGCTGACCCCAGACCCTGTCTCCTAGGCCTGGTACATGTTGGTGATGAACTCCGAGAGGTGAATGGGATTGCTGTCCTGCACAAACGTCCTGATGAGATCAGCCAGATTCTGGTTTGTGTGGCTTGCCTGTGGGGAGGGAGATCTTCAGAGACCCAGAACAGGGGGGCTTCTTGGCAGAGCCAGGGCAGACCCTGTCTTTGCCTCCCTGTTTGTATGAGAATGGGGCAAGACAAAATGGCCTTCCAGTCCACCTGCCTCCTTCTCTCAGACCCTGTCTTCAGGACAACTATCCTCCTACCCCCAGCTCCTTTTCCTGAGAGCCCTCCCAAGTCTTGGGTTTGAGTCCTAGTCCCACCAACGTTCAGCTTCCTTTCCAGTAACATAGGGAGTGAGAGGGGTTTTCAACCCACGTGTGGTTATTAGCATGGAAACACTGGAGAAGGATAGACCACTGCAGAATTGTGAGGAGATTCCAGGGATCAAAGCAGCATCTGTTCTGGGGTGTATGAGACAAAATGGAAACATTGGAAATCTCCGTCATACCTGTGACTGGTTCATCCTTTGGTGTCTTCCACTAACCGGACGCTCTTTGCTAACTACTGATGGTTTGTGGGGCACAAACAGGATAAGCACTAAAGAGATAGGCTGTCTTTTAGGGCCTGTCAGGAACACAGGTGCAGTTGACCTTTCAGTCTTACTCTTTTTTTATTTACTTATTTATTTTTATTTTATATGTATGAGTGTTTTGCCTACATGTATGTAAGTGTACCACATATATGTGCAGTGCCCACACAGGCCAGAAGAGGGGTGGGAGTGCATCTCACTTCTCTGACATGAGAGCCCTGTAGAGAAATAGAAGCAAAGAATTTGAAAGTATTAATCGGCTATAGCCTAGGATAATGGGACTGAAGTAGATTATTAAAACAGCCGAGGAGAGCATCAAGGAGAGGAGTTCTTAGGACCCGAGGGGTCTGGAGCCACAGGGAACCAGAATTCAAGGCTTGCCTAGTCTTTGAGTTCTTATTAAAAACTTCTGCCTCTTTGTCCCATGAAAAGGCAGTATATTAGTTACTTTCTTGCTGTTACAACCAAAAAACCTGACAAAAGAAATGTAATGGAGGAAGGGTTCATTTTGGTATAGTCCACCATGGCAGGGAAGGCATGGGCAGCAGGAGCTGAGGCAGCTGGTCACATTGTATCCATGGCCAGGAAGCAGAAAGAGATGAATTCTTGTGCTCAGCTTTTTCCTTTATTTTTATAGCCTAGGACCTCAGCCCATGGAATGATGCTGTTGACATTTAGGGTGGGTCTTTCCACCCCAGTTAACCTAATCTAGAAACTCCCTCACAGATACGCCCAGAGGTTTGTTTTTGTGGTGATTCTAAATCCTGTCAGGGTGACAATCAGTATTACTCATCACAGTTAGATACTTGATTTCTGAGTTTACTTCATAGTTTATTCATCTAGGTCATAGGGGTGGAGGCTGTGAAACTGACTTTCATTCTGAACATCCATCCATTCTTAGACCTGGAAAGTGAGACTGGAACTCACCCATTGTCATGTCTAGAGGGTAACAAGCCTTTGTTCTCTCTTCCTTCAGGCCCAGTCTCAGGGATCCATCACCCTCAAAATTATCCCTGCCACCCAGGAGGAAGATCGCCTCAAAGAGAGCAAGGTATGGGAGGTGGGCTCCCTGGAGCCTTCTCTGCTGGGCCAGGGTGGGTGTGCCAGACCTGCCTTTGGACATAGTCATCCAAACAGCTCATGTGTCTTGCCCTAGTAACCTGTGCCTAGCAAGGGCTTTGTCACAGGTGGCTCACTTACTTGCACCCTGCTGTTTGGAAACAGGATTTGACATAGCTTACTAACAAAAGACAAAGTTACTTTAATTGAAATAGAAGATAAGCCGAACCATCAAGAGAAGAAGGAACATAGGAACTGGACTCTGGACCAGTGATGAAGCTGCCATTGACTTGGTTATTTGCCTGTCTTTGGTGGTGATCTCCCTGTGCTGGGCTCTCTGCCAGAGGCCAAAGACCAGGATAGTTAGTAACTCCAAGGGTTTCTGTGTGGAAGGGGAGGCTTGGGAAGAAGTGCTTAGGAAAGTGTCTGTAGAGCAAGGGATACCGCGGAAGGCAACTCCAAGGGTTTCTGTGTGGAAGGGGAGGCTTGGGAAGAAGTGCTTAGGCTGTAGAGCAAGGGATACCTCGGAAGGCATCACAGTGGGGATGCTGTTGCTAGAGGCAGGCTTCAGAGGGACAGTCAGGCCAGTGTTACACAGAGACTCTGAGGCGTTGTGGAAGGGAGCACATTTGGGGATCTGGGAGAAAGGGTGATATGATGGGGTTTTGGGGTGGATAGAAGGGTAGCTGGCAATGCAGGTTCAGCTCTGAAGGATTCAACACATTCCTGTTCAGTTTGGGCACTCCTAGAATCTGACCCCAACACAAGGATTTGAAGGCAAGAAGGGTAGCTGGCAATGCAGGTTCAGCTCTGAAGGATTCAACACATTCCTATTCAGTTTGGGCACTCCTAGAATCTGACCCCAACACAAGGATTTGAAGGCAGATGGTTTATGTGATGGGAGGTGATTCCAGGCCACACCAATTAGGGAGTAAGGAAGGACTGGGAAGGCAGTCTGATAGGGAGCATGCTATCCAGCAGTGCATCACTGTGGATACCTGGCGCATAATCCTACAGGGCTTCTGGAATTCCCCATAGACCATGCACTGTGGTTGTTCTGGCTAAGAGCTGGGGAAATGTTTACATCAACTCTACCAAGCACTGAAAATTAATTCTTCGTAGTTCCTGCCTATTAGATTAGAGAAGAGCCAGCCTAACAGCCACAGGAAGTATGTCCTTAGGCAAGGGGTGCAGGTGTTAAGTCCTGAAGAAAAACCCAAACCCTAGGATTTTTGTGGAAAATATTTCAATTTGATTCTTTTTTTAATATTTATTTGTGTGTGTGTGTGCGCGCGCGTGCGTGCGTGCGTGCGTGTGTGTGTGTGTGTGTGTGTGTGTGTGTGTGAGTGTGTGTATGAGTCCATGAACCACAGCACACGTGTGGAGGTCTGAGGATTGAACTCAGATCTCTGGTAGCAAGGGCCCTTAACCCACTGAGCCAGTGGAGGAAGGGGGAGGTGAGTGGAGTTGTGCCAGGGAGGCGTGGTAGGAAGCTATGTAGAGTGAGATCGTCAAGACTGGCATGGAGAGGCTGGCAGAGGGCAGAGAGGAGGGCATTTGATTTCATAATAAACTTGGACTTGAAGTTCTTGGCAGCCAGCACAGAAAGGAGAACAAAATGCGTTTTGTACTTTCCATCAGGGGATGGAAGGAAGCAGGCCAATCCCAGCCATGTCTCCCAGAGGTAAATGCATACAGGACAGCCTCTGGTCCAGGAGAGAGGCCAGTGCATTTATTGATGATATGATTAATGATGAGCAGTATCTTCACTGACTTTTTTTGTGGCAAGGGAAGAAACAATCTTTTCATGTCTGTTTCTTACTTACCCTTTTTGATTAAATCCCAAGGCATAAATGATACTGACTCTTAACTGATGGGAAATGATTCTTCCCAGGATGAGCTGTTGTGGTTCCTTCTGTGGGACCACAGCTGTCAAGGGCTCTGGCTTGATACATGAAGAGAATGTGATAGCCCCTGCCTTAGTTCAGTCCCCTTAAATCTTCTTCTTGACCTAGATACTGATCTGGGCATCCATTTATTACATTGTAGCATCTGTAGGTGGATGAGGGTATCTGTCCCTACCACACATAGCCAGAAAGTTCTCCCTTTCCAGGTGAATATTTATGTTAGTAAGTTATCTAGCCTTGCATTTTGGCACATAAGAGAATCCTGTTTGGATCTTTCTGAGGAAGACCCTTGACTCCTTTCTTTGCCTTTTATTAGCCACTGAAATAATGGGGCCTCAATAGTCCAGGACTAGAAATACTTGAAACAAATCCATGCTACTAGGTGATAGGAGAGAACAAAGAAACAGGAAACAGATCTGTGTCTTCATCCTGTCTTCTCCAGAGAGGAGACTTGGCCAAGTATATGGCAGATGAGGCAGGATGGAGCTGTCAAAACCATGGACTTCATCTCCCTACTTGAGAAGTGAGGGTGAAGCATCGATATCAGTGGTTTTATTGGTGTCTGGGCTCCTCCCAAGACCAGTAGAGTCCGTCCTGCACAGATGGTGCCCGATTTCATCAGGAGCAGTTGGTGTCGTAAAAATAACAGTGGTTCCAAATTGTGCCTGCTCTTGCTTTCTGTCCCCGGTATAAGTTGTTGCTTTGTGTCCTTCAAGGCTCTTGATGGCAGATCAGGTCATATAGATAAGTTCCAGGAGGAAAGAAAATCAGACATGGTTCCTGTCTACATATTTCCTTTTAAGTTTTTAATTAATGTGTGTGTGTGTGTGTGTGTGTGTGTATTTCTGTGTGCATGTGAGCCATAGTTCATACGTGGAGGTCAGAGAATAACCTATAAGAGTCAGTTCTTTCTTCCATGGTGGAATCTGGGGCTTGAACTCAGTTCATCAGGCTTATACAGGAAGCACCTTCACCCGCTGAGCCATCCTGCTGGCTCTCATTTTGTGATTCTGTTTGTTTTTGGTCAGGACCTAGTGCATGCTGCTAGGCAAGCACTACCACTAAAGCCATACCCGGGCCCCAATTTTCTGATTCCCTGTGGATTTCCTAACTAGAATTTCCCAAATGGAAGAACAATAAGAAAATGTGCACAGTGTGTTTCTGATTAGCTTTCTACTCTCAAGGCTGCTTGTTCTTCCTAACCACGAATGGCCTCTAGCTGTGAAGGGCCACTGTTATGTGGCCTCCTCAGTGGCCTGTGCCTGTGTGCAGAAGGGTCACTTTACTGCAGCCCTTGCCATACAGGTGTTCATGCGTGCCCTCTTCCACTACGACCCACGGGAGGACCGCGCCATCCCCTGCCAGGAGGCGGGCCTGCCTTTCCAGCGTAGACAGGTCCTGGAGGTGGTGAGCCAGGATGACCCCACGTGGTGGCAGGCCAAGAGAGTGGGGGACACCAACCTTCGAGCTGGCCTCATTCCCTCCAAGCAGTTCCAGGAGAGGTAGGTCTGGGGTGCTGTTACGGGATGGGACTCCAATGGCTGGTGGCCCAGTATGTGACAAAGCCCCCAGTCTCTGCCATCACACCTAGGGGGGCATTAAGGTAAGTAAAAGCTACTCTTGTGTCTGTGTCTTAGCTGCTTGAGATTGAGATAGCTGTATCGACCTTTTACTTTTTGTTTTCAGTATTGAGGCTCAAATCCAGAGCCTTGCTGGGGAAGTGCTCTACCGCTAAGCTCCTGTTCCAGCCTTCTTTTTTATTTTTTAATTTTGAGACAGGGCCTCACTAAATTGCCCGGGCTGTCCTTGAACTCATTTTATAGTTCAGGCAGGCCTTGAACTTGCAATCCTCCTGCCTTAGCCTCTCAAGTAGCTGGGATTATAGGCCTACACCACCAGGTCCAGGTGAACATCTATGTTAGTAAGTTAATGTATACAGCTGTTCCTTAGTATATGTTGGGAGTGCTTCTAGAACCTTCTAGATACCCAAATCAGTAGGTACTCTTCCCTTACATAGAATAGTATTTGGTGTATTTGCATATAACCCTGCCCATCCTCTGGGTGCTTTGAATCTTCTCTGGATGACCCAGAATGCCCAGTGCCATATCAATGCTGTGTAGATGGTTGGTGCTCCATGTTTAGGGAATAACGCCAAGAAGGAAGTCTGTACACATTTAGTACAGACACAATATTGCTTGCACATATTTTCAATTTACAGTTGGTCAACTCTGCAGATAGGGAACCGTGGACCAAGAGGGTCAAAGTCTTGCCAGTGTCCCAAGAGCACACTTTATTTTCTGCCTGTGCATTTTTGTGTGCTACAGACAGAATCTAGAATCTGGCTTTTAACTAAGATTTTGAATTTCCCATACGTTTACGTATTCCTCATGTATAATTTTAATGGTTGTATAATATTTCGTCAGGAGGTGTACACTGGATCATAGGTAGCAGGTATTTATTAGGATTGCTCTGGTTTGTGCTGTGCATCTTTACATTATATTAGTAGTATCATCATCATTATGATTTTGAGATAGAGTTTTGTTGCATAGTCCAGGCTGTCCTTGAACTCATGGAATTCTTTCCCACCTCAGCCTCCTGAGTGTTGGGATTACAGGCAAAAGCCATCATACCTGCCCCTTGTGCTTGGCATCTTACCACTCCCGTGAATCCCTGCTCTGTTCTGGAGGAGCTTACAATGTACAGGAAAGTCCAGACCTTCTCCAAACACACACTTTATGAGAAGGTGACTCATGGGAGGGACATATTCTCTGTGAACTTGTACTAGGAGCATGTGTCCTCATCCGGGAATGCAGGGAAGGCTTCTTGGAGGAAGGGTTGTACCTGAGCGAATGTCTGGCTTCCCTTTAGCCACCCTCTCAGGCAGTCTATGGCTTTTCTCTGTTACAGGTTGTAGGAGTGGTCTTGTATATAGAGGTTTCTTTTTTTAGAAAATACTTTATTATTTTTATTTTATGTGTATTAGTGTATTGCCTGCATGTATGTGAGTGCACCCGTGTCATGCAATGCCACGGAGGTCAGAAGAGGGCTTTGGATTCCCCTGGAACTGGAGTTAGGATGGTTTGTAGCTGCCATGTGGGTGCTGGGAATTGAACCCGGGTCCTCTGCAAGAGCAGTTGGTGCTCTTAACCACTGAGCCCTCTCTCCAGCCCCTCTACAGAGGTTTCATCATAGTTCATAATCTTCTTTTAGACTAAATTTCCAAGAGGGCAAACCCTGGGGCTGGAGCAGACAGGACTGTGTCACTTCCTCTGAGGTTTGTGTCCCTCTTCACATCTCAGTGTATAGAGTGCAGTGATGGCAGACTTCAGAGTCCATCTGTTTTAGTGGCTAAATTGATATGGACTCTAGGCCAGGAGTACTCGTGTTATGTAGGAGGTCTTCAGGCTCCATCCTAAACCTGCAGATGCAGAAACTCCAGGCTGTATCCTCACCCATGTTCCAGGGGAGTCTGAAGCCCTGGGGTCTGAGGACTGCTGGCTTCTTCAGGGACCCCCAGCCCCATCTGTGATTTTGACTTTGAAGGTCATGCCCTCTTCAGAAGATGTGGAGGAAGTCTCTTACCTCCATTTTTTTATTTTTGCATGTGTGTGTATGTGTGCATGTGCGTTTGTGTGTGCATGCTGTGTAAAGGCCCAAGGTTAACATCAGATGTATTCCTCGGTTATTGTATATTTTACTTTTTGAGATGGGGCTCTCATTGAACCTGGAGCCCAGTGATTTGTCTGGTCTTGCTGGCCAGCAAATCCCGAGGATCCTTCTGTCTCTGACTCCCCAGCACTGTGTGCATCACAGCACACAGTGTTTTTTTTTCTTTTTTAAATTGTGGGTGCTAGGTATCAAACTCAGGTTTCCATGCTCACATGGCAAGTACTTTACCAACTGAGCTATCTCCATTTTATTTAATTTTTTGTATTTATTTTTATGTGTATAAGTGTTTTGCCTGCATATATGTAAGCACACCATGTGTGTGCAATGCCTGTGGAGGCCAGAAGGGGACATCAAATCTCCCGGAACTGGAGTTAGGGATGGTTGTTAGCTGTCATGTGGGTGCTGGGAACTAAATCCAGGTTCTCTGGAAGAGTAGCGAGAACTTGCTGGATCACTGAGCCATCTCTCCAGCCCCTCATTTTCAATGTGGATTCTAGATACCTCCAAGATCCCTGGGATGGTTCTTGAGCTCAAGGAGGTCTTGGTGACTGCCTATCTGCTGACAGCCATATTGGATAATGCTGGGGAGGGTCACATCAGGATCACTTTTACCCTTGGCCTTTCCTGGGAGTCTTTCTATTTTCCCTTTTCCTCAGAGATGGGAGAGGGGGGAGCAGGGTGAAGTGGAGAAGGTCCTCCATGCCTCAGAAGTCAGCCATGGGAAAATTACTGCAGTGATCACTGAGGGTACGAGGTAGCATTCCTCTGTGGTTGGTTGTCTTAGGCAGGGCAAGCCTTTTCCAGGACAGGAGACTGTTTTTTTCCTCCTTATAAATCAATGAGCTCTGTGAAAGTATCCCCCTTCTCTACCCAGAACTTGCTGTGAAGCAGGAGGCCCTTGGGGTGCTCAGCAGTGTCCGACAGTGCTTGGTTTCTCTGAGCTTCTGAAAGGTTCCCTTCAGCAGGTTCTCTGACCCAGCTCTGTCCACTTGTATCCCTGCAGACGACTAAGTTACCGGAGAGCCACTGGTACCCTGCCAAGCCCCCAGAGTCTCAAGAAGCCCCCCTGTGAGTAGACTGGCAGAGGTGGGGTACAGGGAGGAAGGGTTGGAGTCAAGATTAAAAAGAAGCTGACGCTGAGTTGGAGGGGACACTGGAAGCCCTGTCTGAGCCTGTAGGCCTCTAGGGGAAGGAGGTGGGGTGGGGAGAGCCTTGAGGAGGGGAAATGGTGATGGCAGCTTTTGCCTACAGAGAAACTTCTGTACTGGGGCCTGTGGATGCCACTAAACACAGCTAACACAGCTCCAAGCTGCTATGCAAGCTCTATGGGTATGTGTGTTTGGAAGAGGCCTCCAGCTTTCATTAGCTTCCCAAGGAGCGCTTTGAACCTGAACATTAAAACTCGCTGATGTGGGATGGGAATCGGGGGTGTCCAACCCATGACCGTATGCTCCCCAGTATAGCTATGAATGTGGCCCAACAGAAAACTGAAAATGTATTTAAAACATTATGAGACTTTGTGTGTGTAAAAGAAGCTGACGCTGAGTTGGAGGGGACACTGGAAGCCCTGTCTGAGCCTGTAGGCCTCTAGGGGAAGGAGGTGGGGTGGGGAGAGCCTTGAGGAGGGGAAATGGTGATGGCAGCTTTTGCCTACAGAGAAACTTCTGTACTGGGGCCTGTGGATGCCACTAAACACAGCTAACACAGCTCCAAGCTGCTATGCAAGCTCTATGGGTATGTGTGTTTGGAAGAGGCCTCCAGCTTTCATTAGCTTCCCAAGGAGCGCTTTGAACCTGAACATTAAAACTCGCTGATGTGGGATGGGAATCGGGGGTGTCCAACCCATGACCGTATGCTCCCCAGTATAGCTATGAATGTGGCCCAACAGAAAACTGAAAATGTATTTAAAACATTATGAGACTTTGTGTGTGTGTGTGTGTGTGTGTGTGTGTGTGCGCGTGTGTGCGTGTGTGCGTGTGTGTGCGTGTGTGTGGTTCAGTTGCACATTGAATTTTGTAGATGACAACATTGTGTCCAAATGTCACTTAAAATAAATGCATATACTCTCTCCAACCCCCTGGGCCAGAGATTGGACACCCCTATATGGTCCAAGACAAGTCTTCATACAGTATGGGCCCAGAGAAGTAAAAATGTTGGTCACCCCTGCTAAGCATCCTTGTACCTCTGTGACAACATCTGGAGGTCCAAACAGAGGACATTGAGAGCAGGATGGAAAGAGCCCTGGGAAGCAGGTGGAAATGCATCCTCACTCCTAAAATGGGAAAGTAGAGACTCGTTGGGTTCCATGTCAGGGTTTTAGAGGGCAGATCTCAGGTTAGAGTCCCTCACAGACAGGAGGCTTTTCTAGAACCTAGCCTCTGCTGCTGGTGGCTCATAACCAAATGAGGGGCCTGTTCAGGCACCTATATTTTTCACTTTCAATCCCAGAAAAAGTAAAGCAAATCTTATTCCCACTGTGGGACCCCAGAGGGACCCACTCTACCAGCCACGACTAGAGGCCACATTTCCAGGCTTGCTGTTGGGTGGGGAGCCTGCCAAGTAAATTAGCCAGGAGGCCACTTCGCTGGCCACGTACTGGCTTTCTCCATCTGCTAATGAGACACAGAAGAAGGTTAATCAGAGCAGGGCTAGGGCTTTAATAACGCACCACTGCTCAGATCATAGGCTTGTTGGAGCAAAGAAAAGGGACAGATGGAGATCTCCTCAGGCTGCTGAGGCTGTAGCTCCCTCTCAGCCGCAGGGCTTCCTGGTTCCCTGCACTAACGCTGTCTCATCTGTCTTTTATGCAAACTGCAGATGATCAGCCTTGTGACAAAGGTAGGCCTGGTGTTTATCCCCTGTGCACACGAGTGAGGCTCCTTTTCTGTGGAGTGTCTGGGGCTGAGGGGGGCTGGTTTTCCTTCTCCCATCTGGGTGGCTGTTCCCAGGTGTGTGGAGTGGGAATGGGCTTCAAAGCCTTGGGGCCCCTTCCCTATGTGGCTGGCACAAAGGAAGGGGCAGTGCTTTGACCCAGCTGCTAGGTAAGAGTCAAGAGACAGGAAGATAGGACAGGGGACTGGGCCCTTCTGTCTTATTCCTGTGTCCTATCCTGGTCCAGAATTCCCACCAAGGCCTGGAAAGGCTGTTGGGGCCTATGCATGGAAAATGGAACAAAACAGAAGGACTTGTCCTGGGGCAGTCAGGACATGGGATTTCCTTCAGAGCTCTCCCAGGTCACCATCTCAGAGGGCTCTGCCTGGCCACCAGGGGCTGGGACTCTGCATTCAAGGATGCATCCAACATGACTCATCTGTCTCTCTGTTTGGTTTCCAGAGAACTGTGATTGTGAAGGGTATGTCAAAGGACACTATGTGGGTAAGTAGTGGGCTCTCCCCTAGCACCCTTCCCAGCCCATGCACAACCTCATGTTCCAGAACCTGGGTCAAGAGCCGCTAATCCTGGGATTCCCTCATCTTTTGCTGTCTATCAGTGGACAGTGGAAAGCTAAGCCTACTCAGGCCTGGGCCACACACAGCCTCTCACTGGGCTGCAGGGCTGGAAGGGGACAAAGCATTATGTTGACACTAATTTTAACCTTTGTCATCTTAATTGGAGTTTATTCAGTGTGAATCTCACCACTACATGACATTTTTGTTTATGCCATTTTCCCCACAAAGGCCTTAGAAACAAGTAGAACATCTCCTGACTTTTATTTAGAAGTAATTTAAACTTTGAGAATGAAACAGAGCTGCCAGGCACTCCACACCAGACTCTTGGATTGTTAACTGCCTGTTGTCTTCTCATTTCCTTTTCTGTCAAATGTCACATGACAGTTAATGTACACATCCTGTCCCATTACCCCTAAGCACCTCAGCATACATTTCCTAAGGGCAAGGACATCCTGTGACACACAACTCAGGACAGCGATCAAATTCTGGATATTTCACATGCATACAATTCTATTATCACATACAGTTATTAAAATGCCACTGCTTGTCCCAATAATGTCCTTTAGAGCATCTCTCCCCCAGTCTGGGATCCAGTCTAGGATCACCCACTGCATTTGTATACCTGAATTCCCACTTTACCGACAAGGGAATTGAGACTCAGCGAGATAAGGAGACTCTCCCAAGGTCAGTCATGTGCCAAGAAAAACTGTGACCTTGAGCCCCCTAGTCTTACAGATGTGGGGAAGCGGTCACCCTTTCCTCTTATCACCACGCTTCCTGCACTGGCCATCCTGAGCAGGAGGCTGTATAGCCAGGGGCCCAACCCTGGGGTCTGACTAGCTGGAGAAGGTCTTTTGTGGGGATCCTGGCACCATCACCACCTTGTCCCTTTGCCCTTTCTCAAGCTGGTCTT
The DNA here is from genome assembly GCF_000622305.1 of Nannospalax galili. Taxonomy (NCBI): domain Eukaryota; kingdom Metazoa; phylum Chordata; class Mammalia; order Rodentia; family Spalacidae; genus Nannospalax; species Nannospalax galili. The sequence continues at coordinate 437,949 of NW_008342393.1, read as the reverse complement.
CGGAAAAGCTTCCGACTGGGCTGCAGGGAGAGGCTGGGTAGCTCTCAGGAAGCCAAGGCACCTGCAGGAGCTGAATCTCCAGCGTTATTGACCTATGAGGAGGTGGCCAGGTACCAACACCAGCCTGGTGAGCGGCCCCGCCTGGTGGTTCTGATTGGTAGGTGATACCCTTGTTTCCAGGAGGTGGGCTGGTTTCCTGGAGGAACTGCAAGGAGGGAGCTCAGCAGGGACAAAGTCAGCCTTCCCCTTGTTTCAGGGTCTCTGGGAGCCCGGTTAAATGAGTTGAAGCAAAAGATAGTGGCCGAGGACCCCCAGCACTTTGGCGTTGCTGTTCCACGTAAGAGGGCCCTGAGGGGGGTGTGTTTGTGTGTGTGTCCACAAGTCTTTCCCGGGGACTCATCTTGTTCTTTTTGACATTTTGATACTGAGGGCTTACCAGACACTTGTCTGCTGTAGTCAAATGGTGGGACCTAGGCATGATGGGAAAAGACTCACTCTTAGCCATCCACTAAGACTCTCTGAAGCATCTGGTTGGGGAGGGAGGTGAGTCCAGAACATGCTGCAGGCAAAGTGGTAGTTTTTGAGTGACACCTAGGGGTCCCACAGTGGTGACCTTCTAGCCTCCTCTTCCCCATGACTCTGACTCCTGTGGCCTCTGCTTTTTGCTTGGATAAGAGAGCAGGTCACAGAAGGAATAGCTGGTGAGGTAGGAGGTATTGTTTAGTACTTTGTAGTTGGATGCTAGTCTCAATGAGTGGGCTGGGAGAACTCCTGGATGATGTCACCTGTTCAAATCCCCAAGACAGAGGGTTGCCAAGACCCAGTAGGTGTGGATCCTGATTCTGAATGGAGAACAGGAGAGTGGGAACCAGGCACCAAGGGCCCTTATATAGAAACTTGGCTGGCCCTTCTAGTACCCCAGAAAAAGAGGTACTATCATCATCCCATTCTGAGAAAGAGGGCCCCAAGCCTCCATAAGGTTAAGTGACTAGCCCAGCATCACAATGTGGGAAAAGGGGGTAAAGCCAGACTTGGAGCCCAGGCAACCAACCCCAGGCTCATTCCTAAGCTGTTGGCACCATAGCCCCTAACATGCTCTCCACCATGTCCTGTCCTTAGCTGTGCCTTTCCTGAGACTCTCTCTTTCTGCCTTTCTGGCCCTGTAGGGATGCAGTGTGGATACCTGGTGGCCACAGAGAGGGGATGCTGTGGTGGCAGGAATGATCTTTTCCAGAGTGTTCTGGGGCAGGCCAGCTGCAAAGGCTTTCTTAGATCACCTAGCTCTTCCTCCACAGTTGAGCCTGTGGCTGTCAGAATTATCTTCTGGAGCCTCCACTGATGTGGATGGGACTTGGGGAGGTGGTAGGGCTGTGGAGGCCATTTTAGCAGCACAGCTGTAAAGGACCTGGAGTGTTTCAGGGGCCCACAGCCTTTGGGTCTCCAAGACCCTTGAATCTATCTCTGGAGAGGCCTGTACTCAGAGGTCAGGCCTACCTGCTTCCAGGTACCCTCAGAGAAGAGACCTTTCCCCTTGTTTTAAGACCTGGAAGAGTTGAGGAAGGCTTCTCAGAGGCAGTGACTTTTATGCTGAGTGTAATGTAAATAGAAATCTTCCAAAAAAGTAGAAGAGAAAGAGTACAAAGGGGACATGTGCAAAGGGATGAAGGTGTGACCTGGGGTAGCTGTGCTAGGAATGTTAGTGTGGACAATGAAGCTGAATTGGAGGTTGGGCAGAGCCTGAGGGTCTTGTGTGCTCATGAAGATGTTTAGCATCAAGCAGTGGGGAAATAAAAGTCAGGTAATGACTTGGGAAAGGGTCCCTAGCAGACCTTCTTGGGGTTGGCCTGAGATGACACACAAAAGCCTGGAGCATCCCAGTGGTGGTGCTTCAAGGGCTGGAAAGCTTTGTCTTCCCTGTATTTTCTGGAAAGAAAAGTTGTGTGCTGCCTCATATGTCCTCCTGTGAAGACCACATTGTCCCCAGGAAATACATGACAGCTTCACTGTGGAAATTGATGGGGACACTGCATTTTAGAAGCATGTCTTTGATAGCTGGCTCTGCCGAAACCCAACCACCCTTGTCTTCATGGTACCTGTCTCCTATTCTCTCAGATGAGAAATAACGGCCTAAAGAGTGACCATCCTAGGCCTGGGGAAAGAGCTCAGTCGGTAAAGTGCTTGTCATGAAAGTGTGGGGACCTGAGGTTGAACTCCACAACACTATGAGGGGACATTTGCTTATAATCCCAGCATGGGGAGGTAGAGACAGGTAAATCCATGGAGCTCACTGGCCAGCCAGCCTAGCTGAATTAGTTCCACACCAAATGAGAGACCTTGTCTCAGTAAAACAAGGTGAAGGGGGCTGGAGAGATGGCTCAGTGATTAAGAGCCCTGGCTGCTCTTCGGGAGAATCCGAGTTCAGTTCCCAGCACCTAACCTGGTGGCTAACAACACTCTGTAGCTCCATTTCCAGGGGGATCTGACACCTCTGGCCTCCACGGGTATTGCACGTATGGGTGAACTTATGTACATGTGGGCAAAACACTTATACACATAAAAAATAAGTAAATTAAAAAAAATTAAAAGCAGGGTAGATGACACATGAAGTTGACCTCTGTCCTACACGCGCACACAGGTACGCACGCACACACGCCCCTGCACTCACCACCACCCCCCAAAATTATCAGCTTACAACAGGATTAAATGTATTTGTGCCCCTTTTTCTCAAAAGAGAAAAACAATGAAAGATCAAACACTAAGACCAGGGAACTTTCAGTTATTCTTTAAAGCCACAGCACCGAGAAGGGAGCTCAGCAGAGCAGTGAGGGGTCTGTGCTTGGCATGGAACAAAGAGACTGTCGCTGGCTCTGCTATCTACTGGCTGTGGGCTACTAGGCAAGGTGCTAATCTCTGGACCTTGGGTTCCCAGATGCCAGATGATATGCCTTCTTTGGGGTCTAGGATGTAGCTGAGTTTGTAGAGGGCTTGCCTAGCATTCATGAAATCCTGGGTTCAAGTGTAATAATGTACACTCAGCTCTTAGGAGATGGAAGCAAGAGGATTAAAAGTTCAAGATCATCCTCAGCTACACAGTGACTGGGATAGATGAGATCCTGTCTGAAAAAAAAGTCTTTGTTTTGCCTATATCAAAGAGTTGTACAATTTGGAGGGTATCTGTGGCAACCCCTGATGCCCCTGACATGATGGAAGTAGCTGGTTCATGCACACAGATCAGTGATGAACTCCTGGGCAGGTGCACAGGCTCACTTCTCTTCTACTCGCTGTGTTGTGACACCTCTTTGCCCAATAATTCTTTCTTTAAAAGACACTACAAGGCCCCGGAAGAGTCACGAGAAGGAAGGGGTTGAATATCACTTTGTCTCCAAGCAAGTGTTTGAGGCCGACGTACATCACAACAAGTGCGTCACTTCACGTGCCAGTGGGCCCTATGGGTAGCTGCGTAGTCTTTGTGTCTGTCTGATGTTGTATCGGTACTTAACCACCTGGCTGGGCTTCCAGAATGGATGGGGGAAGCAGGAAGTGGGAGGGATGTCATATTTGGAAGCCCACATTTCTTTCTTTTTTGCTGAGTTGAGGCTGCTGAGGAACTAAAGTCCTTTCTCTTTGTTTTAGGTTCCTGGAGCATGGTGAATATAAGGAGAATCTCTATGGGACCAGCCTGGAGGCCATTCAGGCTGTTATGGCCAAAAACAAAGTTTGTTTGGTGGATGTGGACCCAGAAGTGAGTTCCTGGGCCAGCTGAGCATTTGAGTCTTTGCAGCTTAGAGCTTAGGGGGACTGTCCATTTTATAGAACACTTGAGCTCCATCTAAGGAAGTTTTGTCTCAGAACACTGGGTGTTAAGCATCTTTGGTCCTTTCCTTGATAATTGAATATAATCTTTATATTCCCAAACATGCCCTGCTGTTCTCAAATTCAGCATAAATTGGAAGGAGCGCAGGAACCCTCTGGTGGCCCATAGACCCAGAACAGAAATCCTTGCATTGAACAAATCACATAATAGACTGGCAAGCTAGGTGTGGTTGCATGTGTAGTCCAGCACTTGGGAGGCTGAGGAAGAGGATTATGACTTCAAGACCAGCCTGGGCTACACAATGAGAACCTGTCTAAAAATAAGGGCGGGGGGTGGGGCAGGGACTGGAGAGATGGCTCACTGGTTAAGAGCGCTTGCTGCTTTTCCAGAGGACCAGAGTTCAGTTCCCAGTACTCATGTCAGATAACTCACAACCAACCACCTGTAACTCCAGCTCCAGGGATCTGACATGCTCTTCTGGACTCCACAGGCACACACATACACAATTGGGAAGGGGGAATTTTTTTTTTTTTGAGACAGGGTTCCCCTGTAGCTCCAGCTAGCCTGGAACTTGCTTTGTAGACTGGCCTTGATCTCATAGAGTTCTGCCTGCTTCTGCCTCCCCAGTGCTGGTATTAAAGGCGTGTGCCACCATGTTCGGCTTCACACATAATTTTTTTTTTAAGGACTCTGGTTCCTGCCTCCATCTGGCATACTACAACAGAACAGAATTATTAGATGTGTCTACCCAGGTGAGGGTTGCTGTGTTCTTTCTAGCCAGCCTCCCTCCCAATAACAGGGACAAGTAAAATCAATGAGGGAGGAAGCTCTAGGGAGAGCCACAGGAGACATCTGGAGAGTAGTCTGCAAGGGAGAGAGTCCGGAGCAGCTTGACCCTGTGCAGAACTTCAAAGCCATTCCCAGATATGTATGGCTAGTGCTCTCGACTCCACAGGGGCTCAGCCGTCTCTTAACCTTTTCTTTCAGAAAAACTTTCGCACTTTGACCTCAAGATTGGGATTCCCCCCATAGGAATGAGTCTTTGATGTTGATATGAACTGTAAGCTTTATTTCATTCAAGTTGGCTTAAAATGTATTTCCAAAAGTATATATTTTTTTCCTGTGAGGGAACCCCTCATTTGGACTTACCAGAGGTTAGTAGTTAAAAATCAGTCTAGGGGCTGGAGAGATGGCTCAGTGGTTGGGAACACTGGTTGTTTTTGAAGAGGACTCGGGTTCGAATCCCAGCACCCACATGACAGCTGACAACTGTCTAACTCCAGTCCCAGGGGATCCCACAGCCTCTTCTGACCTCTGAGGGCATTGCATGACACTGGTGCACTTACCTACACACAGGCAATACATGCATACACTAAAAATAATAAAATTTCAATGGGTTTGTTTTTTTTGGTCTTTTTGAGACAGGGTCTCCCTGTAGCCCCAGCTGTCCTGGAACTCACTATGTAGACCAGGCTAGGCTTGAACTACAGAGATCCACCTGCCTCTGCCTCCCAAGTGCTGGGATTAAAGGTGTGCACACCATGCCCGGCAAATTTCAATAGTTTTTTAAAAATAAAAAAATAAGTGATTTAAAATTTTTTCCCTGTGTATGCATAATGATGGTGTTTATAAATGTAGGCCTTAACACTATATAGAAGACTCATTCTGTAAACAATGAGATTTGCATGTGGAAAAGCAAAAATCTACAAGTTTGTTCCAAGTGACCCCATGGCTCAGATGTCACTTCATTTGCTTTGCAAACTTTTTCTTTGACTATCAGAAGGCAGGCTGTGGGACATCTCAGCCTTACACAGTGTGGGCGAGTTGATGGTGGTTGATTAAATGGATGCACTGAGCCGGTGCTCTTGACCATCAGCTACAGGAAGGTGGAAAAAGGCTCAAGGAGGTTAATTGAGCTGGAGTTTCCCAGCTGAGAGACTCTACAAGAAGGTTCTAGACTCTTCCTTTCTCAGCAAGTTGCCTACCTGGCCTAGCTGAGTTCAGTGTCATAGAAAACGGATGAGAAAATGTGCAGTCGTCTGCTCAGCGAAGTTCACTATCTCTGATCTGATGTAACATTTGTTATTGAGAACTGCAGCCCAGAAGGACTGACTTCCAGTCATGATAAAATAATGCAAAAGTGTCTAATTCGCCTCAACTTCCTTTCTCAAGGCACTGAGACCCCTGAGGACCTCTGAGTTCAAGCCCTATGTTATATTTGTAAAGCCTGCTGTTCAGGAGACTAGGAAGACGCCACCCGTGTCACCAGCCTGTGAGGATGTGACAGCTCCACTTGTAAGTTTAAAGTTGATTATTTCTTCTCTGAAAAGGGTTGGTTCCAGGGTCTGTTCCTAGCTGACCAAGGGTTTTCTCAGAGGAGGACAGAGGGCGTACCTCTGCACAAGGCCATCTTTCTATTCTGCCTGAAAAGATGGTCACATGGCCAAAAGGCTTGACGTGGGATGGGGCCTCCCCTGGAGTCACCACCCTCGGCATATCTGCGTCCTCCCCTCAAAATGGGACCCACATTTGTCAGAGTCCAATGTGAGTGTAACAGACTGCATTCGTCTATTGAATTTCTAAGCCAAACTCAAGTATTGCATGTATGTGAGTGTTTATGTGCAGGCATGTTCGTGTGTAGAGGGGTGAGTGTACGTGTGTATTTAGAGGCTAGAGGTCAACCTTGGGTATCTTACCTCAGGAGGCACCGCCTTGATTTTGCTTTGCTTCTTACAGTTGTGTGTGTGTGCACGTGTGTGAGTGCATGCACATGCCTGTGTCATGACCCATGTGGAGGTCAGAGGACAACTTGTAGGAGTTGATTCTCTCCTTTCACTATGTGGATTTCAGGGTTACCACTCAGGTCATCAGGCTTCATGGCTGAGCCATCTCACCAGCCCTACCTTGTTTTTTGAGTCAGGGTCTCTCACTGGAACCAGGAGTTCACTGGTTCAGCTAGGCTGACTAGCCATGAGCCCTGGGGATCCTTCTGTCCCTGCTTACCGAGTGCTGGGGCTATAGGGACTTTGTGCCCATCTTTTATGTAGGTGCTGGGGATTGAACCCAGGTCCTCATGCTTGCATAGCAAGCACTTTGCCCAGCTCCCTTTTCTTTTCTTTTGAGATAGGGTTGTACTGTGTCTTCCAGGATGACCTTAAACTTTTCTTCTTGCCTCTGCCTCTTGAATTCTGGGCAGGACTGTGACTCCTATTGAAGTTACTGGAAAAGTTCCACCTTTACCAGCCAGGAAAAGGGTCAAGGAAATTTATGGGTACAAAGTAAATATCTCAATTTTGCTCTGTTAAATGAGTTCTTTCCAGATACAGATATCTGTTAGGAAGATCGTAGGACTTGGTGGAAAAGTTTTTCCTTATATAATTTCTCAAAAGGCTAATGGCTTCCCAGATGAAGTATATGGGCATCTGAAGGAGGGAAACTTTGGAAGCAGCAGATACAGGGTGTATGTGTGTGTGTGTGAGTATATGCATGTGTGTGTGTGTGTGTGTGTGTGTGTGTGTGCGCGCACGCGTAGTAGTGGGGAAGGCAGGATTAAAAGTCCAGGGACTGCATGAAGATGCTACAGAATGCATCTGAGTATGGGAGTGGTTCTGGAATAAGAAGAAATGATCTCAGCATTCTTGTAGGTTTACACACACACACACACACACACACATACACACACACACCAAAAACAAACAAACAAACAAAAAAAAACCTTTCCTGGACTTTTGGAACTCATCCCTGAAATTGCTGATAACCTCACGAAAGGAGGGATTGAGGACAGAAATATTTTGGAATATTGGGTTTTTCTGGTGGAGGCCAGAATTCTGTCTTGCCATGCGGCATGAAAACATGGGGGCCCTAGAAGCAGAGCCAGCAATGGAGGACTTCAGAGGGACAGGGAGGGACCTGGGTGAAGCCAGCAACAAGTTCACATTGTAATTTCTCTTCAAGATCTGCCACTTTCTTCCACACACTAGGCAACTGTCAGCACACTACACACCTGAAATTCTACTTCTGCTATCCAGCTTACTGTTGGATAAAACAGTTTTTGTGTAGACGTTAATGTTAGATGTTAGGAAAGCAATCAGATTCGAGAAATGAGATGCCCTAGGAAATGGGAAATTTGAGTAGAGCTGTTCCAACACTTCCTTAAATCATTCTACCTTGTCTGTTGTGATAGATTGTCCCGGGTGTGAAGCAAACTTGAATTGTTCATTGTAAATGGAAGAGTCTATATTTAGCGTACTAATAAGGGTTAGATTTACTTGCTCTTTCCCGTCTTCCCCCAGTCAATTTCATAAGTGCTTGCTTTGCTTTTTAAAAATATTTCTTTGAGCCCAGGCTTAGTGGTGTACACCTTTAATCTCAGCACTCAGGAGGCAGAGGCAGGCGGATCTCTGTGAGATAGAGGCCAGCCTGGTCTACATAGCCAGTTGCAGGCCAATTGGGGCTGCAGGGAGACTCTGTCTCAAAAAACAAAACAAATAAAATTTAAAAATTTATTTATTTTTATATGTATGAAATGTATTTCATGTATGTATTTAAGTGCCCCCAGGTAGTACAGTGTCCACAAAGGCCAGAAGAGGGTGTTGGATCTCCTGGCACTGGAGCTGATTTGTGGACAGTTGTTAGCCACCATGTGGGTGCTGGGAACCGAACCCGGGTTCTCTCCAAGAGCAGCTAGTGCTCTTATATTTGTGTATATATATCAACATCATATGCGTGCCCCAAAGTGTTGCCATTTCACTAGCCCCTTTTATATAGTTAATATTTGGAATTCTTGTAATTGCTTGACTTATGTAGTAAAATTCCATGATACGCAATAGTAATTTCTTTTTCTCTTGTATACGTATGTTGTATACATACGTGTATACGTGTGCATGCTGATGTGGGTAGGTACAAATGCATGTGGGTGTGAGTGCAGAGGTTGATGTATCTTCCTCTGTTCTTCTTCACCTTATTTTGGAGATACTCTCTCAATGAACCTGGAGCTCACCATTTCTGATAGACCAGCTGGCCAGGAAGCCCTTGGGATCTACTTGTCTCTGTCCCTCCAGTGCTGGGGATATAGATGTGCCCCACTGTGCTTGGCTTTTATGTGGATGCTGGAGATCTGGACTTAGAGCCTCATCCTTACACAGCAGACAAATTACCACTGAGCCATCTCTTCAGCCCCCCTTTTTTGTGGTGTTGAGGATTGAACCCAAGACCTTATATATGCTGATCTATAAGCCCCTGCTATGTAGCTCAGGCTGGAGTGCAACTCATGACCCTCTGCCTTACCCTTCCAAGTGCTAGGATTACAGATATTCACCACCACATCTAGTTAGTACCACTTTGTTGGCAACACTTTGGGGCGGGCATATGATGTTGACATATATGCACAAATATAAACAGGCACCCCTGAAAACATAACTTCCAGTTCAGAGAATCCTCGGTGGATATTTTGTGAGTGACTTATCACCGTGACTATTAACTTTCTTCTGTGTGGTGTGCTGCCACTACACCCTGCTGTTGTGTTTGCAGTTGGTTATCCATGACATATGGACATCCACTCTTCACACTGTCTTTTTCCTTGCAGGATGAACAGCAGCAGGAAATGGCTGCCTCTGCTGCCTTCATCGATCGGCACTATGGGCACCTGGTGGACACTGTGCTGGTGAGGGAGGATCTGCAGGGCACCTGCAGCCAGCTCAGAGCAGTCTTGGAGAAGCTGAGCAAGGACACTTACTGGGTACCTGTCAGTTGGGTGAGGTAACTTCATCCCGGAGCATCCAGGCTGGAGGCGATCTTAAAGACCATGTTGTCCAGCTTCCCTCAACTTACTATCAAGGAATCTCAAGTGCAGAGGGGCAGGGTTTCCCACTGTCTCTACCATCATTGAGTATTAGTGGGAAGCCTTGTTTGTTGTTAAGATTTCTGTCATTTTGCACTGCACCCCTTTGAGTTGAAAGGGTCAATTCATAGAACAACATGTCATTCATTAAAATATTGCAGGCAAGTTGGCCTTGATTCTTTGTACCAAAGCTATGTAGCCACTGCCTTTGCGGGGTGGTGGTGGTGAATTTGTACAATGTTGATTTGCAGTGATGTTTTAGCTTTCTGACACTTCACTTACCCAGCTTTGCTGGAAATTGTTTGCCCAAGGGGATCTTCCTTGCAACGGAAGACCTCGTCTTGCAGCATTAAAATGTTACTTTAACCTTTGGTAGTGCTTGCCTGGTAGTAGAAAAATTGGGTTCCTGCCTCTTCACATAGTGAACATACATGGTCTTTTTTCCTCCAAGACTGAGGCACACTTAACGGTCCACATGAATAACTGGATTATTCTATAGTGCAGCAGTGCCTTCGGGGACTCGGAATGTCAGGCTGCCTGTCCCCTCTCTGAATGCCCTCACGCCCCTGAAAGTGAGTCCTTGCTGTGTTTGATCTGTCTTCTATCAGTGTCCCTCTTGCTATTGCCTTGGTTCTGGCCTGTCTCTATCTCCAGATTATTGGGTCTCCTGTTATGCTAGATTGTGGGAAAGCAGATGATTCCTCCTGTCAAAGGTATGTCTAAGCCACAATAAATCAGTTCTGTTAAAATAAAAGTATGTGGACTTGGAGTGTGGGCCTGCTGGGTTGTTTCTGAGAAGACATGATTAGCATCACCCAGAGACTGTGAGAGATCATAGCTGCTTCGAGGATTTTACTTCTTATGAGTTGCCAATGTTACATCCTTTTTAATCGCACTTATACCAAGCCAGTAACATAGCCCAGGGCTGGGGAGATGGCTTGGTGGGTAAAAGTCCTTGTCATATATATTAGTTACTTTTCTGTTGCTGTGATAGAAACACTGACCAAAGCAAGTTATAGAAGGAATAATTTATTTGAGCTTAGGTTCCAAGGGGCAAGAGTCCATTGTGGCGGGGAGGCATGGCAGCAGGGGTGGCTGGAGGAGGAAGCTAAGCTCTCACATCTTCAAGCAGGCATAAGAAGCAAGAGAGAACTGGAGATCCAGCAAGGCTTAAGAACTCTCTAAGCCTGCACCCACTGTCATCACACCTTCTAAGACCTCCCAAAACAGCGCCACCAACTGGTGACAAAATGTCCAAATACTTGGAGCCTATGGGGGACATTTTCATTCAAACCTCCATACCATATAAGCCTGAAAACTCAAGTTCAAATCCCCAGGATCCACATAAAAGCCAGATTTGTAGTGCAAGTGCCTATATTCCCAGTGCTCCTGCCAGAAGATAGGAGATAGAGACAGGGGAGAATCCCTGGAAGCTCTCAGGCCAACTAGTCTGCACTTATACATGTGAATACACACACACACACACACACACACACACACAAGAAAATGGTGCAGCAGTATTTGAGCTTAAATTTCCTTCACATTAGAGATGATTCCTCACCTCTATATACACTGTCTTATGCATTTATGTCCCATAATGGAGACTCCCTATGAAATGACTTGACTTGTGAGGAGTGTATTCACAGCTAAAATTATATTTGCAATGTCCCTATAACTTTTAAGACTAAAAAGAGGCTTTTTACACATATACAAGATGTCTACTCCTGAAAAGACAGGTCAACAATGAAGGATCAGGGAAGATGGTTTGCTGTACATCTAGACATTTCCATCATTTTTTGGGGGGAGGGTCTTTTTGAGACAGGGTCTCCCTGTAGCCCCAGTTGGCCTGGAACTCACTATGTAGACCAGGCTGGCCTTGAACTTATCGAGATCCGCCTGCCTCTGGCTCCCAAGTGTCCCAAGTGGGACTACAGGCATGTGCCACCATGCCCGGCTGACATTTCCATCTTGAGAACGCTATCGCTCAACACCCAGGGATGCCCACCATCCAAGTATGCCCATCTGCCAGGATCTCATCTGTCAGAACTTTGTAGCAAAAGGGCAGATGATTCTTTGCACTCGTAGAATATTGGATTATTTTTTGAAATATTTATTTTTTTTATTTTATGTGTATGAGTGTATTGCCTGCATGTAAGTGAGTGCACCATGTTGTGCAATGCCACAGAGGTCAGAAGAGGGCTTCGGGTTCCCCTGGAACTGGAGTTAAGGCTGGTTCACAGCTGCCATGTGGGTGCTGGGAATCGAACCTGGGTTCTCTGCAAGAGCAGTCAGTGCTCTTAACTGCTGAGCCATCTCTCCAGCCCCATATTGGATTATTTTTGAAAGATTTTTTATTATTTTTGATGATGTGTGTGTCTTTGTGAGTATGTGCACATGAGTACAGATGCCCACAGAGGCCAGATCCCCCTAGAGCTAGAATTACAGGCAGTTGTGAGCTGCCTGACTTGGGTGCTGGGAACTGAACTCAGGTCCTCTGCAAGAGTAGTGTGCATTCTTAACTGCTGAGCCATCTCTCTAGCCCCCAATATTGAATTCTTTTTTTTTTTTTTTTAAACAGGGTCTCCTGGTAGCCTTAGCTGACCTGGAACTTGCCTTGTAGACCAGATTGGCCTCAGTCTCATAGAGATCCACCTGCTTCTGCCTCCTAAATTGCTGGGATTAAAACGTGTGCACTGCCATGCCCAGCATCCATATTGGATTCTTAATTTTTATTTACTTATTTTAAAAAATATTATTTTTATTTTATGTGTATGAGTGTATTGCCTGCATGTATGTGAGTTGCACCTGTGTTGAGCAATGCCGCGGAGGTCAGAAGAGGGCTTTGGATTCCCCTAGAACTGGAGTTAAGGACGGTTTGTAGCTGCCATGTAGGTGCTGGGAATCAAACCCGGGTCCTCTGCAAGAGCAGTCAGCGCTCCTAACCACCAAGCCATCTCTCCAGCCCTATTTATTTATTTTTATTTTATGTATGTAAGTGGTTTGCCTGCATGCATGTAAGTGTACCACATGAATTCAACGCTGTGGAGGCCAGAAGAGGCTGTCAGATCCTCTGGAACTGAAGTTACGGATAGTTTTTGGCCATTATGTGGGTACTGGGAATCAAACTTGGGTCCTCTGCAAGGTGCAACAGGTGCTCTTAACTGCTGAGCCATCTTTCCAGTCTGCAGTATTGGATTCTTACCAACTGAAATTTGTCTTGAGCTGTTTCACAGAAAATTAGGCTGAGAGAGGCAGCTGACTACTGAAGCGTGGATGGGTGGAAAGCTGGGATCGCAAGTCTACTCCTAGGCAGAAAATGCTCTAGGTAGAAATGATTCTTGGACATCTCACAGGAATGCACCATGTGGAGGCCCTACCCAACTCTAGGCAGTCCCATGTGGATGCTTTGTCTTCCAGTGTTTGAAACAGTGTTGAGAACCAGATGATTTCCCCCCTGCATTTCATATTAAACAGTCATTTCCTGCTTCCTCCATATTTTTACCCAATTATCAGATGAAATAGTGGTAATTCAATGTGGATTATGAGCCTTGTGTCTTCAATGTAGATTTAACACCTTAGTTAAATGTGCTTGTTTTATTTACAAACAAAGTACCTTCTCTAAAACAAAGTACCTTCTCTTTTTCCAGGACAACTTATATCCACAGCTGTTTATCTGCTACCAAGTCTGTGAGAATAGGAAGTAAAAGGGCTCCAGGGACAGGTGTCATCTGGAAGGCCTGTTTTTGCTGTTCATAAAAAGCAGAAAGGGTTGCTTAAAAATGCAGCTGTTTGCGAATATATATTGGTGGAGTATGTGTAAATGCATTTCTGAATCGTATCCTAACTAGTAGCACATGTGTTCTGAGCCCCTAGGGAAAAGGTTGGCAAACGTTCATCACTGAACCTCCATAACAACAAATCTCTTTAGGCCTTTAAACAGTTAGGTCCTCTGTCTTTGTCTACAACCTGAGACTATGTGAGCCCTGAAGGAATTTTCTAGGTCAAGAATGTTAAATGAATCACTTATATTGTACTACTGCCCACTCCTGCCTGTGACAGAACTCATCTATAGAGAACTCTATTGCCTTTGGCTCTTTCAACAGTATTATTAGTGCTGCTGTCCTTGACCCAGTGATGAGTAACTGTCCCTCACTCCTACCCCACTCTCTGCAAAAGATAGATTTTTTAGGGAAGGTTATAACCATCTGCCATTCACAGAACATCAGCCAATAGTGCCTTTGCCATTGTACATCTGAAATGTGTTACAGAACATCAGCCAATAGTGCCTTTGCCATTGTACATCTGAAATGTGTTACAGAACATCAGCCAATAGTGCCTTTGCCATTGTACATCTGAAATGTGTTACAGCACCTAGACAATCAAAGTGTGCATGCACTTACCCGGTGTCACATCATCTGTGTTATCCAAACAAGGATGGGTCTTGAACCCAGTATACAGCCCAAGCTGGCCTTGAAGTCACAATCCTCCTGCCTCTTCCAACTAGAAGCATAACAGTGATAACTCTGGATATATTTAATAAGGACAAACTTTAACATATGCATAAAGCCATTTTTAGATCAGAAAGTTAAAAACCAATCAACAACATTTCTGTTTGGTGGGTTTAGTATCGATCTATTTCTTACTCCCTTTTCCCTGTCCTGGGTGGGTGCTCTTGCAGAGGACCTAGGTTCAGGTCCATAAACAAATAAATCATAAAAATAAAATTAAAGTTACGGTACTGGTTTCAGTACAAGTTAGTACAGAATCATTTTTCTTCCTCTAAATACAATTAAAGTTTTATGAATATTTTGCCTACATTTATGTAAGTGCTCCTTTGTGTGCAATGTCCATAGAGGTCAGAAGAAGGTGGATCCCCTGGAACTGGAGTGGAGGATGGTTGTTAGCTACTGTGTGGGTACTGGTAACTGAACCTGAGTCCTCTGCAAGAGCTGCCAGTTCTCTTAACCACTGAGCTGTCTGTCTCTCCGGCCCCTCTAAATACAATTAAATACCTTGGATGAAAGGATTCTGAAAGTTGCCAAGGCTGACTAGGGACCCCAGGACTTCAGCAATTCAGTAAATTCCCTGTGTTTCCTTTCTATCTCCCGTGTAGCCAGAGAAGTGGTTCTAGAGAGGCCTCTAACCAGAACTACCCACAGGCAAAAAGGTAAATGATAAATAATAAAGCAAGAAAAGCTTGCTTCCTCAGGCCAAAGGGTGAAGAAAGAGAAGCCCGTTATAGTGCCCAGCACTAGCTTCACATGGGGGACTGGCAGATGACCCAGTTCATGGGCACCAGCAATAGAGACCCAAGTCCAGCAGTGTCTGCCCATTCCTCAGCAAAAGGTGGTCTGGTGACACTATGGAACCCAGGAATCCATTCCAACCCATCAGAAAATGCCCCAGCAGCCCCAGTAGCACCCAGAAAACAAAGCTAACAACAGTATTGCAAAGTTCCCAAGTTTCCTTGGAACTAAAACCCACAAAAGAAGGCAAGACCCCATATACTGCACCTAGACAGGACTGATTGTCACCAAAATAGAGACTGAAATTGGATGATAAATTGGCACAATAATCCAAAATGCATCAGCATCAGCCAACCATACCCAGAACCAGGAAGGCCACACTCTACATAAGGAAAGACAACTAGTTATATCAACAGAGTCAGATGTTGAATTCAGTAATTAGTTCCTCCGAAACATGAAAAAATGGAAAATCTTAGTAATGAAAGAGATCCAAATGAAAGCCACGGAGTAGGGGCTGGTGATATGGTTGAACAGTTAAAGGCGCTTGCCACACAAGCCTGATGAAATGAATTTGCTCCTGTCCTAGTTTGCTTTCTATTGCTGAGACAAAAACACTGGCCAAAACAGTTTCGAGAGGAAAAGGTTTATTGCATCTTACTCTTCCAAGTGACAGTCCCTCATTGAGGGAAGCCCAGGCAGGAACTTACTAAGTAGGGCAGGAGCCAGAAGCAGGAACTGAAACACAGATCATGGAGGAATGCTGCTTACTGGTTTGCTCCCCTGGCCTGTGGTCAGCCTGCTTATTATTTATTTTATGTGTACGAGTGTATTGTTTGCATGTAGGTAGGTACACCTATGTCATGCAATGCCCTTGGAGGTCAGAAGAGGGCATCAGATCCCTTGGAAATGGAGTTATGGATAGTTGTTAGGCACCATGTGGGTGCTGGGAACTGAACCCAGATCCTTTGCAAGAGCAGTCAGTGCTATTAACCCTTCAGCCCTCTCTCTAGCCCCTCAGCCTTCTTTCTTATACAACCGAGGACCACCTTCCCAGGGATGGCACCCCCCCACTGGGCTTGACTCACATCACTCCTGCATCCCTCTTCCCAGGTCTGTCAAGATGGCAACTGAAGCTATCCAACACATTCCTCGAACCTTTGTAAAGATGTAAGGTGAGAAATTCAACTCTGCAAAGTTGTCCATTGACCTCCACACTCACATCATGGTACATGCATAACTACCTCCCCCAAACATGAACACACTCGATAAAATTTTTTTTTTAATTTGTGGAGGTAATCATATCAGAGGGCCGGGGATGTAACTCAGGTGGTGGGGTACTGGCCTGGCATGCATGGCATCCTACATTTGAGCCCCAGCACCCCATAAAGTGGGCATGGTGGTAAACCTGTAATCCCAGTACTTGGGAGGCGAAAACAGGAAGGTCAGGAATTCGAGGTTATCCTTGGCTACATAGCAAGTTCAGGGCAAGCTTGGGCTACAGTAGGAGACTCCGCCTCAAAAGGATGAGGAAAAAGGAGAGGAAGGGATGAGGGAAGAGAAGAGGAGGGAGGAAAAGGCTAACAATTGCAGCATCAGAGTCATAGGAGAGGACAAGGAATTTGAGACAGCAATTTTCAGAATGGACAGAAATAATGGCTGCAAACCTCCCAAATCCAGAAAAAGACATGGCCCACGGATTCAAGAAGTTGATCAAACCTCAAGTATAATAGTTAAAATCTCGCTCACACATCCTGCTTAATCTAGAAACAAGATTAAGCAGGGCGGGGTGGGGGGGGACCTTAAAAACAGCAAGAACTGGCCTGGCATGGTGGTGCATGCCTTTATTCCCAGCACTCATGAGGCAGAAGCAGGCAAACTCTGTGAGTTTGAGGTCAGCCTGGTCTACATACCAAGTTTTGGGCCAGCCAGGACTACATAGTGAAACCCTGTTCAAAGACAAAACAAAACCAACTTTCCCCTTGGGCTAGAGAGATGGTTCAGTGGTTAAGTGTTGGCTGCTCTTGTAGAGGATCTGGAGTCTATTACCAGCACCCACATGACACCTAACAATCGTAACTCCAGTTCTAAGGGATCTGACTCTCTTTTCTGGCCTCTGTGGGCATTGCATGACACTGGTGCATGATCATGCAGGTTAATGTTCAAACACATAAAATTGAAATTAACAGCTGGGCATGGTGGCAACACACCTTTAATCTCAGCACTTGGGAGGCAGAGGCTGGTGGACCTCTGTGAGTTCAAGGCCAGCTTGGTACACAGCAAGTTGACCTTGTCTCAAAAAGACCAAAAAATTTAAATAATAAAAAAAAAGCCAGGTGTGGTGGCACATACCTTTAATCCCAGCGGGTTCAAATCCTCTCTTGAGGCCATCCTGGCCTGTAGAATAAGTTCCAGGCCAGCTCCAGCTGGGGCTACAGGAAGACCCTGTCTCAAAAACCGAAACCAAAACAAATCAAAATGAAACAAAAACAGCAAGAAACAGCCAGGAAGGATAGTGGTTCAAAGCCGTTTCGCATTCGCATTGGGATGGGGCACGGCACAAATTTGAGAACAAAGAACTATTAGTGTTGAATCCTGCATTTGCTGAAACTATCTTCAGAATCGGGCATGATGACATCGTCTGCAAAGGGAAATGATTGTGGCAATCTTCCCTAAAGGCAGCTCTAAATGGAAAGAAATTAATGGGGGAAGGCTGGGGGTCCACCCCCAGCTCTTAAAATAATTACTAATCAGCTTGATTAAATCTGCAACAGCTGGATCACACCTGAGAGACTGAGATCCTAGTAGTTGCTCAGTTCTTGATGTTGGGTGGGTGCCTCAGCAGCTGGTGTCCCATAGAAGCTGTCTCATACCGGGGAGGCCAAAACCCCCAAGTAGTTCAGTCCACAAGGCTAGGTGCCTCAGCAGTCTTGATCTGGTGCCGAAAAACCAGAGGGCTCCTGAAGAGCCGCTGATCCCCAGTCAATGATAGAAACCTGGAAACACTAGCTCTGATGTCAGCAAAGGAGTCATCATTAGCAGCAGCAGCAGCAGCAACAGGATAAATCCACTTGGCATCAGGATGGAAGACCAAACAAATAAAAGGCAAATAATCCTCCTTATGCCACACCCTTTTTTTTTGTCTGGTTTGCTACTACAAGGTGCCACCCACATTTATGGTATATCTTCCCATAATAAGACAATTCTCCTGAGGCTCCCTACCCAAGTGATTCTGCGTTGTGGCAAGTTGCCAATAAAACCAGCCATCATAAGAAGATGATACTGGCAGAATAGATGAAGATCTCACCCCAATGAGTGACTTCTACACTGTGACTGTAGTGACTACACTGTGTTCTTCAAATACAATGACATAGGCAGGCTGAAAGCACAAATATATATTGCTGTTGAAAGGCAACTAGGTTGGTTCCATTTCCTTCCTAAAGTGAACAGAGCAGCAATAAACTTGAAGGTGCCAATATCTCTATAATAGGGTGTGGAATTCTCTGGGTATTGCCCAGGAGTGAGATAGTTGGGTTATATGGTAGCTCTACTTTTCATTTTTTCAGGAACCTCCAAACTGATGTCCATAATAGCTCTACTAATTTGCACTCCCACCAGCAGCAATGAATAAAGGTTCAGCAATATATCGTGCAAGTGTGGGTTTTTAAACAATAATGGTTATGATGTTGGATAAGGTAGACTTCAGAGAAAGACAATTACTAGAGACAAATGGGGACTTTATATAATAGGATCATTCAAAATGCCAAGGAGATACAGCAATCTTAAGGGAATATGCACCCAAGGACAGAGCTTTAAAAATCTATGAAGCAAAAATTGATAGAGCTGGGACTAGAAAGATGGCTCAGCCATTAAGAGTGCTTGCTACTCTTTCAAAGGACCAGAGTTCATTTCCCAGCAACCACGTAGGGTGGCTTACAACAGCTTGGAGCTCCAGCTTCAGGGGATCTTCTGGCCTGTATAGATACTGGCACGCATTTGTGCACGTGTGCGCACGTGCACACACACACACACACACACACACACGTCTTTAAAAAGTGATAGAGCTGAATGGAAAAAGTGACAAATCCACAATTATCATTGAGAATTTCAACATTGCATTTTTATTGGTAAATAGAATTATTAAATTCAACACATTCCTCTTGATAGACCACATCCTATATCCTAAGGTAACCTTAACGAACTTAAAAGAATTGAAGTTATAGGACATGTTTTCTGGGTTTAGTGCAATCAAACTAAAAATCAGTTAACACCAGAACAACAGGAAAACTTTCAAACATTGGAAATTAGGTCTAATAGAACCCAAGCAAGCCCTGGAAGTCTCTTGGAGTGATACCTGTCTCAGATGTTGGCAATGAATAGGCGTCCAAGCAAAGAGAAAGAATTATTGATTTTCCAATCAGAGGGAACAGCATAAAAATGAGTGGAATAAAGGCTGGAGAAATGTCTCAGTGGTTAAGAGCATTGAGTGCTCTTGCAGAGGACCCGGGTTTGGTTCCTGACACCCATATGGCAGTTAACAGCCATCTGTAACTCCAGTTCCAGGAGATCCAATGCCCTCTCCTCAGGCATTGAATGACATGGGTACAGTTATATATGTGCAGCCAAAACTCATAAATCGCCCCCAAATTTAAATGAATGGGATGAGGGAACTGGGGGTGTAGCTTAGTTGGTAGAGTGCTTGCCTAGCATGCATGAAGCCCTGAGTTTGATCCCCACCATTGCATAAATTGAGCACCATGGTGAATGTCTAGAATCCCAGCACTGGGGAGTTGAAAGCAGGAGGATCAGGAGTTGAAGACATCCTCAGCTACTTAGCAAGTTCAAGGCCAGCCTGGGCTACATGAAATTATATGTATTAAGGAATTGAGGAGATGGCTCAGTTTGTAAAGTGCTTGCAGCACTCAGCACTCAGGTTCTCAGCATCCACATAAAGACTAGGTGTGGTGGTGCCCAGAAAGGGGTGCCATGGAGACGGCAAGTCCCTGGAGCTCACTGACTAGCCAGCATGGCTGAGTCAATGCTGAATCAAGGGTCAGTGAGAGACCCTGTCTCAAAAAATAAGGTGGACTTACTCCAGTCAGAGTGGCTATCATCAAGAGATCTGACAACAAATCTTGGAGCAAGTGGGCATGCTGGTGCGTGTCTTTAATCCTAGCACACGTAAGGGAGAGGCAGGTGAACCTGTGTGAGTCTGAGGCCAGCCTGGTCGGCATAGTGAGTTCTGGGCTAGCTGGGGCTATAGGAAGACCCTGTCTCAGAAAGATCAATATATATATATTGCTAAAGAAAGACAAAAATCACAAAATTCAAGAAAATGGATGGACCCATAATGTGTAATGTTAAGTGAGGTCACCCAATCTCAGAAAGTTAAAAAAGAAAAAGCCAAAAACACATGTTTTCCCTCATATGTGCAACCTAGTCTATAGTTTATACATGTATATTTGTAAACAGATGCATATGTGGCTATACTGTAATATTTAGAAAGAAGGATAAAAGAAGAGTGATTTTTTAAAAGTGTAATTTTGGGTGTTTTGTTTTGTTCTTTTTCCATGGTGCATATATGAATTTAACTTTCTAGGTATAAGTAGCAAGAAACATTTCTGCATTCCGTAAGAATTCAATATGTGTTATCCCTTTGAGGCAGGGATTCTGAAAGTTGGGCTTTCTTTTTAATTCCATTGTACATCTAATTAAAAATAAAATAAATAAAATAAAAATAAAAAATAAATCTTTAGCAGATTACCTGAGTGCCTGGGCCTGATCTCCATCTGGTGGTGAGCTTTCCCAAATCACGCCCTGCCCAAACTCCTAACTGGGACCATGTGAGGCCCCTCCCACTTCACCAGGGTTAGACCTCTCTGCCTTATACTAGGGGCCCAGACCTCAGCAGACTGCTTGGATCAGGTCTCTGAATGGTGGTGAGCTTCCCTAAATCAGCTATGCCCAACCCCCTAATTGGGATTACATGAGGCCCCTCCCATTTTGCCAGGGCTAGATTTTTCTGCATAGGATAGGGGCCCAGACCTCAGCAAACTGCCTGAGAGTGCCTGGACCCGGCCTCCACCAGGTGGTGAGCTTCCCCAAATCACACTTTGCCCAACCCGTAATTGGGATTATGTGAGGCCTCTCCCGTTTCACCAGGGATCCATGTCTCTGCCCTACAGTAGGG
The DNA here is from genome assembly GCF_000622305.1 of Nannospalax galili. Lineage (NCBI taxonomy): Eukaryota > Metazoa > Chordata > Mammalia > Rodentia > Spalacidae > Nannospalax > Nannospalax galili. Next base: position 416,863 of record NW_008342393.1, on the reverse strand, counting down.
GCTGAGACCTTAGCAGACAGCCTGAAAATGCCAAAATCTGGTCTCCCCTTAGCGAACATCCCAAATTGTGCTCTGAGTGTCCACTGGTAGGGGTCCAGAAGGAAGCCTGAGCATACTTGACTGGAGCCTGACTTGGGCCTCTGTGGAAGCTCCTGAGTAGCTGATCTGAAGCCATCAGTTCCCTCCAGTATAAAATCTGAGAGAACCTGAAACCTAGACCAAGCAGCTTTACATAACCATTAAGAAAATAACCAAGGCACACCAATAATATAAACAGAAGCAGACTTCAACTCAACAAAGGAAGGCTTGAGTTTCATACCAGAATCACAAACAACAAAAGAAATCCGCATGTCATAATGGAAAAATAATAATATGGAAAACCAAAACAGAAAACAACAAAGGTGCATCAAGTATACAAACAGAAATTAACTTCATCTCAACAAAGGAAGGCTTGAGTCTCACAATTGAATCACAAACAACAAAACAAATCCACATGCCAAAATCACAATGAATATGAAAAATCCCAAATAATATGTCCCCATCAAGCACCACCAGTCCTATAGAAAAGGCTTCTACAATGAGAACCCCCTAGAGATAACCCAGAACACAGAATTTAAAAGAACAATAATAAACATGATCAAGGAATTCAATTAATTTAGAGAATACACAGACAAACAAATCAAAGAACTAAAAGAAGATAAAAACGTCTTACTGAATTCACAAAAGAGATAGAAATATTGATGAAAACTCAGACTGCAATGAAGAAGGAAGTGAAAAAGTCAATAAGCCAATTTGAAACAATGGGAGAAAGCCTCACTGCTAGAATGAATGAAGTGGAAAACAGAAAATCAACACTAGAGGATAAAGTTGAAGAATTGAGCAGAGTGTGGTGGTACACATCTGTAGCCCCAGCACTTGGGAGGCAGAGGCAGATGGATCTCTGTGAGTTTGAGGCCAGCCTTGTCTACATAGCAAATTTCAGGCCAGCTGGGGCTACAGGGAGACCCTATTTCAAAAAGACAAAAAAAAAGAAAAGAAAAGAAAAGAAAAAAAAAAAAAGAAAAAAAGTTGAAGAATTGGACTGCTCAAGCAAAGACTATGAAAAATAATTAAAAAACCCAGGAATGGAATATGCAGGAAATGTGGGACACCATGAAAAGACCAAATCTATGTATCATTGGCAGAGTGGAAGGAGAAGAATTTCAGGTTAACAGTACTGACCAGATCTTAAACAGATTATAGAACAGAATTTCACAAAATTAAGGAAAGACATCCCCATACAAATACAAGAAGCACATAGAACACCAAATAGACTGGACCAGAAAAGAAACTCTCCATGGCAGAGGATGCCATCCATGAGGCGTGGAGTCACCTATGCTCCTCTAAGGAACCCCTCACCTGGGTTCTGTAAGCAAGCTCACTACCAAAATCTTCCATGACACGAATAGGCTGAAAGAATACATGTCCACAAAACTAGTCCTTCAAAGAATACTTGAAGCAATGCAAAGAATGGAGAAAGGAACAATTATATCCCAGGGGCAACAGAGAGAAACTAAATGAAGGTATAATTGTGGAAACACAAAATCAGACAAAGAATGCAAATTAATCAAAATAATGGCAAGCAATACATGTCTTTCAATAATAACTTTAAATACCAAATGGACTGAACTTCCCAGCCAAAAGATACAGTCTAGTTGAATGGATTAAGAAACAAAATCTGGGGCTGGAGAGATGGCTCAGTGGTTAAGAACACTGGTTGTTCTTGCAGAAGACCCAGGTTCGAGTCCCAGCACCCACACGGCAGCTAACAACTGTCCATAACTCCAGTTCCAGGGGATCCAATGGCCTCTTCTGCCCTCGTGGGCATTGCACAACACGGGTGCACTTACCTACATGCAGGCAACACACTCATACACATTAAAAAATAATAATAAATCCACTTTCAAGGACAGGCACCACCTTAAGGTAAAAGGATGGAAAAAAAAATATACCAAGCAAATGGCACTAAGAAACAAGCAGGTGTCACAATTCTAATATCTGACAAAATAGACTTCAAACTAAAACTAATCAGAGAGATGAAGAGAGATAAAGACAAAGGAGATGATATTACAATCATGAACATATATCTATTCACTAAACTCTGGTGCACCCAAATTCATAATTAACCAAGAAGACATTGCAATCATGAACATATATGCACCAAACTCTGGTGCACCCAAATTCATAAAAACACTACAGGACTTTAAGACACAGATTAATCCCAACTCAGTAATAGTAGGAGACTTTAGTACCCCACTGTCTTTATTAGACAGGTCAACCAGACAAAGAATAAACAGAGACACCTGTATTAAATGATTCCATACAGCAAATGGACCTAACAGACATCTTCCGAATATTCCACCCAAGCACCAAAAAACACACTTTCTATTCAGCACCCCATGGAACTTTCTTAAAAACTGACTACATACTGGGGCACAAAACAAACCTCAACAAATATTAAAAAATTGAAATAATTACATGCATTCTATCAGACCACAATGCAATAAAGCATAAAATCAACACCGGAAGAAGCCCTAGTAACAACACGAACTCATGGAGATTAAACAACACATTCCTGAATGATGAGTGGGTCAAAGGAGAAATTAAGAAAGTAATAAAAGTATTCCTGGAATTAAATGAAAAAGAAAATACAACACAACAAAACCTCTGGGACACTTTAAAAGCAGTCCTAAGAGGGAAGTTTATAGTTTTAAGTGCCTACATTAAAAAATATAAAGAGCACAAATAAATGACTTAACATTCCAACTCAAGACTCTAGAAAGGCAAGAACAAATGAACTCCAAACCCAGCAGATGAGAACAAATAACAAAAATGAGAGCAGAAATTAGTGAAATAGAAACAAAACAATACAAAGAATAATGAATCCAAGAACTGGCTCTTTGAAAAGCTAAACAAAATAGACCCTTAGCCCAGTTAACCAAAAGAAAGAGCAAATCCAAATCAACAAAATCAGAGATGAAAGAGGAAACATCACAACAGCAAACCCCAAAGATCCAGAACATTATAAGGGAATATTTTTTAAAAACTGTACTCCATTAAATTGGAAAACCTAAAAGAAATGGATGGGTATTTAAATCATGGGAACCACTGAAGTTAAATCAAGAAGACATCAACAATTTAAACAGACCCATAACATATAAGAAAATTGAAATAGTAATACAAACTCCCCAACTAAAAAAAGCTCAGGCCCAGATAGATTTACAGCACAATTCTACCAGACGTTTAAAGATGACCTCTAACCAATACTACTTAAATTATTCAAAAAGATAGAAACAGAGGGAGAACTCTCAAACTCCTTTATGAAGCCAGCATCACTCTAATAAGAAAACTATAGACCCAGATCCTTAATGAATGTAGATTCAAAAATTCTCAACAAAATACTTGCAAACCACATACAGATGTACATCAAAAAGATCATCCACCATGATCAAGGAGGCTTCATTACAGAGATGCAAGGATGTTCGGTATACGCAAGTCAATAAATGTCATCAATCATATAAATGGACTCAAAGACAAAAACCACATTGTCATCTCAATAGATGCATAAAAGGCCTTTGACAAAATTCAACATGCATTCGTGATAAAAGTCCTAAAGGGAACTGGACTGGAGGGAACATACCTCAACATAATTAAAGCTATATACAATAAACCCACAGCCAACATCATTCTAAATGGAAAAAACTGGAAGCATTCCCATTAAAATCAGGAACCAGACAAGGATGTCCACTATCTCCACTCCTTCTCAATATGGTACTTGACATTCTTGCTAGAGCAATAAGACAAGAGAAGGAAATTAAAGGAATACTAATTGGAAAAGGAGAGGTCAAATTATCCCTTTATGCAGATGATATACTATACATAAGAGATCCCCAAAATTCTGCCAGAAAAGCTCCTAGAACTGATCAACACTTTCAGTAAAGTGGCAGGCTACAAAATTAATCTCCCCAACTCAGTAGCCTTTCTATATACCAAAAAAAAAAAAAAAGGGGAAAAAGGAAAAGGAAAACCCCCAAAAACGCCCCAAAAAAAAAAAAAAATGGAGAAAGAGTACAGGGAAACCATCACAATAGCCTCAAAAAAAAAAAAATCTCAGAATAAACCTGATCAAAGACATCGAAGATCTCTACAATGAAAAATTTAAATCTTTAAAGAGATCGAGGAAGACACCAGAAGATGGAAGGAACTTTTATGCTCATTAATTGGAAGAATTAATATTGTGAAAATGACCATCCTACCAAAGCAATATATAGACTCAATGCAATCTCAATCAAAATCCCTATGACGTACTTCACAGAATTGGAAAAAAAAATCCTTAAATTTGTATGGAAACATAAAAGACCCTGGATAGCCAAAGCAACCCTGAGCACAAAGAGCAATGCTGGGGGGATTCCTATACCAGATCTCAAAGTATACTACAAAGCTATAGTCATAAAAACAGCGTGGTACTGGCACAAAAATAGACACATAGATCAATGGAACATCACTGATGACCCAAACCTGAGTACACCCAATGTCAGTCACCTGATACTTGATAAAGGTGCTAAGAACACACAATGGAGGAAAGACAGCATCTTCAACAAATGATAGTGGCAAAACTGGATCTTCACCTGTAGAAGAATGAAACTAGATCCTTATCTTTCACTTTGCACAAAAGTCAACTCCAAATGGATCAAAGACCTCAACGTGAAACTCAAAACTCTGAAATTGTTAGAAGAAAACATTGGCAGTAACCTCCAAGATATAGGTGTTGGAAAGGACTTTCTAAATTGGATGCCAATTGCTCAGAAATAAAGGTCAACAATCAACAACGGGACCTCATTAAACTAAAATGCTTCTGTACAGCAAAATAAACAATCAGGAAAGTGAAGAGAAACCCACAGAATGGGAAAAAATGTTCACCAGTGACACAGCTGACAGAGGTTTAACATCCAGAATATATGAAGAACTCAAAAAACAAAGAACCAAGAAAAAGAAATGACCCAATTAAAAGATGGCTAAGGATCTAAACAGAGAGTTCTCAAAAGAAGAAATTAAGATGGCTAAGAAACATCTTAAAAGGTGTTCAACATCATTAGTAATTAGGGAAAGGCAAATTAAAACCACCTTAAGATTTCATCTTACCCCAGTCAGACTGGCTAAGATCAAGAAACAAATGATACAAAATGCTGGCGAGGATGTGGAGCTCATTCACTGCTGGTGGGATTGCAGATTTGTGCAACCTCTATGGAAAGCAGTGTGGAGAACTCTTAGAAAACTACAAACGAACCTACTATTTGACCCAGTTATACCACTCCTTGGCATATACCCAAAGGACTCATCCCATTGCAGAGACGCTTGTACAACCATGTTTGTTACTGTTCTTTTCACAATAGCTAAGAGATGGAAGCAACCTAAGTGTCCCTCAACTGATGAGTGGTTAACAAAAATGTGGTACATTTACACAATGGAGTTCTACTCAGCAGTAAAGAGAGATGAACTAATGAAATTTGCAGGTAAATGGGTGGCTCTAGAAACCGTTATACTAAGTGAAGTAACAGACTCAGAAAAACAAAAGACACATGTTCTCCCTCATTTGTGGCTCCCAGCACCAAATCCTTATAAACAAGTATCCCAGTCACCACTCATCAAAGAAGCTTCTTTTTCAAGAGACAGAGATAATTACAGAGTTCCACAACTGGTCACACACAGAGATTGTCTGTGAATTGCCTGAGTCTAAGTGGCACATCTAGGATACAATCTTTACAACTAAGGCTCATGGAATGTAGAACAGGGGACGAAGAGAACACTGATGCATCTTTCAACTTTCACCAATGAAGCTCCCTCATGCAACAGAGGGCCAGGGACACAAAAGATCACAAATGCCAAAACACAGAGAACAAGGGTCTGTAGGCAGAGTGTGGGTCCTTGGACAGGAGTCCTATATTAAAATCCACCCACCCAGGGCTCAGGGAACTTTTCAGAAGAAGGGGCAGAAAGATTGTAAGAGCCAGGGAGGGGGTGCGGGACCCTATGGAAACAGTCCTACAGACACCTGGGGCCCTTATACAAACCTACAGCAATGGTGTCAGCATGCACAAGACCCATGCAAACTTAAGCAGACAAAAACCCCAGCACAGAACTGTGGAAATGAACAGCAGACCCCAATCTCAGTCGAAGAATTATTAGCAGCTGATTACTGCTGGGTGAGGAAGAGCTGATTTTCTTAAAGGGAGGGATTCTAAATAGGCTGACTAAATCTCAGAGGATGAACTTGCACTGAGGGACATCTGGGGACACTAACTTTACATGATAGGCCTTAACACATATAAACTCCACTGGGGGGGCATGGGAGGGTGCCAAAGGGTAAGGTGGTATTAAAGATGATTTAATGTATGAAATACACAAAATTCAATAAAAATTAAAATATATATACATATACACAAAATTCAATAAAAATTAAAATATATATACATATATATGTATATATATATGAGGTGGAGCGTGATTGCAGAAGAAATCGGATGTCAACCTCTGGGCCTCTACACAAATTTTCACACACATGCACCCACACACATGCAATACAACTACATGAACACACACACACACACACACACACATACACACACACACATACACACACCATAAAAATAAAAGGCTCATCACATCCTTCTTTTTCCCTGTCCCGTTTTATGTGCCAAGATTTATTGTAACATCTTAAGATGGGCACACAGTCGCTCCGAGTGTCTTGAGATTCTAAGCAGGCAAGAAATCCTAGGGCCTTCTTTGTAGCTTTTCCATGGTAAGCAACATTGTTTTCAGTGGGAAGGAGGAGGAGGAGGAGAGAGAGATCAATAATACATCACTGAGCTGAGGAAAGCCTCCTTTATTCCTTGAAGGAAAGAACCCACTTACTCATTACTAAAAATATCAAATAATACAAAATGCCGGCCGAAGAGCAGTCTCTTTGACTGATCATGGAAACTTGGCCTAGCTTTAAAGCCTAGGTCTCTTGCTAATGTCTTTACAAATTTTAAAGACATTTTATTGTTAGTGGTAGCAGCATGTATATGTATGTGTGCATGATGTGGGGCGGGGGCAGGGCTCATGTGCAGCACATATATGGCAGACAGAGGGCAACTTTCATGGAGTTGATTTTCTCCTTCCACATTTATATGGGTTCTGAAAATCAAACTCAAATGAAAAACTCAAAATGATATACCTATTCATCTTGGCTGAGAAGATATCTTGTTGTATATCTGATATAGCGCCTTGAATTCTTGAAGGAAAAAAAAATCAGAAAGGCTTGTTAATGCCAGCATGCTAGGGTTTTCAGCTGAAGTTCTAGAAGCTTAGAAAAGGTGGGGAGAGGAGGCTTCTAAATCATTATTTGTAGCTTCCCCCAAGCTTTTTTGTTTTGCTTGTTTCTTGGGACAAGTTCTCAACACTAAGTAGCCCATGCGGTCCTCAAACTGACTATCCTCCTGCCTTAATGTCTATACCAGCTCTCCCCACTTCATCTTTGAAGACTCGTTCCCAGGAGAGCCCATCGACCACGTTAAAAATGATACACCTCCCTCCATCTTTCTGCATTCAACCTCTCTTATGAATTAAAGGATGGAGGAAGATGCTACCCAACATTTTCTGAAACAGACTCACAGTAATTTTATTACCAAGACGTCCTTGGCTATTTGATGATGGTGTGTCTGTGAGCTAAGTTTTCTGTGTAGGTTTTTCTTTGAGTGATTGTGTTTCACATGATCTAGCTGCTTAGGGATTGGCCTCTATGCTGAGCATGGACTAATTTTGGGTACATTTGTGACTATAACAAGAGTGCCCCCATGCCCCACATGCCTGCCAGTCCATCTCCGATGCCCTACGGTCATAGTGGGGTTTTTGGTCACTCAACCTCTTCAGAATGCCCTGGTTTTCCATGGTGATTCTCACTAGCTGGAGGTTCCTTGCTTCTCTGTTTAAGCTGAAAAACACAAAACCAGGATGGGCAAAGAAGGAAATGTTTCTCCTGGACAGTGGAGGAGGAAAGGAAGGCCTGGTGACTTTTGTTTTTGTGTTTTTTTCTTTTAGTCTATTTGAGACAGGGTCTCCCCGTAGCCCCAGCTGGCCTGGAACTCTCTATGTAGACCAGGCCTGCCTCTGCCTCTCAAGTGCTGGGACTACAGGTGCGTGCCACCACACCCAGCTTGAGGAAAGGAAGGCCTAGTGACCTTTGTGTCCCCAAAGCAGGGACAGTGCGCTCTGGGAAATGTGCAAATTATTTTCAGGTTTCTGTTAGTGGTCCTCCATCTACTGCCTGCTAGGAGATTCTACGTCGTTGGTATGGGATTGAGCTCAGACTAGAGCCTACTCTAAATTACTCCATCTTGGGTAAAATAGTGCTTTTACAAACTGTGCCTTGACATGAGAGACTCCGTTTTACAAGCAGCTTTTGTTTTTGTTTTGGTCTCCCTGTAGCACCAGCTGTCCTGGAACTCACTATGTAGACCAGGCTGGCCTTTTACAAGCAGCTTTTGATGGATGACTCTGCACAGGTAGATTCGTGGACAGCATCATATGTCCAGTACCAGTATTGGTGTGAATTGGGATTGTAGGGGCAGATGGGCATATTAAAACCCTGTAAGAAAAACTAGGCTCAGGAACTTATCTGACACCAGACTGAGGAAAGGGTATCCTCCCTCACCTGGACCCCATAAAAAGGTGGACACCTAGCCCTGGGGTGATGATGGCCCCCACTTATCTGTCATCTGACCACTAAATGTGAGGGTCAAAGGACAGACAGGCAGAGAACTCCCGACTGTCCCAGGGGTTCATCTCAGTTGGAGTCCCCACTGATGGTGCAAGCCAGCTTGAGTTGCCATCTTCTCATCCTCCTGTTCATCATCTGAACCTGACACCCCTCTGTCCATCCATTTGTTTATCTGGCCCCAGTCCTACCCTTCTGCCTCTGCATCTAGACTCAGCTCTACAACTTAACCTGATCCCATTGCCTGACTCTAGTGCCATCAACTTCTCCAGTGAGACCTCCATCTGGGTTATCTTCATCAACACAGAGACTCTTGTGTCCCTATTAGTTTCCCAGTTTTGGCCTCTCAGGCCTCTTTGAAACTCCTTGAACAACTCACCTTTAAGGCTTTTGACACTTTAACTTACAAATACATATATATACATAAAGAGAGATTTACTGTGTGATGTGAAGTTCTCAATCTTCTTAGCTTGGTCTCTTGGTTTTACACATAATAACTTCCTCTGAACATTCCTATCTCACTAAAACCCAAGGGGAAGGTTTAATTTGGTTTCCCAAGCATGGGCTGAAAGAACACTACCTTTTAGAAAGATATTCATTCCAGCAGTCCACCTTGGCAGGGCCTCGATGGGCATTGGCAATTTTCTGACACAGTTGCTTATTTTCATATTCGATTTTGTTGATTCTCTTTTGTTCACCCTGACAAGAAACCCCACCATGGTGACATCAACACTGTGCTGCTCCCACACACAGTAGCTGAGCATCACCCTCCACTGGGACTGTTAGCAAAGGGGGCACACAGAGCATAGGAAACTGGGGGTGCTGGATAAGAGTGGAGGAATGTTAACAAATCTTTGGGTTAGATGGTATCTCTGCAAGGCTCTGGGAAATCGAGCTTCTTTAGGATGAAGATTAAAAACCAATAAAATATAGGGGTTAGAGAATTGGCTCATTGGTTAAGAGCACTGGCTGCTCCTGCAGAGGACCAGGGTCCAGTTCCCAGCACCCACATGGCAGCTAACAACCATCTGTAACTCCAGTCCCAGGGGATCCAACACCCTCTTCTGACCTCCACAGTCACTGCATGACACTGGTGCACTTACATACATGCAGACAAAACACTCATAAAATTTTATAAAAACACTATTTAAAAAAAAAATCAATAAAGCTGGGCATGGTGGCACACACCTTTAATCCAAGCACTTGGGAGGTAGAGGCAAGCGGATCGCTGTGAGTTCAAGGCCAGCCTGGTCTACAAAGTGAGTTCCAGGCCAGCTGGGGCTATAGGGAGACCCTGTCTCAAAAAGACCAAAAAATAAAATAAATAAAAAATAATAATAAAATCAATAAAATACACCTGCAGGTGGCGAGAATACCTGGAGTTTGCTCAATTTTAAAATGTAATGTGTGTGCGCCATTGGAGGTTTGGTATCGACAGCTGGCTTCACTAGAGAAGAGGATAAACAGCAGAGTTACAGTCCAGGAATCCTAACAGCTTAAGAAAACCTGCCAGACCACCCTGAGCCCAACCAATGAACACTAACTACAATTTAAATTCTGCCTGTGAAATCTAGCAACTTCAATTTGGTTTAATTTCCCAAACTGACATCTCTGAAGAGTTTTGAACAGAAATTTTAAAATGCTGAGGCCTAGTAAAAGTAAAATTCACAGAGATGGCTGGGGATGTAGTTCCGTTGCTTGAGTACCAGCCTAGCATACCAGAGACCTCAGGTTCAACCCCCAAACACTGCCTAAACAAGGTTAGTGGCACATGTGCCTGTAATCCCAGTAGAAGCCAGAGATTAGGAAGTCAAGGTCATCTTTGGCCCTCAGCCAGCTCCTGGCCATCTGAGTTACATGGGACCCTGCCCGAAATTCATAGAAATAAATGTCCTCATGTTGGAAACGTGGCTTTGTGGTTAAGAACACTGGTTGCTTTTGAAGAGGGCCTAGGTTCAGTTTCTAGCACCCACATGGCAGCTAACAACTGTCTGTAACTTCAATTGTAGAGGATCTGATGCCCTCTTCTGACCTATGTGGGCATTACACACGTGGTGAATTTATATACGTGCACACAACTCACACATAATTTTTAAAAAATATCCTTTCAATCCACCATCAGCACCTCTTTCCCACCCCTTCCCAATGTTACTAGCCAGTCTATTGAGCACTGAAGTCTTATCCTCTTTCTAACTTTAGCTCTGAAGAGTTTAAAGTGAATCCTTCTAGCATACGGACTCACATGGACTCCCGGATAGAAGATACATTTTGTTTTTTATTATAATCTCCTCTTGACCAAAGCTCAGCAGATAAGGCCATATCATTTCAAAGCCAACTCTGGTGTGGCTTCCCGTCACTATCTCTATGGTGGATCCTTTTAGAACCCTGAACAGTAATGCTCAGCTCCAACTTCCCACATACCTATTTGTATTCTATTCTTGTGCAGTATATAGTGGCCAAAGTCCAGTTTTTTTCTCAAAGTTGTGCTTTGCCTGTGATTAGAGACGATAACAGGGTAGGCAAGGTAATCCAGAGAACTGTTCATCTTCTCCTTCTAGTCCCACTTCAGAAATGAGACATCTTGGCTCCTCTGTGAGGAACTTAGCTGTCCCTGTGACAGGGTGTCATAATACCCTGTTATGACATCAGGAACAGGTTTCACTGAGTGAGAGAAAAACCATGTCTGCCTGCCTCTGGGCATCTTTTAAAATTTTTATTTTTGCTTTAAACTCATTTTTTAAGTCGACATAAAATTTATACATATTGATGGGGTGTGGAATAATACAATACATATATTCCGTGTGTAATGACCAAATCAAGGTAAGTAGTGTTTTTAACTCTTCAAGCTTGTATAGTTCTGTGTTGGGCTTCTGTTCTTTTGTGTTAACCTAGGTCTAAGTCAAGATGAAGGGAGAGGGACTCAGAAGCTCCCCACCTGCCTGGAAAGTAGATGTTGCCAAGACTGAAGGGGAAAGGAGAGGTTTAATTAGGAGAGTCCCACATAGCACAAGTTCAAGTTCAGGGAGGAAGGAATTCCAGCTCTCTGTTACACCCTTAGAGCTCAAGCGGTTTCTACTGCAAGGTTTCCCTGAAGATTTGAAGGCATAAGCTTTTCTGGGAAGTAAAACATTGGATAATTGGATCCAATTCCTTCATTCTTCAGATGAAGAAACTGAAGTCTAGAGCATCAGCAACATTATTTAACTAAGTTAGTGTAGCCAGATGCAGTGGTACACTTTGTCATCCCAGCACTGGGGGAGTGGAGGCAGGAGGATCAAGTTCAACGTCATTCTTGCTACACAGAAAGTTAGAAACCAGGGGCTGGAGAGATGGCTCAGCGGTTAAGAACACTGGTTGCTCTTGTAGAAGACCTGGGTTCAAATCCCAGCACCCACATGGCAGCTAACAACTATCTGTAACTCCCGTCCCAGGGGATCTGATAGTCTCTTCTGACATCCGTGGGCATTGCACGACATGGGTGCACTTACCTACATGCAGGCAATACATGCATACGCATAAAATAAAAATAATAAATAAAAATTTTTAAAAAAAGAAAAGAAAGTTAGAAACCAGCCAGGGCTACATGGGAGCCTGTCTCAAAAATGAAAATAAAAAATAAAAAAAAACATGAAAGAAAAAGACTAAGGCGGCTGAGCTGAACTCAGGATGTGTGTTCTGAATTTCAGAGATCATATTTGCCCTATTTGGGGAAGAATCTGTTCTTTTTCACAGCAACTGGAGAGGGAAGCATTCATTTAGGAGAGAAGCTGTGTCTTTTGCTCTCAATGGAAGCTCAGTAAAGGCTGAACTAACACCATGTGGCTCATAGTAAAGGAGCCAGGGTCACCTTCACAGTAGCACAGGGCATAGACCCAGGGAGTGTGCAACACATTCACTGAGAAGAGACGACCAACATTTAATGAGTGCTCACCATCAGTGTTGGGTGCTTTTCTTGAATTAAAATTTTATTTTTTATGTGCATGAGTGTTTTGCCTGCATGCACGTAAGTGCACCTATGTTGTGCAATGCCTGTGGAGGCCAGAAGAGGTGAGCTGATCCCCCGGAATTGGAGTTACAGATGGTTGTTAGCCATCATGTGGGTGCTATGAATTGAACCCAGGTCCTCTGCAAGAGCAGCCAGTGCTCTTAACCACTGAGTCAACTCTTCAGCCCCTCGAACTTTTTTGAGACAGAGTCTCATGTATCCCAGGGTGATCTCAAACTTGCTATGTAGTGAGGATGACATTGAACTTCTGATCCTCCACCTCTGCCTCCAGTACTGGGATTACTGGAATGTACCATTGTGTCTGTTTTCCCAGTTTATTCAGTGCTAGGGATGGAACCCAGGGCTTTGTGCATGCTGGGCAAGCAACTCTATCAACTTAGCTACATCCCCAGGTTTTTTAATGTTTCTTGAATCTTTCCAATACCTTGAAGAGTTAGGTATTGAATATTCCTTACTGAAATGCTTGGGGCAGAAGTGTTTAGGGTTTTAGAATATTTTAATATATATGAGATATTTAGGGAATGAATCCAAGTCTAAACACAAAATCCATTTAGGCTTTACATATATATATGTATGTATATACATTTGTATATATAGGCTTTATATATATATATACTGAACATATTTTTGTGCAATATTTTTAAAATTTTTATTTTCAGGGACTGGAGAGATGACTCAGTGGTTAAAAGCACTGGCTGCTCTTGCAGAGGAACCCACATAGTGGCTAGTAGCAGTTCATAACTCCAGTTCTAGGAAATCTGATGCCCTCTTCTGACCTCCACAGGCATTGCATGACATGGATGCAGTTACATGCAGGCTTATACACATAAAATAAAATACTTATGCACATAAATAATAAATAAATACTTATAAATAATAAATACTTATACACATAAAATAAAAATTTAAAAAGTTTTTTAAAAATTTTATTTTCAGCTGGGTGTGGTGGTGCACCCTTTAACCCCAGCACTGGGGAGGCAGAGGCGGGTGAATCAAGGTCATCCTGGTCTACATGGTGAGTTCCAGGCCAGCTGGGGCTACAGGGAAACTCTGTCTCAGACAAAAGTTTAAAAAACCTTTTTTTAAAAAATTTCAATTGTGTGCCTGTGTTTGTGCGTGTGAATGCTGGCGCCTGTGGAGGACAGGGGCATCAGGTATCAGATCTGTTGAAGCTGAAGTTACAGAGGCAGTTGTGATGTGAGTGTTGGAAATTGAACTCAGGTCTTCTGCAATTGCTGAGCCATTTCTCCAGCCCCCTTGCACAGTATTTTTAGTGCACCTGATTTTAGACTGCCATCTGTCACAAGAGGTCGGATGTGGAATTTTCCACTTGTGTGTGTCTACACTCAATAGTTACAGATTTGTAAACATTTTTGATTTCTAAATTAAAGATGTTCAAATTGTATTATCCCGTCTGAACCCCTTCCCCACTTTTATTCCCCACCAGACTCAGATTAAGTAATTCCCCAGGGTCAGAATGCTAAACCTGGCTGTCTAGAACCCCACCTTTAAAAGCAGGATGCTGATTCTCAATTTTGACAGCAGTCCAGATCCAGAGTAGGGCTCCTCGCTGTGACCTTGGTAGGGATCCACCTCCTGGGGTGGGAAAGCTGTGGCCTAGGTATTCGGCAGGTGTGGGTTGAGGAGAAGATGCTGTGTTTCTGACAAATGTGTGTTTGGCGGTGGGAGAATAGATCCCAATGATGCTGTTGTGCAGCAAGAAAAATTCACAGCAAAACCCAGGGGTGGTTGGCATCTTTAAAAAAGCGACACCTGGGTGTACCCCAGGCGTCCTGCATTTGGCCACTGGAAGTGACTGCACGTCCCAGTTTTATAGACATATACGAAACTGCCTTAGCCAGGGTGAGAGAAGACCCTTGACACTGGAGTGGTAGCACTTCGTCCGGGGACACGCCCCGGGGGTCCTGCGGCGCATGGGCTGCGGCGCACGTCCTTTGCGCAGCGCCTTGCTGGGCGCCCTGCAGCTCCCCGCACCCCGCGGGCCCGCCTTCGGGGCGGGACCCGGCAGCTCCCGGCTCAGCCCCGCCCAGCTGACCAGTCTCCCTTCGCTCGCTCCAGCCCCGGCGCGCAGGGCCCGGCCGCCGCCATGGCCCGCCCGTTAGAGCTCTCGGTGCAGGATCTCAACGACCTGCTGTCGGACGGCAGCGGCTGCTACAGCCTCCCGAGCCAGCCCTGCAACGAGGTCATCCCGAGGATCTACGTGGGCAACGCGTGAGTGTCCCCGGGTCGCGTCCCAGCAGCCCCTCCCCGGGCGCCCCGCCCACCCGGGGGCTGGACTGGGGCTCCGGGCTTGAGGGTCCCTGGGCGCGGTCGCGGTCCCGGAGGCCAGAGCAGGGGCTGGGGACCCGGCTGGCTTCGACGCCCACTCCCGCGCGTGGAGCGGAGGGGCTGGACTTGGCCCCCGCAGCCCTTCCGGGTCGCAGGCGCTGAGATCCGAAGGTGCGGCCCGGCTCTGCCCTTGGCCGCCCAAGCTCGGGGTCTGGCTTTGGGCGGGGTCGAGGCTCCCGTGTTCACTTAACAGGTGGCCGGTCTCCTCGCCCCGCGCGTCATGTGACAGCTGCCTGGTTCTGCAGTGAGGTCACCATGGAATGTCTGCCTTCGTTGCATGGCAACGGACTGACGTCACAATCCAGGCGTGGAACTTTTCTTCTCCCTGTAAACCCAGATCTGGGAATCCAAATACCCCCAAAATATCCTAAATAAAAAAGTAGAAAGTGAGCCAGGGAAGTTTCCTGAGCTCTCTTTTCCACTTTCCAGATAAGATTGGTCTTCGATGGGATCAATCAAAATGACAAATTCCATAAAAGACCTGAGCCATCTTCTGGAAATTCCTTCCAACCTTCTCACCACCAGGAAATGCATTTATTACTGATCTCTTAGGAGTTCCTATCAAATTGGTTTTCTGTTAGCCAGCCTACTAAGAAGAATTTTCTCAGCAGCTGGAGTGAATCAGTAGTAACCATTCTGACAGGTGCTAACCCACCAAAAGCATGGATGGATTAGTGTCCTCACAGCCTGGGGAAAGCCCAGCTTGGATTTTCATGACAAGGAAGACCCATTTATCAAAGTCCTAAGCTCCATGGGTCCAGCTCAAGGACTGTGTGTCAAAAACTGATAACCAACCCTTCCTCTCATTTTTTACATAGTAGGAAGTGGTAGCTCAGAGTAACTGGGGGATTATAAGGACCTGTCGGTAATACATTCATGTGTGTGTATTCTGTCCTGCATCTAGGATCTGTTGCCTAAACTACCAAGGTCTACCATAGAAATAAGTTGGCCGTAGGACCAGATTGGGTTCATGTTGCCCACATGCCCCAGCCTCTTGGGGATTGGCTTCGTTCTTTGCGTCACTCATTTCCACATGGAGGACCTACTGTGTGTCACACTGTGTGATGTTCATTTGTAGCAATGGCAGAGATGGTAAATTTGTTGACTGTTGAATTTATATTAGAGAAGGGAAGTGAAACAGGTGCTCTGTTCTGTATTCTGTCTACCACTGCTGTGCAGTCTTGCTCAGTGTGCTGAACAGGAATGGCTAAAACAGTTTCACAAGGTCAGTCCGAGGCCCAGTGACTGCAGAATTCTAAGGGACCTACCAACTACCCAAGCAGCCGGGAGGGTGTGTGTGTGTGTTGGGGAGGGGGGGACTCGGTAGCCTCTGGAGCCTATTCCCTAGGGGCAGTTTTCTTCCCAAGGCTTGGTGGTAGCCAGAGGGGCAGGTGTGATGGCTGCCAACGAAAATACATTCTTTGCCCTCTGTGCAAATCTAACCTTCACGTAGGGGTACTCAACGGGAAGGGTCAGCTGCATACCTAGTGCCAAGAAGAATTGGGTTTCCTCACCCATCAGGAGATCCTGAATAAAATGAGGGTTCCAGCTGCATCCTCTCAGGGAGTGAGGGAGGCTGTGTGAGCCAGTTTGTGGATACCCAGTGCTGCCATGACACACAGATGAGAGCATGTAGGAGGTACTGCTTTATAAAGCACAAACTGCTATTTAGATTGGGGTGGTGTTGTGAGGAGAGCCTCTTTGTTCATTCAGGCCAGGTATCTTATAACCCCCATCATTCTTTGGGGGCTACCTGCTCCTCAGTTGCTAAGATATTCCTGGGAGCCTCAGAAATGTAACTAATAGGGTATGGCAGAAGGGGTTGATGATCAGGGGTCCTGACATGTGACAGTTTCATTCTTTCCGCAGTCACTGCCAATTTATTCAATACCTACTATGTGTCAGGCACTGCTGTAGCAGGTACTGAGGGGACAGACCTCCTTGCAAGGAACTCACAGACTGGACCTTTGAGCAAATACGTATGACCCTGTTTTGGAATATTAACCCTTATCATAGAGTTAGGCTCTATCAACAACACAAGCCCCTTTAACACTCAGGACTACTCCAAGCAGTATGTATTGTTATCCTCATTTTACAGTGGGGAAACTGTAGCTCAGAAGGTTATGTGGCTTGCTTAAAGTTGCCTGGCTGATAAATGGCAGGGCTGGATTCAGACCCAGGCACTCTGGCTCCAGCGTCTATTTTTGTTTTATTTTATTGTTTTATTTGGGTCTCACTGTATAACTGAGGCTAGCCTCAAACTCAAGATCTTTCTGCCTCAGCCTCTTGAGTGCTAGGATTGCAGGTGTGTGCCACCATGCCCAGCTCTCCAAAACTTTGTCTGGGTTTCAATACCATCACCACAATATAGGAACTTTGACAGCGCACTAAATGAAGGGATCTGGGGAAATACACAGAGGGTGCTGTAAGATGAGAGGGTGGATGCCTACAGAGAAGGTGGGGAAGGGTGGCAGAGGGAACAGCATGGCACCAAACCACAAATCTATTTGGGGAAGCTGTGGGTAACTGGATATGGCTAGACTAAGGGGGAAGATCATGAGGCAGGAGACACTGCAGAGGCCAGTAGGTAGCAGGCTCCTTGCTTTGTTAAGAGGCTCAGATCCTTCCTCATCTTCTTCACCTGGGACTGCAGCAGGTCACTTCCTCATATTTGGCTACTGTCTCCCATCCAGGTCTGTGGCTCAGGACATCTCTCAACTGCAAAAACTGGGCATCACCCATGTCCTGAATGCTGCCGAGGGCAGGTCCTTCATGCACGTCAACACCAATGCCAACTTTTACAAGGACTCTGGCATCACTTACCTGGGCATCAAGGCCAATGACACACAAGAGTTCAACCTCAGCGCCTACTTTGAAAGGGCTGCAGACTTCATTGACCAGGCCTTGGCGTACAACAATGGTAAGGGGCTGACACCCAGAACCATGGGGAGGCAGCTTTCATTTGGGCTGTCCTAGAGAGCAGGCCTCAGGAACAAGTCTCCTTCTGGACATCCTATTGTTTGCCATCCCCTGAGGTGATGACTGGGGCCTTTAGATCTTGTCTCTTTGCTTGGCAGGCCAAGTGGCCTCACATTACATAAACAATCCAACTCTTTCTTTCACACAGTGGCAGCATCAGGGTCCTTGCCTTTAATTTTATTTAGGCACAGCATTGGTTTCTAGGCATCTACTCCTCACTCCCACCCACGACTCAAGTAGCTGTGATAATGGAAAAAAGGCTTATTGCTGTCCACATGAGAAGTCCTGAGGGGAAGGAACAGTGGTTGGTTGATTCAGTAGCTCAATGGTGGGGTCTAGACTACACTCTTTCTCTCCTGCCCATCTCATGACTCCATGGTGAGATCTGGTCACCATAGCTATATTATATGTATGTATTAGTTTCGTTTGACTGTGACCAAAGGAACCAAGACAAAAGTTTGAAGGAGGAGAGACTTTTATCTGGGCTCACAGTTTCAGAGGTTCAGTGTGGGTTCAACTGGTCCCATTTGCATGGACAGGACATCAGAATAGGGGAAGCCTGTGGAAGAGGAGGCTGTTTTTAATCTCATGGCAGACAGAGGTGAGGAAGGGATCACGGACCAGCTAGGCCCCTTAAAGGCAAGCCCCCAGGGACCTACTTCCTCCAGCTAGGCCCTACTTTCTTTTTTTAAAAAAATATTTTATTATTTTTATTTTATGTGTACGAGTGTATTGCCTGCATGTATGTGAGTGTACTCAAGTGAGTGCACCCGTGTCGTGCAATGCCTTGGAGGTCAGAAGAGGGCTTCAGATTCCCCTGGAATGGAGTTAAGGACGGTTCGTAGCCACCATGTGGGTGCTGGGAATCAAACATGGGTCCCCTGCAAGAGCAGTCAGTACTCTTAACTGCTGAGCCATCTCTCCAGCCCCTACTTTCTAAAGTTTCCAAAATATCCAAAAACACTGCCACCAACTAGGGATCAAATGTTCAACCCGTGAGCTTGTGAGAGCCATTTCATGGCCTCTCAGCCATACAGAGGGCAGGAGCTGAGCACCCACTTTTCTCTTGTTTCGATGTGGGTGTGTGTGTGTGTGCTGTGCAAATGTGGAGGCCAAAGGTTGACAATGTATGTTTCCTTCAGTCATGCTCCACTTCAGTTATTTTTCATTTTTTTATTTTTCAGTCTTTTTGAGACAGGGTCTCCCTGTAGCCCCAGCTGGCCTGGAACTCACTATGTAGACCAGGCTGGATTTGAACTCATGGAGATCCGCCTGCCTCTGCCTCCCGAGTGCTGGGACTAAAGGCATGCCACACCATGCCTGGCTCACATCAGTTATTTTTTAAATTTATTATTTTTATTTTACTTGTATGAGTATATTGCCTACATGTGTTTAAGCGTATCCTTGTCGTGCAGTGCCCACAGAGGCCAGAAGAGGGCGTTAAATTTCCCTGGAAATGGAGTTACAGACAGTTGCTAGCTGTCATGTGGGTGCTGGGACTCAAACCTGGATCCTCTGGATGAGCAGCCAGTGCTCTTAATGACTGAGCCATCTCTTCAGCCCCTCCACTTCAGTTTTTGAGGCAGGGTCTCTCACTGTACCTGGAGTTCACTGATTTAGCCAGGCTGCAGGGATCCACTTGTCTCCTCCTCCTTAGCCCTGGGGACTTACAGAAGCATGCTGTACATGTGGCTTCTATGTGGATACTGGGATCTCATGCTTGAGCAGCAAGCACTTTCCTAACTGAGCCACCTCCCCAGCTTGTGTTTCCTTCTAAGAGCAAGTGACCCATTCCCCCAGACTCTCCCAGTTTAGCTTTCGTACTCCCTTATTGGCTAGGGACTCATGTGGCCACCTCACAAGTGGGACTGGGTGGCCATAACTGGCCTTACGACGGTCATCAGCCTAGAGCTCTCAGGTTAAATCTCCCAGCCATGCTTCAAGTACTTCCTGAAGCTGCAGACAGAAATTAGGACCAAGGAGAGCCAGCTGGCTGACGGTCAGACCAGGCATTCAGCTGAGAGAGAAATCCTAGAAGTCCATAGGGCAGATAACTGCTGAGCACACTGGTTCTCCTGGCTCTTCTGTCACCTCTTCCTCCCTCTGATGATACACTGGATTGTGTCTCTACCACACAAATGCTTCCTGGGCCCAGCCACTTCCCTATCCAAGAAATTCCCAGAGACAGCTTCCTACCTACTGATGCTCAGCACACATTCAAGGCTCCCAGAGATTCTACTGATGGGGGAAACTACAGACTCTGAAGTCAGGGCCTTTTGGTCCCTCATGGTCCCTGTCATCCCCACCCCAGAGCCCTTCTCTATCTGTTCTGAACTTCTAACTCTGGGTGGATGGAGAACATGGCTCAGTTAATCAAGGCTTTGCTCTTCACACATGGTAGTGGTTGGTCACACACTCCTGGGACTCAGAGTACTGAGCCTTCGTTTCCTTGTTCTAGTCAATCAGGAATACTTCGTGACTTGTTTTAACCTCCTGCCTTGGTGAAGGTGGGCTGGGTCTTTGGTATAGAAAGCTCTCTGCCTTCCTCTCCCCTGTCTTCTGGCAAACCCTTCCTTAGCCCTAGCATAGCATCCTCTCTTCCATGAAGCCTGACCTCAGGCTGGTTTATGGGGAACCAGTGGGGTCCCTGGCTTCTCCCCAGTACCAGATGTAGCAATCGGCATATTCTACAATGGATTCACTGAAGACGATTATTGAACAAGTGGCAATACATCCCAGGGTTCTAATGCCTTGTGGGCATGTTACTAAGATGGATTGGGCACTGGCCTCCAACTGCGTGCAGGACTCCAGGGACTAGGAATCCATCACTAAGAGAGTTATGGCCTGGAGAGATGGCTCAGTGGGTAAAGTGCCTACTGAACAAACATGAAAACCAGAGTTTGGATCCCTAGAACCCACATAAAAACTGAATGAGCATAATGGTCTGCCTATAATCCCAGCATTTGGGAGGCAGAGACAGGAAATCCCCAGAGAAAGCTGGTTAGCCAGACTAGTAAACAGTGAGCTCTGTGTTCAGCAAGAGACCTTGCCTTAACATATAAGGTCAAGAATAAATGAAGACAACAGATGCCAACTCTAAACCTCCACATGTACTTGAACATAGTGCACCACACACATGCATTCATACATGTGAACACACATACCCACCCTGGGGTACATTGCTCACATAATTTTAAAGAGAGAGTGAGCCAGGCAGTTGGGAGGGAGGCTGGTATACTTAGAAGAGAAAGCAGGCACTTGTTTCTGGAAGGATCAAAGAGGGCTAGGCCTGGAGCAGGGTAGACTCTGTGCCCTGGAGGCACTGAGCATGCTCCGGGTGAGAAGCAGGATGATGGCTGCTCTGCAGAGGGTCCTACTGTCCAGTGGGGGCGGGGCAAGCCCACCGAGTGCTTTGGGTAACAGCCAGAGAGGGAAAGGCAGGAAAGTGGAAGATTCCCATCATCTGGTGTAGGAGGCTCTGGGGAAAAAGAGGGGTGTTTTAGGGTAGGGTGAGGAGTGCAGAGATGCTGTTGACTCTGGGTCAGTCATTTTCCTTCCAATACAATGTCTGTGAGGAGGTGTGAGTGCTAGCCACTAACTCACTAAGCAAATAGAAGGGTGCCAGTGTATACTGGAGATGGCAGGGCACACCAAACCCAGCACCTCTAGTCCTCATTCTAGAGAAACTCATCCCTATAGGATGAGCACACAGGTGGCTGGGGCCACCGAGGGACTCCCAGTACTGGTTGATGTTTATTGAGTGCTCTTGTGTACCAGGCACTAGCTGGGGCTTTGTTTCTATTTTATTTTGTTTTGTTTTTGAGACAGAGTCTTGCTATGTCTCCCTGGCTATCCTGGAGCTCATTCTGAATCCTAGCCTTGTGGGGGCAGTAGGCCTTGTCACCCACACTTTGGGGACTAGACTTCACCCTGCAAACGTTGGTGGATCAGACTAATATTTCAGAAGGATTTCCAGCTGTCAGTGGACTGTGGATGGGCAGTGGTGAGGGTAGAGGGAGAGCTCCATTTGGAGGAGAAGACGAAGGGGCACAGATGAGAGATGGCAAGGACATGAGCTAAGCACTCTGTGTGGGAGACAGGTGGTAGGAGAGAGAAGCCAGCCTTGTGCCCTGCCCCCATGGGAGGTGTCCCTGAAACAGTCAGGGGACTTTGCTGACAGTGATCTTTGGCAACTCTCCTCCCTCCCTCTTTCCCTCCTTTTATGCCTCCCTCCCTTCACCTCTACCTCCCTCCTTTTCTCCATCCCTCCTTTCATCCCTCCCTTATTACTGTCTTTGCCCCTCAGGAACTTAAAGGAGCATATTTCACTGGGAAGGAAGAAGTAAAACAGAAACAGGGAGGAAGGAGACTACAAGGTGGCCTTAGCAATGGGAGTGACTTATAGTTTGCAGGAAGTTGGGCAGGAAAGGCCTTCCTGGGAAGGTGATCTCAGCAAACCCCTTGGGGGAAAACTACAGGCAGGTGGCAAGCTGGAGTTCAGGGAAAAAAAAAGAGGGAATGACTATGGAGTGGAGTGAGGACCATTTGGGGAAGCCACACGGTGGTTGTGTGTGTGTGTGTGTGTGTGTGTGTGTGTGTGTGTGTGTGTATTTGAAATCCATTCTTTTTTAAAAAAATTATTGGGGCTGGAGAGATTCCTCAGCAGTTAAGAGCTCTTGCAGAGGACCTGTGTTCAATTCCCAGCATCCACGTGGCAGTTAACAGCCATCCATAACTCAAGTTCCAGGGGATCCAATGCCCTCTTCTGACCTTCTTGGGCATTGTACGACACAGATGCAGGTAATACACTCATACACATAAAATAAAAATAATAATTAAAATGTTTTTTAGAAAAAGAAAAAATTGCTGAGATATAATTGGCATTCAATAAGGTATATGTACTTAATGCGACAGTTCATTAGGTCATTAAGTTTTGGCATGAGTATACACCTATGAAGCGCTTACCACAATCAAGATAGTGAATGTGTCCATCACCCTCACTTTATGTCCCTGGGCAGCCTCTCCTGCCTTCTCTACCTTCCGTTCCCAAGCACTCACCAGTCTACTTTCTGTCACTAGAGACCACTTTGCATTTGTGATTTTCTGTCAACAGAACTACACAGCGTGCTCTGTTTGCTCTAGCCTTGTTCACGCTAAATGTTTATTGTGGGAGCTGGAGAGATGGCTCAGAAGTTAAGAGCACTGACTTCTCTTGCAGAGGACCTGGGTTCAATTCCCAGAACCCACATGGTAGGTAACAACCATCTGTAACTCCAACACCATCTTCTGACCTCCTCGGGCATTGCATGACATGGGTACATTTACATACATGCAAGCAATACACTCATACACAAAAAAATAAATAAATATTTTAAAAATATTTATTATGAGTTTTGTTCATGGTGTTACCTCCATGGTTCATTCTTTTTTAAAGAATTATTTTCATTTTTTGTTTGTGTCCGTTGAATGTATGCCATATGTGTGCAGGTGCTATGAAGGTCAGAAGATGTCATCAGATCCCTTGGAGCTGGAGTTGCAGGTGGTTGTGAGCCATCTGATGTGGGTGGTGGGTGTAAAACTCAGGGGCTCTAGAAGAGCAGCAAGCTCTCTTAACTTTTTTTTACAAGCAGTATTACATTTTATGGATATACATGGTTTGTTTATACAAGCTACATACATTTGAGATATTTCCTTGTTTTGTTTT
The DNA here is from genome assembly GCF_000622305.1 of Nannospalax galili. Classification (NCBI taxonomy): domain Eukaryota; kingdom Metazoa; phylum Chordata; class Mammalia; order Rodentia; family Spalacidae; genus Nannospalax; species Nannospalax galili. The sequence continues at coordinate 393,028 of NW_008342393.1, read as the reverse complement.
AAGCAAACAAAGGATGCTGCTTTATAGCGGGGCTGACCTCAGACTTGCCATTCTCCTGCCTCACCCTCCTGAATGCGAGGACTCCAGGCATTTGTGACCTGGCTTCATGTTTTGTTTTTGATTGAAGGATAAATTTGTATAGAGAAGTTCCACGTCACAAAGTGTGTAGTTCAGTGAACAGCACACTCCTAAGTACCAACCCCCAGCTCCCCAGAAAGCCTACCATGTGTTCCGTCCAGTCTCTGTGCCCCATCCATACTTCCTGAGTTATCACTGTTTAAGCTTCAAACAACATAGTTCGGTTGGGCCTCTTTCCTGCTTTCCAGAATCATACTGCATTTGTGTGCCTTACACATGTGGAGTCCCAGGATTAAACTCAGATCATCTGGCTTGGTAGCAAGCACAATACCCACTCACTGGTCCATGAGCCATCTTGCTGGTTCAGTTCTCCTCCTCCCTTTTTTTTTTTTTATAGAGTCAGAGTTTCACTCTGTAGCCCAAGCTGGCTTGGAACTCTCAGTGACTGTTGCCTCTGCCTCGGCCTCTCAGAGTGTTGGGAGGTTATAGATATGTGCCACCAGCTAGGTCATTAATTCCTTAACATTTATTTATTTATTTATGTGTATTTATTATGCATGTATATAGGTGTGGGTGTGCACATGCCACAGCACATATGTGGAAGTCAGAGGACAACTTGGAGAAGTCAGTTCAGTTTTCTCCTTCTACCATGTGGATTCTGGAAATCAAACTCAGGTCATTAGGCTTGGTGGCAAGTGCCTTTACCCACTGAACCTAGATTGTCAATTCTTATTTATTTGTTTGTTTGTTTATTTGTTTATTTATTGCCTGTTAAAACTTTTTTTGGATTTATTTATTTTTATGTGTATGAGTGTTTTGCCTGCATGTGTGCAAGTACATCACCTGTGTCAGTGCCCATGGAGGCCAGAAGAGGGCGCCGGATCCCCTTGAACTGGAGTTATGGATGGTTGTTAGTGGTCATGTGGGTGCTGGGAACTGAACCTAGGTCCTCTACAAAAGTAACCAGTGCTCTTAATGCTGAGCCATTTCTCCAGCCCCTAATTCTTGTTATATATCCAGTCTATTGGTTTTTTTTTATTTATTATTTTTATTTTATGTGTATTGCTTGCATGTAGGTAAGTGTACCCATGTCGTGCAATGCCCACAGAGGTCAGAAGAGGCTGTCGGATCCCCTGGGACTGGAGTTACAGACAGTTGTTAGCTGCCATGTGGGTGCTGGGATTCGAACCCGAGGAACCCGGGTCTTCTGTAAGAACAACCAGTGTTCTTAACCGCTGAGCCATCTCTCCAGCCCCCTATATATCCATTCTATTGCTAATGTGATCAGTGGGGAGGCCCTGTGGACAGTGCTGCCTATCTCACTGAAGGTGTATGCACACTCCAAAAGAACATGAGCCGGATACCGCTGCTGGGTTGTAGGTGGCTCAGGTATTCAGCTTGAGCACTTTTTTTTTTTTTTTAATCGCTAGTCTTCCATGGTGGTTAGGTCTCTTCACACCCTGTCTTAGTCACATGGCAGTTGCTCCACATCTGTCATATCTGATACTTTGTGTCTTTCATTTTTATTAATTTGGCCTTTCTGGATGGGATGCAGAGGCTCTCAGCTTCACTTTATGGAAGAGCTTCGTCAAGTGTGATACAGTTGGACTTCCCCAGTCATCATGTCTCCCTGTTTCTTGCAGGCCGGGTGCTTGTCCACTGCCGTGAGGGATATAGCCGCTCCCCAACGCTAGTCATTGCGTACCTCATGATGCGTCAGAAAATGGATGTCAAGTCTGCCCTGAGCATCGTGAGGCAGAACCGTGAGATCGGCCCCAATGACGGTTTCCTGGCCCAGCTCTGCCAGCTCAATGACAGACTAGCCAAGGAGGGGAAGTTGAAACTCTAGTGCACCCACAGCCTCTTCTCCAGAGGTCTGACCAGGAGGCCCTGGCCACCATGTTTAGAAAACACAGTGTACCCTGCTCCCAGTGTCACAAGGCACTTGCCCACATTTCTGTTCCAACACTGCCCTGGACCCCTCACCCTTAGGGAGCATATAAAGAAGCTTGCTGAGGAGGGCATTCTTGCTCCCTGGTTGTCCTTTCCTCTAATGTCTGTCCTCTCCCTGAGGTGGGGGCTTCAAGGGGAGGCCTGTAGCATACATGCTTCTCCATGGTCCCCGGACAGGAAGGCCTGTGGGTGTGTAAGGCCTGAGACTCTCAAGGACACTCCTCATGACCTCCCTCCCAGGAACACCTGGGTTCTTCCTGAGTGGAGACCTCGGTGCCTTGAACCTGGTAAAGGAACTATGCAAACACAGGCCCTGTTTGCCCCACACCTGTCACCTCATCCTCATAGCCTCCCGCACCCTGCTTTTGGGCAGAGGTGCACTGTGAGTTCTGAAGTAGAGCGGGGAGATGGGTTATCTGTGGATGAAATTTCCATGAAGAGGCTGCATTTTAATTATTTCCTTAGAATTAAAGACACCACACTAAGAGGCCCTTAGGTGGGCAAACATGTTTTCCCGGAGGGCTGTCCTAATTCTATAGAATGTTTAAAATGTGCCTCTTTGGAGCTTGTGTTCCAAATTTGCTGCTTTGGAGCCTTTCCCCTTGGATGGCTCTGTCCCTTTGCTTGTTAGAAGAGTGATGCCTTGGGCAGGGTTTTAGTTTTCTTTTTTAGAAAACAGGGTGTTGAGGCCCAGCCTATTTAAAACTCTACCAATTGGAGAATTACAACGGTTTCACCCTGAATTATAGTGTTGGCGAGCCCAAGGCACTTGTGCTAACTGCTTTTTGCTATTCTAAGAACAGAAGGAGGAAGTTAGCTAATTACAGCCCATGTACGTGGGTGTGTCATGGGGGTGTGCCTGTCCACAGGAGGCCAAAGGACAGCAGGGAAATGAAGGGTCCTTGCATTTATCCTGCTTGTTGATGGGTGGCTCTGATGGCCCCTTGGAGCTGGTACAAGAGCCCTGGAGGGACTTGCAGGGCAGAAATGAGATGTAGTGTAGCATCTGGATGAATCCATCCTTTATTGGGGAGAGAACAAACAAAAAGAAATGACCTTTTAAGGACTTTTGGAAGATGGTGATGAAACACAGTAGATCTCATGTGTGTGCACATTTGCCACAAATTGAACACTGTCTTCTTGGGCCTTTATGCTCTTGTTATTTTGGAAAGTCATGTGATGTTGTGTATCTTCAAGGTCTGGAAGGGCAGAGTGGTGACACTCAGCCACCACCCTGATACCTAGCACATAGGCATCTCCTAAATGTCTGTTTCATGAGAATTGAACTGTTTGAGTACCCTGTGTATACAGGATGTTGTTCCAGTAGGGGAACTAGATCCCAACAGCCTCCATTCCTGTAGGATCTCTTGCAGGGATTTGCAAAGAAGTCTTACTTGAAAGAAATATCAGGGATTTCTGTTGAATGTTTAAAATGTAGCTTTAAATTAAAAACCCAGCAGTGTTAATGGGTCAAGGTGAGGGATGTGCCTTTTTCAGAGCTGTTGAGGCAAAGACAAGAAGCAAGTGCGTCTTAGGGCATCACTATAGGGGGTCAAGATCAGTGCTCACAGCTGGAGCAGAGCTGTGCAGCCAGGATGCTTGCTGTCTCCTGTTCTCTGTGACCACAGCAGCGCTGAGCAAGTAGGAGAACCTGCCATCTTTTCCAGAGTGAAATGGCCATAGCTGAACTGTGTGCCTCACTGCACAGTTTTCAAGTGGCTTTCTTGCTTGATCTAACTTGCTACTAACAATAAATAGTTGACAGAGCTTATTCATGCAGAGCTGTGCAGCCAGGATGCTTGCTGTCTCCTGTTCTCTGTGACCACAGCAGCGCTGAGCAAGTAGGAGAACCTGCCATCTTTTCCAGAGTGAAATGGCCATAGCTGAACTGTGTGCCTCACTGCACAGTTTTCAAGTGGCTTTCTTGCTTGATCTAACTTGCTACTAACAATAAATAGTTGACAGAGCTTATTCATGTGTTGTTTTACACACACACACACACACACACACACACACACACAAACACACGAAGATAACTTGCTACTAACAATAAATAGTTGACAGAGCTTATTCATGTGTTGTTTTACACACACACACACACACACACACACACACACACACACACACGAAGAACTGGGTTATCTGGTGGTACATGCCTACCTACAATCCCAGCACTTGGAAGGCAGAGGCAGGAGGATCACTGAAGTTCAAGGCCAGCATGGTCTATATATCAAGACTCCAGCCAATGGGTACATAGTGGGACTCTGTTTCAAATCATAAAAAATAACTGGAATTCAGGAGAATTAAGGGTGTGAAACCACCCCACCCCCCAGGAGTTGCACAGCTTTTAAAGTAAAATAGAAACAGAGTTTCAGGTTTGCTACTTGAAGCTGGATTTGTTCTTTGTTTCCGTGTTTATTCTCTAGAGTCCAGCTCCCAACAAATGTCCAGGTGCCCTGCACAAGCCACAGAGAAGAAAGCAAAAGTACAGGTCCCTGATGTGTTAGAATACAGCCACTCTTTGTCCAGGGGCACACGGCAGCCCTAAGTCAGAGCTCTCTGCTCTGCTACTGGAGAGACAGGAGGACCTGGAGTTGGGGCTCCCCTCCTCACACCCCTCTAGGTTATCACCCCACAGCCACTTTGTTCCCTAGTGCCTCCTGGAGACTTCTGTGTGGGGACATGTAGAGAAAGGGCCTTTGGGAGAATTCCTGCCTTTCCTTTGAGGCTACTTTGCTGAAATTTTGGGATTTCTTGGTTGGCTTTACCCCAAGAAAGGAAGGAAGGAAGGAGAAAAGAAAGAAAGAAAGAAAGAAAGAAAGAAAGAAAGAAAGAAAGAAAGAAAGAAAGAAAGAAAGAAAGAAAGAGAACCAGCCTATTGTGTTAAGAACCACCAAATCCCACCCACAAGTGGGATAGTTTTCTATCCCTTTGAAGTGATGGAATAGAAACTCAGGGTGTCCCTTCCCCCTCCCCAGATCTGACCCCTTTCTTTGACCAACAGAAATCTAGGTAAAATTACAGCGCCAAATGGTCTCAGTCTTAAAGCAGCCTGCCTGCGTTTTCAGAGGCTGGTCTGTTTCCCTGCCATTCTATTATCTTGAGAGCATAGACCATTACTTAACGAATGAGGGGGCTCTTCTAGGAGATCTCTAAGTGTGCATTTGACTCCTGCACTTGGAACTTAGCACCACTAGGAAAAGAACTCGCCTGAGTAATGACATGATAACCAGCAGGTGGCGCTGCATCCCACTGCGCTGCAAGGGAGGGTTCAGAAAGGGAAGGTTGGTGCCTTTCAAGTCACAAGATGTTAATAGTATTAAGACGCTAATGTTTTAATGAAAATAAACACTTATCAAGCTGGGCATGGTGGCACATCCCTTTAATCCCAGCACTGGAGGGACAGAGGCAGGTGGATCTCTGAGTTCCAGGTGAGCCTGGTCTACATAGAGTGTTACAGACCAACCTGTGCTACATAGTGAGACCCTGTCTCAAAGAACAAAACAAACACAAAAAAAGCACTGATATTAAATCTGAATATATGAGCTTTCCTCACAGGAAACTGTCATAAAACGTGTCAGATGGTCCTTCTGGGTCAAGATTCTATTTGGACTAAATAGCATCTCAGGGTAGAGGGCAGATCGGTCGGAAGCTTAGTTTTTGTTCCTCTTGCCTCCTGCCAGCTGTAAAGAGAATGACTTTGCTGGACAGAAATGGTTTGGGGGCAGGGAAGGTTGGCTGGGTGATACAGAGCACATGCACCTGCCTAGCATGGGCAGGACCCTGGGTTCCATCCCTAGCATTAGGGACAAAGGCCAAGTTTAATGTCTTGTATCACCAGTGTTAAAACACTAAAGTTGTAACCAAAATAAATGTCTTACCTTGCAAAGAAATGGGCTTTTTTTGTCCTTCTTGCCTTTTGTCACCTTTTCTTTTATGTGTTTAGGTTTAACCTTTTACGTTTGCCTTTTTTTTCATATTCTACCTATTTTTCTTTAAAAATATATCATTTTCAGGAAAGTTCCATTAGATAAACTTCAGATTTTCCATTCAAACTGCAATGACACAGATAAGAAAATTAAAATAATTTCTGGGTGAAAAAATAAATTCAAAGGAATATAGAATAGCAAATATTCTAGTATAATTCCCATAGATAAGCTGATATAAAAACCTTTCAGAAGTTTCACAACAATTGCAGGCATTGCATATACGTTGTGAATATAATTAATTCACATAAGTAATCTGTTAAATTTTGATACATGCCAAGTCCTATTTTCTTTTTTTAACTTTAAAAAATATTGAGAATTTCATACATGCGTATAAGGTGTTTTGATCAAACCCACACCCATTCCCTCCCCTCCAACTCCTCCCATATCTCATCTTTGTGTACTCCTTTTTAAAAAAAAAATGGGCCTTTTTGCTACTCTAACATTCCCCCCTCTGAAGAGGTAACCCTAAAATCTTTTAGGGATTAGATAAGAGCCCCCAAATACGTTTGGCATTTTTGGCCTTTGGAACAGTATGTTGCTAAGGGGCCCAAGGACATTTTGACTTTTAGCCAAGAAACTGGCTACTTTTCTTTGGGGTCTTTTTACTGTAACTGCCTAGCCAATTCCTACCTCCTATTCTTATCACACCATCCTCTGAAGAGGTTACCCAAATTGCTGATGGGGAATTGGGATGCAGATCACTCTGGCTTCTTCCATGCTGAACAGGGACACAGGGTGAAGCAACTGGAGTACCCCTTCAGTGGGTCTATCTAAAAGACTCCCAAATTGCACAACTCTTAACTGTAGGGAGAAAAGTCCTTGACTGGTGCCTAGGAGATGTGAAGGAGAAGTAAAGGCAAGAGTAATTAGCATTACAAGTTCTCGATGGGGAACCAGA
>NW_008342393.1:377069-385754 GCF_000622305.1 Nannospalax galili | reverse complement strand
GTCTAACTTTTTATATGGACTCAAGCCTAATGTCTAGGAAGTGTAATCCCTTGAACTCTTAAAGAAATACACTGATGACTTTTTTCTTTGGTTATACTTTCCTTTGGGTGTTTAAGACCATACAGTTGGCTCAAATAAACCAATTTATTTTTACTCTTAAGGTTGTTTGAGGATCTGTTCTCAGGAGTCACATGGGCTTGGGAGGAGCCCTGGCTCCTTTCTTTTACCAGTTCCATCTGTGTGAAGGTAAGTCAAAGGTCCTGCTCGGCTGTGGCTGGCTTCATATGTTTCCCTTTTTAAATTTTTGTTGTTTTATTTTGTTTTTAAGACAGGGTCTCATGTAGTCCAGGCTGGCCCAGAACTCCATGTGTAATGGAGGTAAAAGTATATTTTAAGTACAATTTTTAAAACATTTAAATTTGTGGGGTGTGGTGGCACATGCCTTTAATCCCAGCACTTGGGAGGCAGAGGCAGGCGGATCTTTGTGAGTTTGAGGCCAGCCTAGTCTACATAATGAGTTCCAGGACAGCTGGGGCTACAGGGAGACCCTGTCTCAAAAAGACAAAAAAAATAATTTAATTTGATCTGGGTGTGGTGGCACATGCCATTAAGTCCAGCACTCAGGAGGCAGGGGCGGGTAAATCTCTGTGAGATGGAGACCAGCCTGGTCTCCATAGTAAGTTCCAGGCCAGCCGGGGTTACAGGGAGACCCTGTCTCAATAACAACAATGAACGTTTAAATTTAAAAACTAATATTATATTATAGTAATTCAGACAACATAAAAAGTTATAATGAAAAGTGAGTCTTGGCCAGGGTTGGTCTCAAATGTTTATAATGCCAGCTCTTGGGAGGTAGAGGCAGTTACCCTGGAACTGGAGTTACTGATGATTGCTGGGAATCAAACCTGGGTCCTCTGCAAGAGCAGCCAGCACTCAACTACTGAGCCAACTCTCTTTTTTTATGTGTAAGTGTGTGTGTGTACATGTTTGTGTGTGTGCAGGTAGGTGCATGTGGAGGGAGGACAGCCTTGGATGTCATTCTCAGAAACGCTGTCTACCTCCTTTGAGATAGGCTCCTTCATGTCCTGGTGCTCCCCAAGTAGGCTAGATTGGCTGGTCTGCAAGCCCCAGGGAGTTAGTTTCCTGCCTGCCTCCCCAGCACCAGGATTACTGTGCAAGCCACCACAACTAGGATTCTTATATGGGTTGTTTGGTATCAAATTGAGTTCCTCATGCTTACAAGGTGAGCACTTTACCAACAGAGCCATCCTCCCAGCCCTAGTTACTCTAGATCTACCCCATTTCTTTATTTAGGGCCTGGTTATTTTGAGACAGGGTCTCCTTGTAGCCCCAGCTGGCCTGGAACTCCCTATATAGACCATGCTGGCCTCAAACGCACAGAGATCCACCTGCCTCTGCCTCCCAAGTACTGAGATTAAAGGTACCATGCTCAGCCTGTGCACAGGACTTTAAAACAAACTTTGGTCATTAAAGTTTTTCATCTGCCTTATGCCTGTTAATTTGCCATTTATTTATTATTTATTTATTTATTTATTTATAATGAATTCAAATGCACAGAACTTCCATTTCTGAAGTCTACACAGAAATAAGTTAACTTTCGGCAACACTAAATATACAAGTGGTTTCCACTTTCATTAAAGGTAGATACATAACACATTTGATTAACATGTATGTTTTGTTTCTAGATCAAAAGCACATGATTTAAAAACCATGAGACATCTCTATGGATACGTAGGATTCAGAGAAACTTAGTTTGAAAACCTACAATCTAGATACAGGTCTAGTTGAGGGTTTCTTGAATGAAGAGCATTTGGACCATAGTCAAGGAGGAGGGGAAGGGGAGGGGGAGGGGAGGAGGAGAGGGAGGGGAAGGAGGAATGAGCTTCCTCTGGGCAGCCCAGTGAGTTAAATGGAAGAGAATGGGAGCAGGAGGAGTTAGATAACTTCTGAATGAGGGCAGATGTTCCCAAAACATACAGTGGTGGCAGCAGAGGGTACCTCCAGACAGAAGGGACAGTGATGGTATGTATGGGGCCAGGCAGGGCCCTACCTCCAAGGACCAGGTCTTTCAGGCCAGAGGAAGCTGAAGTGTGATTCTGTTAGGGCTTAGGCTACTGTTGGGCTTCTGTTCTAAGTAGGACAGTGAGTGACACAAGCTCTTTGGGACTGTGGTTCTCTCAGAAATCTGCTGAATGAAGAGATTTCCAGCTCAGCAGAGACCCTGAACTTCAGAGAGAACAGTTTGAAATTGCAAACCAAGATGGTTTTGACAACTGCTAGTGCAAGCAATCTCCTGGAAGCAGTGGTTACCTACCACGTCCTACCCATGGGAGCAACATCAATTTGTTTTTTAAAAACTTATTTTCTGTGTGTGTATGTATGTATGCAAGTGTGTGTGCCATGGCACACATGTGGAGCTACTTGCAGGAGTTGGTGTTGTCTTTTCAGCACATGAGTCCTGGGGATTGAAGTCAGATTGTCAGGCTTGGCAGAAAGCACCTTCATCACTGATTGCCAGCCTGGCATCAGATTTTATTTAGTCTTTTAAAAAATGTATTTTACGTATATGAGTATTTTTGTTTGTGTGTACCTAAGTGCACCGTGTGTGCAGGCCCCAGGGGAGGGTTGGATCCCCTGAAACTGGAATTACAGATGGCTGTTAGCGGCCATGTGGGTGCTGGAAACTAAACGCAGGTCCTTTCCAAGAGCAGCCAATGCTCTTAACTACTGAGCCATCTCTTCAGTCCCCTAGCAGTAGTTTTTAAATGCAGCCAACAAGGAGAATCCTGTTTCAGTTCATCAGAGACAAAGACCTTGAGAACCAACCAAGAGAGAACATTAGAGGTGCCAAGATTCTGTGATTCCAAGCAGTCCTAGGAGCATAACTTCCTTTCCAAATCAGGCCTTTCAGAGTTGGGACCCAATGTCACATCTTCCCAGGAGGATCCCAGACTCATGCCAGGGAAAAGAGATGCATCTGGCTAAGACACGGAGCTGCAAGACTTGCTAATCTAGTGCTGATGGGAACAAAATGGCGGTGGCTATCTAGAGGACAGTTTGGCACTTCCTTACAGAGACTCAGCACTCTTACCCCTCTGCTCCTTGATGTTTATCCAAAAGTCATTTGGAAATGTATGTCCTCACAAATACCCACACCCAAGTGTTTATGGCAGCTTTTTTCCTAACTGCCAAAACCTGGAGGCAATTGTGATATCCTTCAGTAAGCCACTAAAGGGTGGTAGATCCAGACAATGAAATATTATTTAGCACCAAAAGGAAACTATCACCCCATGAAAAGTGAAAAGACTTGACTGGAATGTAAGTGTCTGTGACTCGGTGAAAGAACCCAGTCTGGCAAGTCTGACGTACTGTGTAAGTCCAACTCACCATGTTCCGGAAAAGGTGAAACCTATAGAAACAGGAAAGAAATCAGTGGTTGCCAGGAGTTGGGGTGGGATGGAAAGGTGGTGCATAGGGAATTTGGGGGACAGTGAAAATCCTTCGTAAGGCACTCTAATGTGGATATTCATCATACTCACACACTGGACAACTCTGGGAAATTACACTGAAGGAAGAAAAGCCAAACTCACATGTTAGCTACATCTGCATAACATCTTTTGAACTGAAAATCTGTATTAGTAGAGGTTAGATCTGTGATTTCCATGAGTTAGGAATAGAAGAGGGTGGATGAGAAGAGTTTTGAAAAAGACCTCCTCTTTTAAAAAAGTGAACATCTTTTTCAAAAGATCAACAGAGTGTGATGGCACACACCTGTAACTTCAACACTGGTAGAGGCAGGAAGATCAGGAGTTCAAGATCAGCCTCAACTATATAGTGAATTTAAGGCCAGCCTGAGGCACATGAAACCTTGTCTCAAAAAATCTAAGTAGGGGACTAGAGAGATGGCTCAGCAGTTAAGAGTACTGACTGCTCTTGCAGAACACCCGGGTTTGAATCCCAGCACCCAGATGGCAGCTAACAACCGTTCATAACTCCAGTTCCAGAGAATCTGATACCCTCTTCTGACATCCTCGGGCATTGCATGACATGGGTGCACTTACATGCAGGCAATACACTCATACACATAAAACTAATGAATAAAAATTTGTAATCTAAACAAATAGATAATAAAAGGGCATATGGATGGACCCTTGGAACCACCAAGCATTCTTTATCTAATTGTGTACCAGTGAATATATGAACATGATACAAGTGTACACACACACACACGCATGCATGCACACATGAACACAAGTAAATCTGGGAGGATCTGAGCAAGAAGGTGCATTGTGTCAGTCTCAACACCCTGGTGTGATCTTATGCTCACACCTTTTGTGCAGTGTTGCCATCCAGGGAAACTGGTAGAGACTACATATATTCGCTCTGAATTCTTTCTTGCAAGTACTTGTAAATTTACAGTTATCTCAAAAATGTAAAAGTTAGTAGCAGAGCACATGTAACTCCAGCACCTGAGAGACGGAAGCAGGGGTTTGAAAGCAGCCTGAGTCACAGAGCAAGACCCTGTCTCAAAAAGTAAAAACAAACTAAACTAGCCGGACAACAACAAATATTACTTCATATAAGAATGTTGACCGCTGTCCCACTGAGAACAAGAGATCACAAATACCCTCCCCTCTTAGGTCCACTGAAACTCTGGGTTTTGACTCTGGGACTATTGTCTAACGCTGAGAAATGACAGGTTTTTAAACTACCCATTACCAGAGGGTTATCCAGAGGGACGGGGGCATTTAGATATTCTCTTTTCTATTAACGCTGTTTCCAGTTCCAAATTAAAAAAAAAAGAAAAGAAAAGAAAAGAAATAAAATCCTCTCTGTCCAGTAGGGGACAGAAGTGTTCCAAGAACGCTCCGCGTTTTGGTTAAAGGCGGCTGGTCCCGCATCTCCCACCAGCAGGTGGCGCTGTGAGCAACACGCTGCATGCTCAGGGAACCCAGGAACAGAACTGGCTTCGCCCAAGTCCCAAGCCACAAGGCAGCTGTCTGGCCCCGAAAGGGTTAATGGTCTGCATTCCAGAGCAGGGGAAAAGGAGACTGGAGGTCACAGACAAAGGGAGGGGGCACCGAGGGCCACCTTCTCACAACACCACAGCTCTGGTGGGAGAGATAGATCACCCCCAACAATGGCCACAGCTGTTTTTGTCTGCCCCGAAGGAAACTGACTTAGGAAGCAGGTATCAGAGAGCGCCCTTCCTGCAGGGGCTTCTGTCTGCCTTGTAAAACTGTCAGAGCAGCTGCATTTATGTGTGGGTGATGGATGATGAAAGGAGGAGGGCAGGCGGTTGGCCACAGATGGACAGACCACTTACAAGTTGAGGCAGGTGGCAAAGCCCCTCAGAGGCTCTGCAGGTGGAGTGCTGATTCATTGCCCAGTTAGCATACCAAGGTGAGGTGGACCACAGCCTTCTCTCCAGCCCTCCTCAGGACTCGGGGCATCCTCCAGCAATCTGTCTCCTTTGAAGGCTTCCACCAGCCCTCCTTTCTTTTCTTGCACCTCAGGTGTGAACCCTCCTGTCCCGTGCCTCTCCCCGACCCAGTGGCATGGCCCTGTTGCTATGGCTTTCTGAAACATACTCATGGTATGTACTGCTTGGGTCTTCCATCTAGGACTCAGAGCTGGTTTTGAAAATGTAAAGAGAGGTTGGAGAGATGGCTCAGTGATTAAGAGTGCTTGCTCCGCAAGCATGAAGACCTGAGTTCAAAACCCGTGTAAAACAGTAGGTCATGGCTGTAAGTGCCTGCAACTTCAGTGCTGGGAGGCAGGGACAGGTGGCTCCTGGGAGCAAGCACACTAGCCAGCCAGCCAGCCTAGCCTAAATAGCTTAACTCTATCTCAGGGATTAAGACAAAGTGATAGAACAAAGTCCTCCTCTGGCTTTTACAGGCTTGTGCACAGGGGGCATGCGTATCCACACATACATGTGTACACATGTATGCATTACAAAAGCATGCACATTTCACGTGCGCACACGCATGCGAAAAATGTAATGAACTGAGGAACAAGGGGAAAACTATGTCAGCACTAAAAGCGTTGGCCTTGGCTTTTGCTAAGAAGCTGGATTCTGTTTTGCCCATCCCCAGCCTCGCCAGGAAAGGAACTGTTTTTGGCACATCAGCTTGCAAGCCACAGTGAGTTCCTTGGCTAAGAACTGCCTGTGATTGTGTACAGGTCCCTAAAGAGCAGGAGAGGAGGTCTCTGTGCTCTACCTCCAAGAGCCCTGTGACCTGCTTATCCTCAGCCTATCACCAGATGCTCAGCCTCTTGCCCAGAGCCTGTGGACCCTGTACTTTTCTTTCTGGTCTCAAGGAGAAAGCCCAAATATTTCTTCATCAGAATCGTCAGAGCTGAGCTACACCAGAATTGCAGTCAATAGAATTTCTTTAAAAGCATCCTTCCCAAGGACGTTGTGTAGCTCAGTGGTAGGAGTGCTTGCCTAGCAAGCATGAGATTCTGGGTTCAGTTCCCCAGAACCCCCAAACAAAAAGCATCCTTCTGCCTGGGGGCAGGGGGCAAACGGACATCCCTAGGACCATTAGCTAGTGGGGTGACAAATGAACTTGGTCTGAGAAATTGGATCAGCTAGGCTCAGCTCTGGAGAATTCAGAGCCCTATGTTTCCTTTGTTAAGCTAGTCCACAGTTTGTTTTGAGAATGCCTGAGGGGCCCAGGGAGCCAGACAATTAAAAGCCCAGCTCATTTTGATATCTGAAAACCGCAGCCGCCTACACGTGGGAGGTGCTGGGAGAGCTGGCTCTGTCCCTGCCTCACACACCTCCCTCTCTTGGGTCACCTGGGAGTGCCAGCAGCAATTTGGAAGTTTGCTGAGCTTGAGAAGTCTTTGGGGAGGGCTTATTCTGAGCATACCCTCCTAACCGCCCCCCACCAGGGGCTGAGGGAATCATGGGACCAGCCCTGTTCCAGCCCACCTCATTGGCTGGAATGAGGCAGAGGGGGCTTTAAAAAGGCGACTGTGTCTAGGCTGGGGACTGGAGTCTGTGCTATTGGAAGGCTGGGTGCTCTCCTCTAGCTGGCACCATGCAGCTCTCTCTAGCCCTGTGTCTTGTCTGCCTACTGGTGCATGAAGCCTTCCGTGCTGTGGAGGGCCAGGGATGGCAAGCCTTCAAGAACGATGCCACAGAAATCATCCCTGAGCTGGGAGAGTACCCTGAGCCCCCACCAGAACTGGAGAACAACAAGACCATGAACCGGGCGGAGAATGGAGGGAGGCCTCCCCATCACCCCTATGAGGCCAAAGGTATGGGCTGGAGTAGACAATTATTAGCATATGGATCCTAGGGAGGTAACTGGGGTAGTTTGAGAATCTTCTCTTTAGAGGCTTTGAAGAGTGGGTAGATAATCAACCTCTGTCACACCAGGGGAGGGATGGGCTTGCCTGGAGGCAGGGCAAGAGCATATGCCAGCAGGTCTTAGAATTTGAGTACAAGCTTGGTGGATGGCAGTGGAAGCCCAGGGCAGGGAGGAGGCTGAGGTGGGCCTCAGGCTCGAGGACTTGCATGAAGATTGGTTCAAACAATCCCCTCCTGAGGGCACAGGAGTCAGGTCAGACATCAGTGGGGAGGGGACAAGATGAGGCTGACAGCCCCTGCTGGATACCAGATGCTGTGGCAGTAACATATCCCACACAGTTATTCCTTGGAAACCCCATGAGGTAAAGCCCCAGCTTGAAGGTAGAGAAACCTTCAAGCTGGGGCTTCTGAGATGAAGTCACTTGGGAGTGAGTAGAAAAGTTGGGTCTGGAAGTTGATTTGATCCAGTTGCAAGACAGCCTTGGCTTGGGTTTGGTTGGGAACCCAAAGCCAGAGAGGGACCCATTTAATTTCCCTTGTCCACCATCTGCAGAAGTTATAGGTACAGTTTTAGTCTGTGACAGGTGGCAGGTGGCAGCTGAGTACAGCATCCCATGTGGCCACAGGTGGCCCTCTCTGTCCTGACCTTCTACCCTGGTCCCAGCTTTGCTTTAATTCTGGGGACAAAGCCTATGGGACGAAGGCTGTGGCCTTATGCAGGCAGGCCTGCACAGATATGCTTGGGCATTGGTATGCACAGATGGCAGGAATGGCTGGGGTGGGGGTGGTGGCTAGAAGGACCCTCCAGGATGACGGCCTTACTGCCTGCTGGCCACTTTCTGGGTGGGAAAGGAGCTGCCACCACACTCTACCAACCCTCTCCCCAAGCCAGCAGGGGCTCTAGGGGGATGGTGGGAGGAACTGCACTAAAGGAGCCCAGCCAGGATCTGTGTCTTCTAAACAAGAGGCCAAGAGCACCTCCTCCCCAACTCCCCCGTGCAAGGGCTACTGAACTTATATGACTATCTGCAGGACTGTAGAGGACTCTCAATACAATCCCCCCCAACACCTTCCTCTCACAAGAGGCCACTGACACTGAAGAGGTCATGCGGGCAAAGCAGTCACGTTTTTCAGAGGAAATGCCTGTCCTGGGAGCACTATTCTTGGAAAGCCCCAAAACTCATCCTTCCCTGGGCAAACAGGCCGCCCCCACAGACCAACTCTGCAGGGATGAGAAAGTCAAGTCTAGAACCAGAAAGCCAGCCACAGGAGGGTAGCAAGGCCCACATCTCCCCTACTGTGCCTGTTTTCCAGGGTGGGGGTGGATCCTGGCCTCTGTC
>NW_008342393.1:358237-377008 GCF_000622305.1 Nannospalax galili | reverse complement strand
ATACCTAATACCTAATCCCATGAAACCTTCGGGGGTGGACACATACTCACATAAGGATTAGTTGTTGAAAAATGTCCTACCCATATAAGCCCCCAAAAGAAGACATGGTCAAGGTGTCTGCAGGGGACCAGGCTAGACCTCAGAACCCTATCTCCTTCCCCAGACAGCAGGCTTGGATCACCATGAGATGCCCATTCAGGAGACACAGAGCAAGAGATGCATTCAGTAGAGAACCTGGTACACAGCAGGTGCTTAATAAATGTTTGTGGTAGCAGAAGCTGTAGGTTTGGGGCCAGAGCTCTGTCTCCTCTAAAAGGGAAGTCACTTATAAAAACCAGCCCTCTAGCCTCCATCCCTAGCCTGGAATCCCATGGATGTCTAAGCAAATCACTTTCACCTATTGCAGGAGCCAGAAGGTGCTGGGATCCTAGGGAGAGGCGTCAGGCAGCCCAGCTCTGCCTTTTGGGCAAGTTCTTTTCTCAGCCCAGACCTGTGTCCCCGGTGATAATGAGGGGGTTGGACAAGTCTAATGAATTCTTATCCTGACCACCTGCCTTTCTACCCGCTCCCTCACAAGCAGCTGTCCAGATTTATTACCTTCAATTAACCTCCACTGCTTTTTCCATTGCCTGGTCACCCCTTCCAAGTTGTTGGTAAGGGAGTTTAGGGGGAGCCAGAGCTATCCAGGTGTGGCTTGTGCCTTCTAGGCAGGGCTGGGGACGTAGCTAAGTTGCTATGTATGCATGAAGCCCTGGCTCCATCGCCAGCACCTCATGAACTAGACATGCTGGTCCACACCCATAATACCAGCACTAGGGAGGTGAAGGCAGGAGACCAGAAATTCAAGGTTATCCTTAACTGCATAGCTAGTTTGAAGCCATCCTGGGCAACATCAGACCCTATTTCAAAACGAAGCAAAGATCTTAGGAGGAGATTAATAATGATACCATAGTCAGCACTGGCAGCACAGAGCCAGATGGTGCCTTGTGTGATATACATACAGCGGATGAAGTTACCGAATCTGGTCAACCCATTTTTCAGATGGGAAGAGCAAGGTTAAGTTCCTTGCCCAAGATCACACAGAAAGCGGTTGATGGAGCTCTGGTGTTTGATCACTGGGTTCCAAGGACAGGGAGGTAGCCAGGATCTTTCTCCCAGCTCCAAAAGCACCCGAGGCTTCCCCATAATCCGTGCGCAAGTGCAAAAGCGCTTGGGGAGGATGGGGTTTGGAAAAAGCTAGCAGGGATGGAGGGAGCCCGGCGGGCCTGGCAGCAGCCCTCACGTGCCCCTCTACCCGCAGACGTGTCGGAATACAGCTGCCGCGAGTTGCACTTCACCCGCTACGTGGCCGACGGGCCGTGCCGCAGCGCCAAGCCGGTCACCGAGCTGGTGTGCTCCGGCCAGTGCGGCCCGACGCGCCTGCTGCCCAACTCCATCGGCCGTGGGAAGTGGTGGCGCCCCAGCGGGCCCGACTTCCGCTGCATCCCCGACCGCTACCGCGCACAGCGCGTGCAGATGCTGTGTCCCGGCGGCGCCGCACCGCGCGCGCGCAAGGTGCGCCTGGTGGCTTCGTGCAAGTGCAAGCGCCTCACCCGCTTCCACAACCAGTCGGAGCTCAAGGACTTCGGGCCAGAGACAGCGCGGCCGCAGAAGGGCCGTAAACCACGGCCTCGCACCCGCGGTGCCAAAGCCAACCAGGCGGAGCTGGAGAACGCCTACTAGAGCCTCCGCAGCCCGCGCCGCCACCCCAAACGCCTGATCCTGCCCCTGCACCTGGCTTGACTGCATTTTCATTTTAAAGGTGTGCAACCCAGGCCAGGGGCGCCAAACTTTCCAGGCCGTGCGGGTCATAGACACCGGACCACTTAAAGGCCACCTACCTTCGCTAAGGAGACGGCCGGGGTAGCAGCGCTTCCACCCCGGGGGTGGGGGGATGGGGGTAGGAATGTGAAAGGGCCAGGGACTGGTCCAGGAAGTTCTGTAAGATCCCCCTCCACCCCATCCTAAAGCCCCCCCCCCCAGGCTCTGCCACTGAGTTGCAGTGTGAGGTTGGGCTGTGTGACTCTGTTAGGACTTCAGTACCTTCTTTTGTAAAATGGGACTGAGGATGGGATTAGGATTTCCCGGACTGCTGTGATTCCAATGATTGGGGTGCCTGTTGAATGGACAGGTGGAGAAAGGTGGGAAGGAAGGGGAGAGAAACTCCTAAAAGGAGTTTGATTCCCAGTCTGGCCTCCCCAGCTGTTTAGCTACTTCCAACCCTCCAATCTCAAAGAAATAATGCCATCAACTGGGGTAGAGCGGGAGAGAGTACAGGGGGTGGGGGGTGGGGAGTGGAAGGGACAGAAATCGTACCCCACCCCATTTCCAAAAGATCAGTGCCCCACCTCCACCTCCTTGCCATACTTTGAAGTGATTTTCTGCAGAAAAGTTCAAGGTCTGAGGAAACTGGGCTAGCAGCCACCTCCATCAGACACCAGCAAGTGTTTTCCAAGGCACCTCCTCCTGCTTGCCACCCACTGACATAGCTCCCTCCTGCTCTTCTATGTGATGGCATATCTTATATTACAAGGATAATGCTGGGGGAGGGGCAAGGGAGATTATATATATATGGGACACATACCCCATTCCCATCTCTCCAGGGGTTCTCATAGGCAGGATGAGACGGCCTGATGATTTAAGGTACCCAAAGAAAATTTAGGGGCTGGAGAGATGACATAGCTGCCACCCACAAATCTTTCTGAAAATCATTTCCAGACACCTCTTACTTTCTGTTTAGATCTTGTTAAGGGGGTTTGAGGGGGCAATACAACAGAAGCGCCATGGAGCAGGAAAGCCCTTGGGGCTGGTGGGTTTGGGAATGCTGTGTGGAACTCATTCACAAGAATGAAAGCCAAGGTTTTTAAAGAGTTAAGTGACCTATTTATTTTCTCATTTAAGTTATTTATGCAAACGTTTTACTTGTAGGAAGATGATGTTAATATTGCTTTATGAAGTACAGTGTGTTCTTTCAGCCACCAGAGGCATTGTTAATAAAGACGATGAGTCGTGACCAGGAGGATGTGGTCTTATTTTGTCAACCACACACAATGTCATTTCTGTCAGCTAACACCCTTCTCTCGATCACAAGGCCCAGACCTTGAAGACACCTTTGAGTGCTCTCTGGTGGCCCTTGTGTTAATTATGTGCTTCCTTTGAAAAATCATGTTCCTGTTTTCCTTTCCAAGCCTCCGTACACCATTCCCTCACTGGGTCAATGCCATAACCTCAGCCTGGTCTCCTTTAGTGGACTGCCCTCCACATGGTCTTCCAAAAATGCTCTTCTCCCCTGTCACTCTCCAACTCAAGATCGTTCCATAGCCCATGATCATTCTGATATCAACTTTCTTCACTTTGATTCCTGTCTGCCACTCTGCCAAGCCTCCTTAACTGACTACGAAGACCCATTGATCCCTGCCGCCCTCATTTGCTAACCCCATTTGTCCCCCAAGTTCCTCCCTGTTCTTTAGGGTTCATGGGAACTTGTCGCCTGTTCCCTGAACCTTCTAGAGATGTTCCAGTCTTTAGTGAGCCCTCTTTTTCTGATGTCCCATACCGTTACTTTGATTCCTAATTCTAGGTCTTCCCTTAGACTCTCGTTCACAGAATACCTGTCTAGCCCATCTGAGCCCTGGTTAGTACTGGGATAAACACAAAGCCAAGTACAATTCAGGACCAGCTCATTGGGACTTGGGTCAAGCTTTTCCAAAATGTGAATTTTCTACATATACCCTTCCCCCACCCTTCCCAGTGAAAGTGTAAGCTCTTCAAAAGCATGCTGGCCCTTCAATCAATGTCAGGTCTCCTGAAAATACTTGATAGTGCTGCACGCCAGCTGGAACTCAACAGCTGCTTCTTGGTTGCCATGAGGAGGAACAGGACTGGTGTGGCCACACATGCCTGTAATCCCAGCACTTGGAAGGTGGAGGAAAGAGGATTAGGAGTTCAAGGCTATCCTGGACTACATGAAAGCCTGTCTTAACACCCACCCCCACCTGAAAAATAAAAGGGTATACATAACTTCATTTAAATCAAGTACAGTGTATCTTGGGGTAGGAGGGAATCCTAACCCTGAAGTAAGTTTTAGTCCTTCTTGATTTTTTTGAGACAGGGTCTCACTGTGTAATCCTGACTAGCCTGGAACTCAATATGTAGACCAGGATGGCCTTGAACACACAGAGATCTAGAGATCTGCCTACTTCTGCCTCCCAAATGCTGGGACTAAAAGTGTGCATCACCATGCCCACCTTGTTTTTTTGTTGTTGGTGGTGGTGGGGTGTGTATGTGTATGCACAGATAATCAAACCCAGGACTTTGTGTCTCCTAGGCAAGCTCTCTATCATTGATCTTTATCCCCAGCCTATAGGGGCTTTTTCTTTTAATTCACAATGAATTCCCTTAAATTTGTTGTCATCATCAAATCTTTGACAAGTGTCGTTGTATGCTGTTGGCCACTCCCTTCCCATGGTTCTAGGTCTGATGGAGAATCCTTCAGAGATTCCAGGCATCCCAAGGAGTGTCCCAGAGCAGGGGACCAATGGACTCCTTGACCAGCACCCTGAGGCAGTACGATACAGTGTGACTCTGGAGCCAGGCTTGTGTTTGAATCTGTGGAGTCTAAGGAACCCAGGGTTAAATGCTTTCCCTACAACCAGCCTGGGCTCAGTTCCTAGACCTAGCACCCACTCAGCTGCTCAAGCCCAGTGGGCATATGGGTGAAGAATCAGGTCATCCTTCTCTGGACTAAGTGTAATTTGAAACCGGACAGGAAGAGTTGGCTCTGTGGTGCCCCAAGGGACAGTGGTTAAGGGTGCACAGAAGAGGGGGCTGCTGGAAGCTTATCAGAAGAAAAGGGGTCCTAGACCTTCTAAACAGAGCTCCAGCCCATGCAAAGGTACTGCGGCTATGCCTAGCTGCCTGTGGCTGCAGGAAAGCTCATCCATCATTCCTCAATATGCCTATGTGTTCCCAGCACACACCAAGCCTAGAGGGGGGACCAGAGATTCTAGGTGATGGTCAAACCGTGGCACCCCTAGCTAGAGCTTGCTTTCTGGGACTGGGAAATGCAGGAGAAATCAGCTCAGTCTATGGTCCCATTACCATGAGGAAAAAAGGAAAAAAAGAAAGGCTAAATTGTAAAATTGTAGGTCAGGTTAGAGATTATTTATGGAAAGTTATATTCTACCTCCATGGGGTCTATGAGGCTGGCGCCGATCAGAAAGAACAAACAACAGGCTGGGCTGAGCCATGAGGAGTGGCATTTTGCTGTGGGGAGCACGTGTGCTTGGGATGCAGCCAGACACAGGCTTGTATTAGTCTGAGAGTCAGACAGAAGAACAGAAGGAAATCTCTCTCGTGTTCTCTCTCTTTCTCTCTCGCTCGCTCTCTCTCACACACACACCACTCATTGACTCACTCCAGGAGGCTCTACCTATATTCCAAGAACAAACCATGCCACCTTCATGAAAAGAGACAAAGCCACAAAAACTCGGAAGGAGTCACAGGACACCCTACAGCCATTTTCCCTGAAGCAGATGCCGGACCCCACACTCACCCTCTCCCACCTGTTCCCGGACCCTGTTCCCTGATCACCGATGACAGTGCCAGGGCCTACCTCATTCTTGGAACATACCCTGGTCTCCTCCCTATCTAAGGACATGCAAGATCTCAGGTCTCTAGAAGCTTACACCAGGGTCTGGGGTTCTTTCTGTGGCTATAGGGCAGGAGACAGGGGAAGAGTTCCTCTTAGTCAATAAGACCACCCATATGCCTGGTGGTATGAGGGAGGGGCAGGGTAGTCCCCAATGATATCTGTGGCCCAGTGTAATTATTAACAGCTCTACTTTTACTCTAAAAAATAAAGTTCCAATTTGGGGCAATAGACATGTGCCTCCTGCCATGGGATGGCTGAGGTCTGGGTGTTCTGTCTAGGGAGCTCTCCCTGCCTGCCTGTAAATGCCTGTCCATCCTTCAGTCTCAGACAGGCATTACTTCCTTGACCAATCAGACCAGTCCAAAGCCCTTGGATTTATCTTTAATAAAGAACAGTCCCTTCTTTGGCATGCTTGTCTCAGTTGAGAAATCATATTTTTATTCATGTATACATTTAATAAATCTTTTTCCCTCCTAGGCTATAAGACACAGGAGAGCTGAGGGACTCTGGTATATCTATACATTTGAACACATCTAGGACCCAGTATACAGTAGATGCCTAATGTGTGTTGTGATTATACATTTGCTGCTGGATAATTGGTTGGATGGAATGGGATGGGATGTGTGCGTGATGATGGAGGAAGCAGAGAGTGTGTGACTTATGGGAAAAGAGGGTGCTTACCCAGAATACCACTGTGTGGGTGCACTCATGTGTGTATGTGTATACGTGTGCAGAAGTGTGCGCCTGTGTGTGGAGGCCAGAGGACAGCCTCAGGTGGTGTTTCTCGAGTCTTGTCCACCTTCTTTATTTTTATTTTTGAGATAGAGTCTCTCACTGGCCTGGAATTTACCAAGTAAACTAGGCAAGAAATTATTTCACAACTGGAACAACAGCTCCCCGAGGAAAGGTAAGAAGCTGGGCTAAGCAGTACTGAAGGGAGCTCCAAATGACATCCTGTTCTCTGTGTGCCCTGACTTCCTTACTGCTGTCTATGCACAGGATTCCTCATTTCTCTATAGTCATCTAGGGAGTCCAAGCTCGGGTCTTGTCCACTAAGAAGACAGAACTGGCAATAGGCAGGTTCCAGCAATAGGTGCCCATAAGGGTCAGAAAGGAATGAGGAAGGAGTGGGTCCCAGAGCACCAACTTCTCCTGCCTGACAACTCCTGGAGGCCTGGTCCCTCCTACAGTCTGAAGAAAATGGAGGCAGGAGAGATGGGGCAGGAACGGAGTAGAGGAAGGAGAGGGTGTGGCAGAAACCAAAGGAAGGAAATCGTGCCCATACTCTGCAGCTGCCAATTGAGTGCCAGCTTCGTGCCAGGCCCAGCGACTTTATTGATCATGGTGCCTCACTCCCAACCTAGCTCTGGCAGAGATGGATGCTGGATGATGTATGATTTGGGTATAGTTTGAGTTTGGCTCTGCCCTAGTTTCTTTCCAGTTGCTGTTCTAAACCACCCTGACAAAAGCAGCTTTAAAGGAGAAGGGGTTTATTTGGCTTACAGTTCCAGGGTACAGTTTGTTGTTTGGGGGAAGCCAAGGCAACAAGAACTTGAAGCAGTCGGTCACACCCACAGTCAAGACCAGAGAGTGAATGCGTGCACACTATACTCAGCTCACTTTCTCCTCTTCTATACCAAACCCAGGATATGGTGCTGCCCACAGTGGGCTGAGTCTTTCTATATCAATTAACATAATCAAGACCATCTTCCACATACCCACAGGCCAACTTGCTCTAGGCAATCCCTCACTGAGACTCCCTTCCCAGGTTGATTCTAGATTATGTCAAGAAGATTATGTCTAACCGCCACAGCCCCTGATGGTTCAGGTGAGAAATTTAATTTAATTAACCTCAGGTGAGTGAGGTACTGAGCAGATAGAGACTTAGTTCAGCTATAGCATTTAGGGGAGAGCTTTGGGGAAGGGACTGGAATTAGAGACGATCCTTAGGATAGTGCCCAATGATTAAGTCTTGATAACTACAGAAGAAGAGAGAGGGCCTGGAAGAGACAGACACACCTGTTTGCTTCCTGTCCCCTATTACGTGATGGGCTCCTCAAGATGCTGCCAGCAAGAAGGCCATCACCAGATACAGCTTCCCATCTTGGACTCTAGAACTCAGAGCCAAAATAAACCTTTTGATATTAAAATGTAGCCAGCCCATATTTTGTTACTGTCAATGGAAAACAGACTCACACAGTTGAATAACAAATATATTTCATAATGTCTGGGAATGAAATGTTCTATAGAGAAAAAGAAAATTAGCTGAGAGTCCTGGAGGTGGCCAGGCCACGTCTCCCTGAGGATGTGACATTTAAGGCCTAAGGCCTAAATGCAGAAGGAAATGAGTCACACGAGGTCCTGGGGTACATGTGCGGAAAGGGACCAGGGACTGAAAAGCCCTGAAGATGTGTCCAAGCTGGAGAAAGGGGTGTGTGTGTGTGTGTGCGTGTGTGTGTGTGCACGTGCGCACCTGCCTGTGACTCTGTCTTTTCATGTTCTCTTGGCCTTCTTGTTAAAGAACAAATGGCCCCAGAGAGGCATGACTAGTGTGTTACTAATTACGTTGCTATGTGTACCTTTTCCTTAAAGATTTTGTTTGACTTGTTTGCTTAACTTGGCTGTTAGCATTGGGCAGGTGAATTGCAACAGGAAAACCCTTGCCCTTGAATTCCTTCTAGGACACACATATCTCTTCAGAAATTCACCTGCCGTTTCCCTCTACTGCATGGCTCCAAACTCTGGGCTGGGCTGGATGCAAAGCTTAGCTCTGCAGAGACAGTGCAGACAGGTTCCTGCTGGTTGTTCCTTCCTGCTGTGGCTCCAACCTGGACAGCACAATAGGTGCAGATAGATTCAGGATTAAGGAGGAGTCTAGAGATGCATTTTTTCTGGGAAGATTCATTCTGATTTCTCTAACTGAATGGGACATGCTTATCAAAGAGATCAAGTCACTGTAGCCATTGCAAACCCCCTTTGGGAAAATTTGTTTCTACTTGGCTCCTGAATCTGCTACACACGTGCCTGTGCATACAATGTCTTTACTTGCCGAACTTTCCCAGGTATTCTAAAAATCCTAGTTCTGTCCCTGGGTTGGCGGTCCCAAGAATGGTACTGGCATACTGAAGACCGTCGGATACAGAGGTTTAGAAATCACAGCAGGTCAGAAGAGTCAGTTCTGTGCAAGAGCCCTACACCTTCCAGGAACATCAGATAAGAGGCCAGGACCATGCCTCAGCTCAAGAAGGTGGTATGTTCTCTGTATTCATGGCCCTCTGAGGTGCCCCAAGATCTGCCTCAGGGCCTCCTCCAGGCAAGCTGAGAAAGTGGAGAAGCTGGCTGAGTCTTCCTTGAGGTCTCCTCCTTAGCTGGAACTATCTTCATCTGGAGGGGGAGAAAAAGGGGTGGATATGATCAAAATACACTGTATATCTGTATGAAATTCTCAAAGAATAATTTAAAAATATTGAATATAAAAACAAACCCAAGGCTGAAGAGATGGTTCACCAGTTAAGAGTACGTTCTGCTCTTGCAGAAGACCTGCATTAGGTTCCCAGCACCCACGTTGGGTGGCTCAACAGTCCCAGAGGATCGGGTGCCTCTGGCCTCCTCAGACTGCCTCAGACTGCCTTTGGGCATTGCACTCAAGTGCCTATACTTACCCACTCCCAGCCACACATACATAAAATTAAGAATAAAGAATAAATAAGTCAAAGTTCAGATTTTGAAAAATACTGGAAATGGCCTGGATTCGCTAATAGAGACCAGGCTGGCCTCGAACTCACAGAGATCTGCCTGCCTCTGCCTCCTGAGTGCTGGGATTAAAGGCATGTACCACCATGCCTGGCTCATTTTAGCATTTTTGACCCATGTGTTTCTTTAATTTCATGGAACACAGGGCCTTACACATGCTAAGCAAGCATACTTACCACTGAGCCATAGCCCAGTTCCTGTGTTTCATTTTTTATATAAAATGAATAGAGGCTGGGTATGGTAGTACATACTGGTAATCTTAGACTCAGAAGGTGTAAGTAGGCAGATCAAGAGTTTATGGCCAACCTCGGCTACACAGCAAATTTGGGGCTGGCCTGCACTACATGAGACCCTGTCTCAAAACAAAAGAAAACCAATAAAAACTAAACAAAGCATTGTAGGTAAAGTTCTTGTATTTTTTTATCCATCTGGAGTAACAATCCATGTTTTTGTGTTTTTCCACAAATATATTTATAAACAAATAAAACATATTTTGAAATTGTGCATATATTTTGTTATACCATATATTTTCTGAAACCCCCAACCTTCACTTTTTTTTTAAACTCAAATTTTCATTTTAAGATCTACCCATGTTGTGCCAGGCATTGTGGTGCACACCTTTAATCCCAGTACTTGGGAGGCAGAGGCAGGTGGCTCTCTGTGAGATCGAGGCCAGCCAGGTCTACATAGTGAGTTCCAGGGTAGCTGGGGTACAGGGAGAACCTGTCTCAAAAAAATATTCTAACCATGTTGGATCATTTTTAACTACAGAACAGTCTTCCATTTTAAAATGACATTACTATTGGTTCATCCAGTTTTCACTAAGTCTAAGAACATGGTACCATGTGGCATCTGTGACATTTTGATTCGTTCCACAAGCTGTAAAGAATACGTACATTTGTCTTCCGATAGAATATGGGTAGAGGGTCAGTGAGTTGTCTCAGTGGGTAAAGTCACTTGCACCGAGCTGATGTTCTGAGTTTGATCCCCAGGCCCCACATGGTGGAAGGAGAGAACTGACTCCCACAAGTTGTCCTGACCTGAACATACACATTGTAGCATGCAAGTGCTCACCGCCCCCCCCAAAAATAAGTAAGTGTAACAAATACGTAAGTGCAAATTTTAAAAGAATATAGAGTAGTGTTTCTTCAGGACACCAAGGGGTGTTTTCTATGGTTTAGATGTCCCCAGTAGAACTCATGTTGAAATCCAGTCTCCACTGTGAGGCATAATAAAAGTGAGGCCTTAAAGAGATCATTACATCCCGGGATCATTACATCCTCATGAATGGATTAATGGGTTATTGAGGAAGTGACTTTATTTTTCATGCTTGCCACATAATGACCTCTACCCATCATGAAGGTCCTCACAGATGCCACATGGTACCATGTTCTTAGACTTCCAGAGCTATGAGCAAAACCACACCTCTTTACCTATAAATAACTAGCTTTGGGTATTTTATTATAACAACAGAAAACGGACTGAGGCAGTTGTAATATAAAAATTATCTCACTTCCTTGCTTAAATTCATCTATGGCTCCCTATTATCTAAAAGATAAACTCTAGGGGACTGAGGAGACAGTTCAGTGGGTAAAGTGCTTGCAACACAAACATGAGGACCTGAGTTTAGATCCCAAGTACCCACATACAGTACCCAATATACCTGCCCAGTGCTAACAGCCTAGTTAAGCAAATAAGCCAAATAAAAGATTTAAGAAAAAGGTACACCTAGCAACATAATTAATAATTGCTAGTTATCCCTCTCTGGGACTATTTGGTCTTTAACACAAAGGCCAGGAGACCATATAGATCATTATGATGCCTATCTGTAACACTGGTGCTTCCAGGAGGAGTGTGGAGACAGTTGGATCACTGGAATTTGCTGGCCAACCATGCTAGCTGATACACACACACACACACACACACACACACACACACACACACACACACACAGCGAGACAGAGAGACAGAGAGAGACAGAGAGAGAGAAACTCTAAACAAATGCTTTAGCTTTGTTTGTTGATTTATTTTGGTTGTTGAGACAGGGTCTCATGTAACCCAGGCCGGTCTTGAACTTGCTATTTTGTCAAGACTGGCCATGAATTCCTGGTCCTCCTGCTTCTGCCTCCTGAGTGCTGAGATTATAGGCTTGGGCCACTATGCCAGGCTGTTGTGTTTCTTTTCATTTGTAACTCATTCATGTAGCCTCACGCCTCTATGATTTGCTTTGGTTAGTTTTTCTGTTCAGGATCTCAGTTCCCACAACTCAGACCTGGAAAGTTCTCTCCATCTTCAAGTCCCACCTCAAACACAGGCTCCTCTACAGGCAGATAATCCACTGTGCTTCATGTTCACTGCACCGTGGGGACTGCCTCCCACTAGATCATCCCACTAGGAGATGACCTATGGCAGGCCCCATGCCACACATCTGTAGCCTCAGGACTTTTGCACAGAGCTTGACCAGAGTCAGGGCTTCATAAGTGTTTGCTGTACGAATGCTGGTGTGGCTGGTGGGGTGTGATGGGAGCCTCAGGAGGACAAAGCCAACCTCCTTCCAGTCCAGCAGCAGCAGGAAAGAGCTCTGGACATTCTGTCATTCAAGCCCCTTTGCAACATGGTCACTTGGGAGAGCAGGGCCCCGCCCCAGACGCCAAGCCTGTGGTTGTTTACCCACGACATTGTCAAGTGCCCACATGACAGATATCTCTATCACTTGGCCAACAATTTGGTGTTGCGGTGGTAGGTTATTTCTATGTCTGCAGAAAACAGCTCAACTTGGACTAAAGAAATAAATGATATCATTTTTCATTCAGGCAACCAGATTCCGTGGTACAAAAAGGCCCCTGGGGAGTGAGGCTGGGACAGCGTGGCTCCTGACAGGTTATTTCCATCTGTCAGCTTCTCTAATCTCTTGCCTTCCTTCCTCTGTCTGTTTCCTTCCCCTCGCAGGGCCCAGTGGAGCCTGTACTTACCACAGGCCCTGGTCCTTGTATGTGCTGGGGGTGGGGGAAGCTGTTGGCCCAGTGACATTTTTTTCCTCTTTTCTTTTTCTTAGAAACCAGTCTCAATTTAAGATAATGAGTCTCCTCATTCACTCATGACCACTATTTGTAGGGACTTATTCCACGCCCCCCCCCACAAGTCAGTTTGGTTAAAACAAGTCGAATCTAAAAGGGAACATTTAAAATATATATATAGCGGGAGTGTTTGCAGGCATAGGACCAGGGACAATATTCTAGGCAGCCGGCTCCCTGACAGCCTGGATGCTCTCCTCCTTAAAGGAGACCTTGAGATGGAGCCAGGCTGCTAGCCTTTGATGAAAATGTCAGAATGGCTTTTTGTAAAATGTCATTGAGGGGCTGGAGAGATGGCTCAGTGGTTAAGAGCACTGGCTGCTCTTGCAGAGCACCTGGGTTCAAATCCAAGCATCCACATGGCAGCTAACAATCATCTGTAACTCCAGTTCCAGGGGATCCAATACCCTCTTCTGATCTACACAGACATCGCATGATACAGGTGCACTTACATACATGCAAGCAATATACTCAAACACATAAAATAATCACAAAAAATAATATTTTTAAGTCATTGAAACATGGGGTGGCAAGGGCCCTCAGGAGTCATTTGGACCTCCCTTAACCCAAAGATCCCACTTCTAGCCCAACTAGCCCCCACTTCCTCTCCTATCAGCTGTCTGAGTCCTCTGGTCCCCACCTACCTGGCTCCTACCCTCATCCATCCACTCTGCTCTTTTAGTTCCTCAAATACAGCACCAAGATCTTAGACTAGGGTGATGCT
This sequence comes from Nannospalax galili, assembly GCF_000622305.1. Taxonomy (NCBI): domain Eukaryota; kingdom Metazoa; phylum Chordata; class Mammalia; order Rodentia; family Spalacidae; genus Nannospalax; species Nannospalax galili. The sequence goes on along the minus strand of NW_008342393.1, from coordinate 363,765 downwards.
GTTTCCTCTGTACAGCAAACACTTCCTAACCCCCTTACCTCATCAAAGGCTTTCTTGACTACCCCAAGCAAAACAGGACCCTCTATTATTTCCCAAATCCTATCACAGTTTGTGGTTTTATATTTGCATCATACCACACCTGCCTCTGCTGCCCCATCCTGAGCTTTCAGGCAGGCTCGGTCCTGAGCTGACTCATTCCCTAGGGACCTGGCACAATGAGTGAGGTGGGCATTGGTCACTGTGCTGCCACTGAGGGGTCATTTAAATATGGCCTCACAGGGTCTGCAGTGGAGATGGCTTGGCTGGTAAAGAGGTTGCCTCACGAGCACAAGAACCAGAGTTCAGTCCTCAGCACCCACCAGAAAGCCGGTGCCAGGAGATCCCTAGAGCTCACTGGACAGTCAGCCTAGCCTATCAATGGACCCAAGGACCCTGTGAGGGACCTTGTCTCAGAAAAAGAAGTGGAGCCAGGCATGGTGGTGCACACACACCTTTAATCCCAGCACTCAGGAGGCAGAGGCACAAAGGTCTCTGTGAGTTCAAGGTCAGCCTGATATACATGTGTGTATATATCAGAAAGCTTCTGAGGAATAACATCAGAGATTCTCTACACATCTGGCCTCCATACACATGAATACACACACACTCCCATCTGTCTATACACATGCATGTGCACACAGATTAAGCATACACACACACACACACACACAAATAGTGAATGAATAAATAACATCTGTGGGGGAGCACAAGCATTTCTACACCTTAGTCTCCAGGCTAGCCTCTACCTACCCCCATTTTCCACCTCAATCTTCACTGGGAAAACTCTTTCAAGCTCTTTTTTCCTTACTGACTTCCTACTAAAGACTTTATATTACTGGCTGCTTCATTTGTAGACTCCTTTACATTTTTTCCCAATCCTTTTCTTACTGTCTAGGTAGATGAAGGAACACACTGCAAAGTCAGTGTGGGACCTGTTTACTTACCCTGTCCTGTTTCTGCTAGGTTAGCCAGCTGGGCGCTTTCAACCTCTCAAGAGTTCTAGCCAGGACCTCAGGTCTCCCATGGCTCCTCTGTGCAACCCAGCTCTGCATACATCCAACCTACCAACCACCACTCGCTCTGTTTTCTGTCTAGTCACCAAGGTCTCTTGAATCCATGCCTTTCTCTCAGTTTTTTCCCTGGTTCTAGCACCCTCTCCCTAATCCTGGCCTCTGATGTCCTGGATAGTACCCCAGGATCCCTGAGGATATAGGGAGCACAGGGTTGGAGGGTGGGAAGCCAGTCTCCCCTGACATGGAAGCCACAAATTACGAGTTTGGTGTACCTCATAGTCAGCAGGGAGGCTCGGGAAAAAATCAGATTCCCAGGGCTTGAATCCCAGGATTCTGATGGGCAGCTCTGGAGCAGAGCCTAGGAAACTGCAGTTTTCAGCTGGGGATAAGGCCACATCAGTGCTGCTGGGCGACTGTGGCACCCCTCTGCCACACCCTCTGCTGGGCGACTGAGAGGCTGTGGGTCCACTGAGGCCTGACTGTCTTCTGATCTACCTGTTAACACAGGAACTTTTACTCGGGTTGGGCCCCTGTTCTCTGATCCCGGCCCTGTACAAGTTGCAGTTCTTGGCTCTTAGTTCCTCGTCGCTCCCTGACCTCTTCCTGCATTTTTCTCCCTGCTCCAGATTTCTTGCTTCCTTTACCTATAGTTGTATGTCACACTCATGAATCCATCCCACAAGACAGCTTGGGTAATGCTTTCTCCAAGAATAGGAACCGCTGAATCATTGTGCTCTCTCTCTCTCTCTCTCTCTCTCTCTCTCTCTCTCTCTCTCTCTCTCTCTCTGGTGTATGGTCACATACATAAACATATGTGTGTGGGTGTGGAAGCCAGAGGTCAACATTGGATGTTTTCTTCAACTACTCTCCATATTTTTTGGAGACAGGCTCTCTCACTGAACCTCCAGCTCACCTGTTTTCACCTCCCCAGCGCTGGAATTGCAGGTGTATGCCACAGTGTCTGGCTTTTTATGTGGGTGCTAGGGATCAAATTCAAATCTGCACACATGTACAACTTTACCAACTGAGCCATCTCTCCAGCCCTATCACCCACTTTTGAGGTTCCTAGTACACAACAAATCAAATATATATCAAAAAGTTGCCAGTTATCTAGTGTTTGCATTGAACAGAGTGGAAAGTGGGCTCTCCTGCCCACTTATGAGATAACAGTGTGATAAGACTATGGGTGATAAGGAGTTGGGGTGGTCCCAGGAACAGAGACTTTGAGCCCTTCAACCCAGTTTTTCCAGGTTCTAGCCATCATCAGAGAAAGAATTCAAAGAGACAGAGTAAGAAATCAAAAGAGGGGTTCTACTACAAAATTTAAATGAAAGTGCACACTCTGGGGCTGGGGGATGCCCCTAGAACCGCAAATAGCTTGTCTTATGGACAAACTTGAGAGGAGGATTCTTGAGTTAAGGAGGCAGGAAAAGATGAGGAATTTCAGGAATGGGTTGGGATCTTTCAGGAATAAGGCTTAGTCTCCTTTTCTGTCCTTACATGAGGTTTTTTTGATGTGTCATGGCATCAGATATAGGATGAGAAGAGCCAAGTCTGCAGGGCTAATGGTGTGGAGATGCCAGTAAGATGAAATAAAGGACAGCTAGTGGTGGTCTAGGTTGGCCATGGTGGTGGTGGTCTGGGTCGACCCTGGTAGTAGTGCTGGTGGTAGCAGTCTGGGTAGGCCATGGTGGCGGTGGTGGTGGTCTGGGTGGGTTATGGTGGTGGCTGCCAGTTTTGGGTGGTCTTGGGCTTTACTGTTTGACAGTCATCTGGAATCCTGCCTTCTTCAGCTCTGTGACCGTTTCAGCCCTAAGCCTCCATGTAGTTTGCCTCCCCCACCCCTGCTTATTTAGGTTATCTCAGTTCTACATTCTTAGGGATTTGCAAAGTCACAAAGCATCCTATATGGATAGTGACAATTGTCCAGAGGCAGGAAATGCAACCAAAGTCAAATGACAAATGTTCTCTTGGCACTCTAAGCATTGTTGTTTGGGACTAAGTATGCAACTACAGTTACTAGCACGGACTGCTCTTGCAGAGGACTCAGGTTTGTTTCCCAGCACTCATGGTCAGGTGGCTCACAACCACCTGCTCCAGCGGGATCTGATGACTCTGGCCTCCACAGACACCAGCACTAACGTGCACACGCTCACACGTACTCCTCCATACACATAATTAAAAATAAAATACATCTTTTTTTTAAATGAGACAGTTATACAGTAAGCGTCTCTAGAATGGCCCTTGGCCTACTTCCTCAGGCCAAGCATGACACCCAAATCAGAGCTGAGTGGCCTTGCTACTTGCAGAACAATCCCAAATCAGATCCTACCAGGGTCAGCCCATGGCTGGTACAAAAGGGCCTTTGCAGCATCTGATGGCTTTTAGTATTTTCACTACTGTAATGGAATGGAATTCTTTGGCCCATCAGCAAGCCCCTCATCTCCCACTTCCAGGGTCTCTAGTCCAGGCTAACTGTGAACTCACTATGTAGTCAAGGATGCCCTTGAACTCCTGATCTTCCTACTTTTGCTTCATGTGCTGAGATTATAGGTAGGTACCACCCTACCCAGTTAATACAGTGCTGGGACTCCAACATGTATGCTTCATGTATGCTAAGCAAGCACTCTACCAACTAAGCTATGTCCCTAGCTCCCTTCCCCGCCCTCTATGCTTATTGTTGCTGGAATCCTTTTACATCATAAACCATGGGAGTGATACACTGATAATCCACTGTAACCAGAGGCTGGTTATCTCTAGGGTCCTCTACCCAGAAGATAAGAGGGCACAGGACAGGCAGTAGTGTCCGTCTTGGACCCAGATTTGTTGGCTTTTGAGAAAAGGAGATAAAGCTAGGTTTCTAAGAGAAGTCCAGACAAAGAAGAGGGAGACCAAGGGGACAGGTAGCGGGGCATGATGGAAACTGTTTCCTGGACAGCAGTCCAATGGGAAGGGGGTATCGGGATCTTCTGCATCCCAGATGAGTGGAAACGGAGCTTGCTGGTGGGGCCCTGAGTTCCTATCCATCTTGGGACATTGACGGGTGTGCTGCAGCCTTGAAGATCTTTGATTAAATAGATTTTCCTGCACTTAGGATTATTTATTTTCCCAGAAGAAAGACATTTCTGTGGCTTCTGACATGTTGCTTAATTGCTTTTTAGAAGACACTCACCACCCTCCAGTCCCATGACTCAAACAGGCCAAGAGAGGATCACAGGATCTGGCACATATTACTATGTAATGAATAAATGCTTAGTTGCAGGCAGGATGGGCACTTCCCCAGGCTGGGGTACAGCAGTGTTCTCCCTGGAGTGAGAGCATGCAGCACTTTAACCTCTGGGGGCCACTTAAATTCCTTGAAAATGTATTTGAAGGGTCATTAGTAGATGTTGCTGAACTGAGGTGATAAATGGATATGGCAAAGGCAGTCTACAGATCTGAGAGCAGAGGCAGGAATGGGGTGAGTCTCAGAGATCCCACAAGGCCTAGGCATGGGGGGGGGTGTCAGTGATCCATGCAGCAGGACTTCACTCAGCACCGTGGGTCAAAAGGCTCCCATCCCCTGCCCCCCATCATTGACAACTCCCTCCATATTCAACTTCCTGGGGGACTGGCCCCATTAACCAATGTCCCCCTACAACAAATGGCCCCATCAGAACTGCATGGAACGGAAGAGAGGTCATTTGCTCAAAGAAAAACTGGGCTGAGGGCAAAAGCAATTGCTTAGCACTAGCCTAGCCATTAAAGTTCAGGGGTTGTTGGCACTAAGATAGTTTAGCAAAGTATGGCCGCCCGCCAAGTTTGGTCCACTGATTGTTGCTTTACAGGCCATGAACTGAGTGTGGCTTTTAAAATAGGTGAATGTTAGTAGTTGATTTTATGGTAGAGAATATGAACTTTGAACCCCAATTAAGTGACATACCATCCCAAAATTCCATTCTTCTTATAGTAAATCTGAATTACAAAAAAATTATCTGGACTAGAGAGATGGTGCAACAGTTAAGAGCAGTGACTGCTTCTGCAGATGATCCAGGTTCAATTCCTAGTAGCTACATGGCAGCTAACAACTGTTCCAGGGATCTGATGCCCTCTTCTGACCCCTGAGGGCATTACATGACACAGATATATTTACACACATGCAGGCAATACACTCATACACATAAAAATAATAAATTTAAAAAATCATTATCCACCAGGCATGGTGGCGCATGCCTTTAATCCCAGCACTTGGGAGGCAGAGGCAGGTAGATCTCTGTGCAAGGCCAGCCTGGTCGACATAGTGAGTTCCAGGCCAGCTGGGGCTACAGGGAGACCCTGTCTCAAAAAGACAAAAACAAACAAACAAACAAACAAACAAAAAATCATTATCCATGGAAAGGAACCAGGGAGGTCAAAGAAAAGAAAGAACCTGAAAGAGAAGAACAGTAGGAAACAGGCCTTAATAAGGGAGATATGGATAAAAATTGGGTTAGTTTA
>NW_008342393.1:318856-357204 GCF_000622305.1 Nannospalax galili | reverse complement strand
CCTAAAACAAAGACCCCTAGATAGGCTGACTAGATTCACCAGATGGACAAGTAGTGGGGAACAGCTGGGGGTGACGATATCACAGTGGACAGTAGCAGGGATAACAGAGTATAAGAGCTCTAGTGGGGGGAAGGAGACTATGGGAGGGTGCCAACTGGGAAGTGGGTATATAGTTGAATAAGATGGTTTGGGATGTTCTGTGTGATATACACACACACAATCAACAAATTTTTAAAAATTAATTATATTTGAGGAGGAAGCATAAAAAATTACATCATGTTAATTAGTAGAGGTGATAAACATTACCATTGAAATCTACCTGATAACTTTATAGACATACATAGGTGCCAAGGATCTGAGTGCAACAGATTATGACTAGTAATAATCAGATACATATAGATTAGAGATGCCATGTATTAAACGTTGGGACCTCATTTAATTTTATGTCTTACAGAGTTTATAATGAGTAAAAGACTATACAAGTGTAATAATTCATCTGTAAACCTAAAAATATACAGCCAATTTTGAAAGAGATGTACCCTAGCTCAGAAAATAACTGTTAATGAATATGTTAAAGCTGTAATGAAATGCTTCTTCTAAAAAATAATAATAAATCATTATCCAAATTAATAAGATTACACTTAAAAATTTGTCAATAGCAATTTTGTTGGTATTTGTTTACTCTCTTGGTACATAAATATTACGATGGTTAACATTGATTGTCAATGGAAAGATCTAGAATCATCCAAGAGACAAGCCTCTGGACTCGTCTGTGAGGGTTTGCCTAGATGTCGTTAGCTGAGGTGGAATGATTCACCCTAACTGTGCCGTCAGCACCAATTCACGGGCCAAGGTTTTGGACTGAATAAAATAATGGAAAGTGTGAGCTGAGCACAGGTGTTGCTCTCTGCTTCTTGACTATGGCCACAGTAGGACCAGCTGCTTCCAGCTCAGGCCATCATGCCTACCTCGCTACGATGGACTCCACCCTCCAACTGTGACCCCAAATAAACTTCCTTCAAAAGTATTATGTCAAATACTTTATCACAACAATAAGATAAGTAAATACTCGATTGTCTCTTGGACTGCAAGTTCAAAATACTTATCTCCTGGCTCTTGTTCTCCCCCAAACTCTGAAGGCCAGTCTGACTTGGAACTTATAGCGATCCTCCTGCTTCAGGCTCTGAAGTCCTGGGATTACAAATGTGAGCCACCATGTTTGACACTAGCTGGCTCTTTACAGGGGAAGTTCACTGCTCCTTACTCAAATTTTGGTCATAATAGAATCATCTATAGGAGAGAGAGAGAGAGCCCTAGCAATCCTCACTCGGTAGGTTAAACAGTTACCATATGATACATTAATTCCACACCAAGTATATTCCCAAGAGATTTGAAAACAGAAGTCCATGCAAAAACTTCTACACCAACATTCCTAAGCAACATCATCCGTAACAGCTGACTTTGGGGAACAACAATCCAACATCCATTAATTGACGAAGGTATGTACAGGATATGGTATAGTCATCCAATGGAATATTATGGAACCCTAAGATGAAGTTGTGAGAAAATCTCACAATGTGGATGCACCTTGAAAACACATGCTAAGGGAAAGAAGCCCATCTCTCAAGGTTACGTATTGTATGAATCTAGTTATAGGAAATGTCCGTAGAGACAAAGTTAGGTCAATTAGTTCTACAGGATGTAGGTGAAGGTGATTAGGGAAGGACTGTGAATGAGTTTGGGGTTTCTTCGTGTGTCATGAAAATGTTTTAGATTTAGGCAGTGGTGTCAGTTGTACAATCTCATGAATACATTAAATCACCAAATTACACTTTATGCATGAAAATGCCATAACAAACTCATTATTCCATGTTAATGTAGAAAATTCAGCCAAACCCAAAGTGATGGGAACAATACTCCTGGGCTAAATCTAACCTATTTGCTCTTTGTATAAATAAAGTTTTATTGGAGCACAATAAAAAATTGTGAATTTTATAGCGTGTGAACTCTATCAGAATGAGAAAGCAAATAAACAGTAAGTAGGGCAGAGTGGCACATGCATGTAATCCCAGAAATAGGGAAGCAGAGGCAGAAGCAGGAGGTCAAGGTCATCCTCAACTACATAATGAGTTCAAGGCCAAGGGCCGCACCCAAACCCCATTGTCAAAAAAAAAAAAAAAAAAAAAAAAAGGAAGAAGAAAGAAAAAGAAAAGGAAGAAAGGACACTGGTTGTTTTGGCAGAAGACCTGAGTTTGATTCCCAGCACCCATGTGGCAGCTAACAACTGTCCATAACTCCAATCCCAGGGGATCTGACAGCCTCTTCTGTCTTCCGCAGGCATTGCACGACACAGGTGCACTTGCCTATATGCAGGCAATACATGCATACACATGAAATAAAAATAAAATGTTTTTAAAAAAGAACTCAACAAGATATAGAACCCACAATATCTGACATATTCTGCATGACATTCTCAGAAAATGATTTTGACCTGATGTGCAATGTAGAACTCTTTCTCTTTCACTCCTCCCTTCCCGCCTTTCCGTCTCCTCCCTCCCCTCCCTCCCCTCCTTTCCTGTGCTGGGTATTGAGTTCAGGCCCATGCTCTACCACTGAATACCTCCCAGCCTAGTTTTGCATTTCTAGAAAACTCCAAGGTTGTGCCTCTGTTGCTAGTTTATACCAGAATATACCAAAATGTTTTGGTATTCTGGTTAGCTCTAGATTATGCAATTGCTTTCTTTCTTGTTTTTAAAATGGAATCCATCCATCCATCCATCCATCCATCCATCCATCCATGTGTATGTTTGTTCCACCACATGTGGAGGTCAGAGGACAACTTTCAAGAGTCAGTTCTTTCCTTCTACCATGTGGGTCCCAGGGATTGAACTCAGGTTGTCATACTTGGTGACAAGTGTCTTTTACCCACTGAGCCATCTTGATCCCCACAGCACCACAGCCAGACAGGCTATTTTGACTGGTTGGCTTATCAAAAAATGAATGAGACTAAAAATAATCTAATACCTCATGGGAAAAAGTCCCAGCACCTTCTGTATTTGTGATCAGTGCAATTACGGATGTGGTAAAGTTAGAAAGTGTACCAGTGACTACTAAACAGATCTGGGGTTTCGTTTGGCAAAATCCACTGAACTTCATGACTTCCTTCATCAGTTACCTTGTTCGGTGGGTTTCACGGCAGGTAGACCAGAATCAGTGAGACAGAACACCTAGGAGTGCCTAGCTGGCGGAGGATGCTGAACAGAGTTGATGAGATGGTTTAGTGGTTAGGTACACTGGCTGTTCTTCCAGAGGACCTGGGTTCTATTTCCAGCACCCAGTTGACAGCTAACAGCAGCTAACTCCAGTTCCAGGGGATCTCTCTTCTGGCCTCCATGGGCATTGCATACATGTGGTGCACTTGCATACATGCAGGCAAAACACTCAAAATAAAAATAATAAAAAAATTAATGTTGAAGTAGGGCTGGCAAGATGGCTCAGAGGATAAAGGGACTTTTTGCCGAGACTGACAACCCGAGTTCAATCCCTAGGACCTACATGGTGGAAGGAGAGAATGGACTCCCACAAGTTGTCCTCTGACCCCCTCATGCCTGTGCTGTGGTATGTGCATGCCATACCCTCTAGCTCTACACATACAAATAAGTGTGATTTTTGAAAAGGAAATAAGAAAGAAATGTTGAAATACCATTTCTCCACGGTTAGCCGGCACTAGAGAGAAACCAGCTGGGAAGTCAAGTATGGTAGCACACACCTTTAATCCCAGCACTTGGCAGGCAAAAGCAGGCAAATCTCTGTGAGATCGAGGCCAGCGTGGTCCACATAGTGAGTTCCAGGGCAGCTGGGGCTACAGGGAGACCCTGTCTCAAAAAGAAGAAAAAGGAAAAGAAACCAACAGAGAAGGTTTAGAAACTAGGCTCCTGTAGGTCCAAACAGACGTTCCTAAAGCAAGAGCCACTGGTTCCTAGACAGCTGGACCCCATGATATCAAGGGAGAGGGATGAAGCTGGAGCCCCAGCTAGACCACAGCCCAACATGGTCCTCACTGGCTTCAGCACGGATTAGCGTTCATTCCAATCCAGAAGAGGCCCACCCACAGAGTTGCAGTCTTAAGAGGTTGGTATGAGCTTAGCCTCCACCCTAGGGTCCCTCAGCGGGTGTCCCAGGCTTGTAAGACCCCAGACTGCTGTCCCTTCCCTTCCCTTCCCTCCCCTCCCCTCCCCTCCCAGCTTTTCCAGAGGCCACCCGGAACTTAAATAAGCACTCAATGGGCATGGCGAGATTCCATCACGAAAATAAACTTAAATAATATCCCCGAAAATTGTAAATTGTGTATTTAGGAATTGGAATGAGTGAGGCTAGTTGCCTCTTCCTCTATTATAGCCTTCATGAAAGGGAAACAAATAAGAAAGCTCCCCTGGGCTAAAGTTAGAGTTCGACATATAGTTTACACCAGAAAATATCCAGTCAGGCATCAATTTGGAACATGTATGCTTCCAGTGGGAAATCTCTCAAGGACCACAAACTCCTCACAGCCAAAGCCAAGAGCCCAAGGCCTCTGTGTGGTCCAAATGCTCAGGAAGGGAGTTAGCACAATACACAGACATGCTAAGTGGTTACCATCTATCTGGCCATAGCTCATACCCTTTATCTGTCCTAATTTGTTTCTCCATTTCTGTGACAAAACGCTCTGACCAATATCATCTCGGGGAGCAAAGGGTTTATTTGTCTTATATCTCCCGGGTCACAGTTCATCAGGGAGCCCAAGGTAGGAACTCAAGGCAGGAACCTGGAGGCATGAGCTAGAGCACAGACCAAGGAGGAATGCTGCTTACTGGCTTACTCCCCTGGTCAGACTGCTGACTGCTTTCTTATGCAACACAGGCCCACCTGCCCAGGGGTGGCACCACCCACAGTGGACTGGGCCCTCCCTCATCACTCAACAATCAAGAAGGTGCCCCACAGACATGGTCACAGGCCAGTTCAATGGAGGCAATTCCCCAACTGAGGCTTCCTCAACCCAGGTGTGTCAACTTGACACTAAAGCTATCCAGCACACTTTACAACTTCTGCACAACACCCTGGGAGAAAACTTCCAGATGGGGACGGAAGTTTGGGATGGACACACCATGTGACCAGCACTCTGGAGGAACAAAACCATCAGCCTGAAGTCAATCCCTTTAATAGACTATTCGCCTAATCACGTCTTTACATCTTTTAACATCCTCCTGTCCCCAAATTATTATCATAAAGTTTTTATGTGTGTATTTGCAGGTGTGTGTGTGTGCGTGTGTGTAAGCTAGAGGTCAACCTCAACCTCCCATGTCATTCTTTGGGAGCAAAGTCCACCTTGTTTTTTGAGACAATGTCTCTCACAGGGACCTGAGCTTTCAGATTAGGCTAGACAGGCTGGCCAGTAAGCCCCAGGGATTTACCTGCTCCTACCTCTCCAGGGCTGGATTACACGAGTGTGCCATGACATCTGACATGTTACATAGGTGCTAGGGATGAACTTAGGTTCTCATGCTCCTGTGGCAAAACTTTTTCCTACTAAATCATTTCCCCAGTCTCTGTCTTTTTTTTTTTGTTGTTCTTTGTTTTTGTTTTTGTTTTTAAATATGGTGCTAGGAATCCAACCCAGGGCCTTGTTTATTATTTCTTTAGATATTCTAAGGATTTTTTTTTTTTTTAAAGCTGGACTTGGTGGCATATACCTTTAATCCCAGAACTCTGGAGGCAGAGGCAGGTAGATCTCTGTGAGTTCAAGACCAGCCTAATCTACATAATGAGTTCCAGGCCAGTCAGGTCTACATAATGAGACCCTGTCTAAAAACAACAACAAAAACTTAGCTAAGGACAGGTGTGGTAGCATGTCCCTGTAATCCCACTTGGGATGCTGAAACAGAAGGATCAGGAGTTCAATGTCATCCTTAGCTATTAGAAAGTTCAAGGTCAACTAGTTATATGAGATTTTGTCTCAAATAAAATAGATAAAATAAAATAATATAAAACAGAATAAAATAAGGGCCTGGAGAGATGGCTCAGTGGTTAAGAGCACTGACTGCAGAGGACCTGGGTTCAATTCCCAGCACCCACATGGCAGCTAACAACCATCTGTAACACCAGTTCCAGGGGACCTAACACCCTGTTCTGACCTCCATGGGCATTGCATGACATAGGTACACATACACATATACAGGCAATACACTCATATACATAAAATAAAAAAAGAATAAAATAAAATAGTAAAATAAAAGCTTAGCTACGGATATATTGTCCTTTGTGTGTTGTCTGTTATTTTTATTTTATGTGTATGAGTGCATTGCCTGCATGTATGTAAGTCTACTCATGCTGTGCAATGCCCAAGGAGATCAGAAGAGGATTCCCCTGGAACTGGAGTTACAGTGGTTAGCCGCCATGTGGGTTCTGGGATTCGAACCAATGCTCTTGACTGCAGATCCATCTCTCCAGCCCCGTTTGTTTTCTGACACAGGTTCTTCCTGTAGCCCCAGCTGGCCTAGAACTTGCTATGTAGACCAGGCTGGCCTCCATCTCACAGAGCTCCATCTGCCTGCCTCTGCCTCCAGAGTGCTGGGATTTAAAGGGTACACCACCATACCTGGCCTGTTGTCTGTTTTCTTTTTGTTGTTGAGACAGGGTCTTGCTATGTAGGCTAGTCTGGTCTTGAACTTGTGACCCTTCTGATTCAGTTTCTAGAGAGCTGGGATTATAGGCATGAACCACTACACTCTCCTCATTTTTGTTTTGCTTTTGCTTTTGCTAAGACAGGGTCTTTCTATGTAGCTCAAGCAGCACAGAAACTCACAGTGATCCTCTTGCCTTAGCTGCCCAAGTGCTGGGACTATAGGTGTGTGCCACCATGCCTGGCTGCCTCTTTATATACCTGCATCCATCCCTCACACTGAGACTAAGGCCAGAGTGGGGCAGGGCACCATTAGCAACTCCCAACCAGACGTTTTCCCACTGTCTACCTGAAATCTGGAGGGGTAGCAGTCCTGCTCCATCCTGGCACCCAGGGTCATAGAGACCACTGGGGCTCTGTAGTAATGAGGGATCAAAGAGAGGTCATCTGGTTTCCCACTGCTCCTGATAGACAGTACCAGGTAAGACCCAGTGGCCTGAAGGGCACTGTGTGCAGTCAGGAGGATTTATAGAGAAAAGCATGGATTCATTCAACAGGAACAAGGTCAGGGGACCATGCCCAGGGGCTAATGAGGATGCTCATGTCCAGGACTGGCTGGCTCACTTCTGTCTCCCCTTCCCCTATGCCCAGAAGGCCCTGGAACTACGCAGCTTCCCAGAGAAGGAAGATGAGAAGATCCAGAATAGCTCACATTCACATCTGTAATTACTGAGTTCAGCTGCAATTGATTAAATTCAGTTTGCTGTAGCTGGGAGAATTTGTTTTCTAGAAACCTCCAGATTACCACTCATTTCTATTTTTCTACCTGACCAGTGACTGGCTGAGATGTCCCACTATTTGGACTGTGACACTCCCCTGGGCTGGGGTCCCCTAGACTTTACAATCTTACTGCAACCACCACTGCTGAAGTTAAAGGGACTATCAGAGTGCACACATGATGTACCCCAGGAGGTTCTGCAGACTTGGCCCTGAAGTGTGATTTGCCTTGAGCCCTTCAGACAATTAATAAGAAACTACTGCAACAAGTCTGGAGCTGGACAGTATGCCCTGAGGACGGTTCGTGGAGTAGACCCTGGCCTCATCTGCAACATGTCTACAGTTTTATAACAATAGTTAGCAACCATTGGCTCTAGGACTTAAGAATTGCACCTGATGAGCTGGGAATATAGCTCAGTTGATTATGTGCTTGCCTAGTATGCACAAGGCTCTGGGTTCAAAACCCATACTGCATAAACTTAGTGTGGTGGCACATGCCTATACTCCCAGTACTCAGGAGGCAAAGGCAGGAGGATAAGAAAACAAATATCCTGGGCAACACAGCAATAAGCTACACAGGCTAATCAGCCAATAAGTGTTTATTAAATACCTACTGTGTTTATTGAACCCTTACTATATGTGTTGAACACCTACTGTGTGTATAGAGCACCTTATGTATTGAAAACACCTACTTTGTGTATGGAACACCTAACGTGTATTCAATACCTATTACGTGTATCAAACACCTATGGTGTTTCTTGAACACCTACTGTGTGCCAGGCTCTGCTTGCAGTGACTAGGATATATCAGTGAATGAATAGGCAACATAAATATAACAAATGGGCCTTGAAGGTCTGTTTTTGCTTCTGCTCACATCTGTCCTGGGGAAACAGGTGTCCAGCTTCAAGCTGAGCAGTTCCATGATAAATTTAATTACAAGGCCTTTCCCACCCTCCCTCCGGGAGCTCCCCTCCCCCTGCAATCTCTAGTCAAGGCCAACTTCAAAAATCCTTCAGTCCTCAGCTGGGAACTGGAAGGCCCCAGACAGCCCCTCTGTAGGTTGTGGGAATATCCCAAGAGGCCAATTTTTTTTTTTTTTTTTTTTTTTACCAAGGGGCCATTTTTTTTTTTTTTTTTTTTTTTTTTTTTTTTTTGTCAAAAGAATGCCAGGGGTTTAATTACTGCATGGCCATGGAGGTGATTTTCACTTGTCGGAGTGCAGAACAGACAGGTCCCGGGAAGGCCCCTGTGCTGGACCACGGCTGCCCTGGTGGCTCTCTGGGCTGGGCCCAGGGCAGGAACAGGAGGAATGCTTTGAAAGCCTCTCTGCATGTGGCCTTGGCTTTTACCACTGGCCTCTGTAGGCAGTTTAATTAATAAATGTCCACTGTCGTTTGTCATTAGCAAAACAGGAGGGGTTAAAGGTAGAGGTGCTGAGGGGCCAGAGAAGGCTCTCTCCAAGCACAGTGCACAAATTAAAGTCTTGGCCATCAATCTCACGGACAAGCTCATGCCTTGCTCAGAGCCCCAGGCCTTGTCGCCCTATGCCATGTCTCTCGCACAGAGGCCTAGCCCATGTTTTTTAGCTAGGCTGTTCAGCCATTGGTAGAACTTCACCTGTGATCATGTTTCCCCACCAGTAGCAGTAAAATGCATCTTCTGTGGTAGAAGGAGGAGAAAAAAGGTCAAATGTTCCCACGGGACAGGTTCCCATTGAGGTTGCAAACTGGAATTCTTAGATGGATATAGCCTGTGGTTGGATTTTGTTTGGAAACTTTTACCTGAAAATTCGGGTTTCTGGCTTCCCTTAACAAAACGAGATGTAGCAAAGCCACACTCCCCTTTCCATCAGGGGACCACTCAGTTGGTGGCCGGTTTAGGTACACAAGGGAGGCAGGTGAGGTGGCATGGGACTGGCACTGCACCAGCAGATGGAGCACAGGCAGCCAAATACAGACCAGGCTGTCTTCTGTTGGAGGGGGGAGTCCTGTGGGCAGGTTGTGGGCCCTCTGCCTCACCATGGCCTCCCATAGTCTCTACTGTCTTGCCTCTGCCTACCTCACTCATACCAGCTGCCTGAGCTTGGTAAGCACTTGCTATTTTGACTGTTGGTATACCCAGGACACTAAGCTATCTACCCCACCTGAGAAACTCCTCTGCATCCTTCAGGGCTCGGTTCACCTCATAGGAGCTCTCTAAAGACTCCCTCAGTTATCTATTCCCAACAGCCCCCGCCCCACTATCACAGATTGGGGCTTAATCTTTCCAAAGCTCTATAAGTTACATGACATCTTGACCCTCAGTGATTTATCCTCTGGTCAGAGGCCAAGGGCTCGGATTTTTCACATTTTCCTTGTTGAAGTGTAGTTAGTGGGAGCCTTTCCCAGGATACCATTTCCCAGGAGCTCCAGACATGGTATGGCTAACAGAGCCTTCAGGGAGAGACAGCTGCTTCCTGACATAGAACAACTTGAGGGTCCTATCACCTGTAACACATCCCCTCTCCAGTTAAGCACTCCTAAAATGCCTAGAGCACTCGATACTCTTGCAGAGGACCCAGGTTCAGTTCCCAGCACTCACATGTGACTCACAACCACCTGTAACTCCAGGTTCAGGGGATCCAATGCCCTCTTTCTGGCCCTTGTGTGCACCAGACACGTATGTGGTACATGTATATACATGCAGGCAAAACACTCATTCACATAAAATAGTAATAAATATTTTTAGCCAGGTGTGGTAGTGCAAGCCTTTAATCCCAGCACTCAGGAGGCAGAGGCAGGCAGGTCTCTATGAGATCAAGGCCAGCCTAGTCTATATAGCAAGTTCCAGGCCAGCTGGGGCTACAGGGAGATTCTGTCTCAATAAGACCAAGTGTGTGTGTGTGTGTGTGTGTGTGTGTGTGTGTGTGTGTGTGTGTGTGTTTGAAATCGCTGTAAGGGAGCACCAAGTCCTACAAGGAGATCCCACAATGGGGAAAGAGGTACCCCAAAGGAAATCTAGTGTTTAGGAAAGATCAAAATTAGCTCAGAATTTCCCCTGGAGCTGCAGGCTGAGGAAGTCACATTGAGACAAAGCATCAGGTCCTGTCCTCCCTGCAGCTGCCATGGGGACCTCTGAGTGACTCCGCTACAAGCTACAGAGAGACACTCCTGGGGGACATTGGAAATGGCAACATTGGGGTTGGGGTGTAGCTCAGTGATAGAATGCTTACTTGGCATGTACAAAACCCTGAGCTCCATCCCCAAAAGAAACAGCAAGACTGGGCACCTGGATTTATGGTCTGTGAACTGGGCTACTTCTAGCCCTCTTAGAGGATATAGAGAAGAAACACACCCTGCCACATTTGACAGACCAGTCACAAAGTCACCATCGAAGTTGATTTTAGGACCCCATCTGAGGGTGTCCAGCAGGATGCTAATTGCACAGGCTTTGGGATAGGCCCTCTGGAGGCCACCTCTTAAAGTCTTGCAAGTTGGAGTGCAGTTGCCTGCCAGAGAGGTGACACTACCTGCAAGACACTGCCCCACCAGGCCTTGAAAGGCTGACTTCCTGGACTCCCTTACTATAGTTTACATTTTTATTTGATTTTGGGCTGTACTTGGAGATCAAACTTAAGACGTCATGCATGTGAAGCAAGCCCTCTGTCATCCAGTTAGGGCCCCAGCACCCCTACTTTTATTTTCATGATTTTATTTTCTATATGTGCATCCATGTGTGTATGTGCAGATCATGTGCATATGTGTGTATGTGTGTTAAGGCCAGAGGTGAACCTCAGGCCTCATTCCTCAGGTGCTGTTCACCTTGATTTTTTGAGACAAGGTCTCTCATGGCCTTGAACTCGCCAAATAGGCTAGACTGGCTGGCCAGTGAGTCCCAGGGATCCATCTGTTTCCATCTCCCTAGTGCTCGGATTACAAGAACATGCCACCATGCCTAGTTTTTTTTTTACATGGGTGCCCAATATCAAACTCAGGTCATTATGCTTGCAAGGTGGGTGCTTTACTGATTATATCCCCCAGTCCAAACTCCTTATTCTGTTTGTTTGAGACAGGGTCTCCCTGTAGACCAGGCTGGCCTGGAACTCACAGAGATCCTCCTGCCTCTGCCTCCCAAGTGCTGGGATTAAAAATGTGCATCACTGGGCATGGTGGCGCACACCTTTAATCCCAGCACTTGGGAGGCAGAGGCAGGTGGATCTTTGTGAGTTTGAGGCCAGCCTGGTCTACATAGTGAGTTCCAGGACAGCTGTGGCTACAAGGAGACCCCTGTCTCAAAAAGACAAAAAAAAAAAGTGCATCGCCATGCCCAGCCATCAACCTTCTTATTCTAAACTGAACTCCTGATCCCCTTCCCTGACTTTCTTTCTTAGCACCATGCACCTCTGCTGACAGTTGTTTGCCCTGGGTGCTCAACCATAGCAGAGGCAGCTGAAGACTCTCAGAGGGTGCCTGACCCTGAGAGTCAAACCTTACATACACCATGTTTATTCCCATAAACACCTAAGATACTGTACAATTTAGTACTAAAAGAGCTTAAACAACAATAATTAATATAGACTCATCATAATATACTGTAATAAAAGTTCCTTAAAACATATGAATTCATTTCTAGAATTTTCCATTTAATACATTTGGACTGAGGTTGACTCCAGGTAACTGAAACTACAGGCTGCAGCGGACTCCTGAAGTGCTTTATCTGCCTGCTAACTCTGTTTCCCACAGTGGAGTCTTCCTCCATAAGAATGAGGATTATTTTAGGACTACAAGGACTACTTAAATATAATAAAACTATATTATTTTTAAAATTTTTATGTGTATGAGTGTATTGCCTGCATGTATGTGAGTGCGCCCGCGTTGTGCAATGCCACAGAGGTCAAAAGAAGGCGTCAGATTCCCCTGGAACTGGAGTTAAGGACGGTTTGTAGCTGCCATGTGGGTACTGGGAATTGAACCTGGGTCCTCTGCAAGAGCAGTCAGTGCTCTTAACCGCTGAGCCATCTCGCGAGCCCCTATATTAAGTGTACAATTCTGAATACTGTCAGATGCCTATAGCCAAAAAACACCACCACTCCCGATTCTAAGACCATCTTGAATCACCCTTCTATGGCTGTCATCCCCTTACACTTCTGTCCCACCCCCAGGCAACCACTGCACTGCCTTTGTCCCTGTGGGCTAGTTTAATAGGAAGGATTTTTACCCATTTTGCCTATTTCTGTGTCTTCAACATGTAAGATAGTACCTAGCACCTAATAGGCCCTTGGCACATCATGTTGAATGACTGAGTTAATAAACGGGGAATTAGAAAAGCTTAAGATCCATCATCAAACAGCTCTCAGCGCTATGGAAGGGACAAGTGTAAATAATACAAACTGTCCATCAAACTCTACCCTCCACAGGTTGACAGGGAGCAGGAAAGTGAGGACACATGCATTTGAATGTCAGAAAGTTCGAGGTCTCTGTCTTCAGATGGACTTGAGTTAAAGAGCCAGCTCCAGGCCAGTGAGACAGCTCACTGCATAAAGGTGCTTGCTACCAAGCCTGACAACCTGGACTCTTGAAGGTTGTCATTTGACTTCCATGGTGCCGCTCATGGTGGCATGTGAGTCCCCATAGATAAAACTAAGTCCCCACAATTTAAAAAATTAAGTTATAATAATAATAATAATAATAATAATAAATGTCGGGAATTTAATCCCAGTGCTTGGAAGGCAGAGGCAGGTGGATCCCTGCGAGATAGAGGCCAGCCTGGTCTACATAGTGAATTCCAGACATAGTGAATTCTGGGACTAGGGAGATCCTGTCAAAATAATAATAATGATAGTAATAATAATAGTAAAGAACCAGCTCCAAGTGGTTCCCAAGTGGTTGGAGGATTATTGTGAGTCCAAGGTCAGCCGGGTTACAGAGTGAAGCTTGTCTCAAAACAAACAAAAGCAAGGAAAAAGGAACCAGCTCTATTCTCACAAATGAGATCTCAGGTTAGCCCCCTAAGATCCTCTGAACCCCCTTTCCCTCTGTTCTATTAGGTTAGCACCCACTCTCCAGCCCCAGATGAATGCACAATGCTTGTAAAGGTACAGCACAGAGCCTGGGATGCAGTCAGTGCTCAATAGACCCTCTCTAATGTTTTTGGGGGGGTCTTTCTGAGGGAGGGTCTCCTTGTAGCCCCAGCTGGCCTGGAACTACGTAGACCAGGCTGGCCTTGAACTCACAGAGATCCACCTGCCTCTGCTTCCTGGAGCGCTGAAATTAAAGGCATCAGCCACTATGCCTACTTCAAACCTATCTTTTGATTTCTTTGGAGGTAGCGTCTTAGGAGACGCATTGAGATTTCTCACCAACCAGACATAATTTTGAACCTTAGGGAAGGGCAGACGGGATGGCGGGACATTTTTTTCCTAAATACAAATATGAAAAGAAGGCCATGGCCCAGGTCAGTCAGGGGGAATCCGAGGTGAGGTTTTCCCGGGCTGCTGATGGGACCGGTCCCCACCTGCATCCTGCTGCAGGGCGCAGGCGCAGCTCCAGGCACTCGCCCCCGGCACAGGATGGAGCCGCGGTCCCAGCAGAGCCCCATAGACCTGCGCGACCCCTCGCCGCAGCCCACCCCTCTCCGGCCCCGCAGGCCCAGCGTGGCGGCTATTTGTGTGGGATCCAATTGTAATTTGGGCCCCTGTGGGCCGCAGTCAATTGTCGCGTTTGCTCAGCGCCAGGCTGAAATAGCCCGGCGCGCGGCCCAGGAAATGAGCTCAGGCCTCGGGCGGTGAGCGCGGGACACCCGGCCTCCCGGCGCCCAGCCGCGACGGCCCGGCGCGGCTATTTTTTTCATTTGACCGACTTCAACAGGCAATTTGAATTATGAGCATGAAAACGTGTCCCGGGCTCTGTCTGCTACCAAAAGCTTGCAGTGAGTGGGAGTCCCTGGCATGGGTCCCCAAGGAAGGAAGCCAGGAGGGATCTGGGAGGCAGCAAAACCAGCAGACTGTCAAGTGGATTCTCAGGACCCGAGAACATTGGAAGCACAGTGTATCCACCTTGCCACCTCTGCCCCGCGGGTCACACACCAGCTAGGACAGTTTCTGGGGTTAAGGCCGTCCTGGACTCCTAAACAGCATGTGTTTGTCAGCATTGCAACTATCACAGCTCATGCGCAATTCTGGACCTGACTTTCTTTTCTAAACACATTTTCTTTTGCAACAGAATCTCCTGTAGCTTAGGTTGAGTTCGCACTCTGTATCTAGCCAAGCATGACCTTGAAGTTCTGCTCTTCCTGTGTCCACCTTCCAAATGCTGGGATTAGACGTGCACCATCACACTCAGTTTTATCCTCCAAAGCCTGGGGATCGAACTCAGGCTTTGGGGCTTGCTAGGCAAGCACTCTACCGATTCAGCTATGTTTCCAGCCCTCTAAACATTCTTTGTTACTACACAATTTTCAATACACCGGCAAGTAGTGTTCCATTGAATGAATATTCTGTAATTTATAGAACCAACCTCCTTTGTTGGCTGAGGGGGGGTATCTCTAGTTTTTCCCTATCATAAATAACACCCCAATAAATGTCTCTCTAGATACCCAAATTGTTCTGTCTTCCTTTTGAATTATTTCCTTAGGATTAATTCCCAGGAGGAAGATGATGGGGCCAAAGGCCAGGAACATTTTTATGTCACTTGATATTATGACCAAATTGCTTTCCAAAAGGGTTGTCTGGTAATTTACTGCTTTGAAGGAAGAAAGCAAGTGTGTACAGAGTATTTCCTTATACACATATAAAAGGCATGTCCTTGGGAACAAGAGGAACAGGTGCCTCCCACAGCTCCAAGTGGCAGCAGCGTTTAGAGGTCCAGGTGGGAAAAAACTGAGAGCCTCGAGGGTTGGGAAAGCAAAGGAACTTTCTGGAAGGGGATTTGGACTTCTCCCAGCTTCTCTTTTGCTCCCATCGGGTGTTGAGACCTGTTACTTCCTAGCCCCCAATTCCCTCTCTACCTCTCAGAGTCCCTCTGGCCAGGCCTCCTAGTACACTGGCCATCCTGGGCTTGCAAATCTCATGGTTTCTGAGCTGGCTTTAGGGAAAAGTAGGAATTGCTTGCACATCTGATTTGTGTTTTCTGTGATGTAGCGCCAACCCCTGAATAACAGGCTATGGAGGGGCAGCTGGGGTTCACTTCAGTAGGTCCCAGTCACTGCGAGGCCAGGTTCTGATGGAACATTCTGTATTTTGTGCAGGTGGAGCTAGGGCGATGGAGCTGAAGACTAGACACCTGCTCTCCACACTCTGGCCACCAGCCACCATCCAATTTTCCCATGTCCTTCCTCCCACAATTGTTTTTGTATCACCCAGCTGACATCATGGACATTTTTTTTTTAAATACATTTCTGGCAACACTGTAGAAAGAAAGCGCACTTTTTTTTTTTTTTCGTTTTTTCCTCTTTTTGAGATAGGGTCTCCCTGTAGCCCCAGCTGGCCTGGAACTCACTTTGCAGACCAGGCTGGCCTTGAACTCAGAGATCTGCCTGCCTCTGCCTTTTAAGTGCTGGGACTAAAGGCGTGTGCCACAAAACCCAGCTGAAAGCACACTTTTAAGGTCAGCCAAACAAAAGGCAGATTTGTTGTCTCCTCTGTATTAGCCTGTGTGTTCTTGGGACAAGCCACTTTAGGATGTGGGTCCCAGCTTTACTCACAAGATGTGGATTGGCCACATGATTGCCATCCTCAGGGACCAAAAGCTCTTGGTGGCATCTCATTTATGTTCCCATGTTGTGGCTGCACCATGAAGAAGTGCAACAGAGTTGACCCAGGCAGAAGGGGCTCTAAGGTGTCACTAGGAGGCTTGGTTAGAGATCTGAACATCCAGTGGTAGATGACAGGAGTGTGAGGACAGCTGGAATAAGCCTCACCTTGGGGCTCCTGTCTCCAGTGGAGCAGCCTGCTGCCTAGGGCTTTTGGGAGCCTACCACATGTTGCTGGAGGGTGTCCCACTCAGAATTGCCCCCAAGCTCCAACTGCTGTCCAGGGTCCAGCTTATGCCTCTGGATCCCCTTAGATAAAGCTCCTGGCCAAGAGGAAAGGCAGAAGCCCGGCTACTCCATTGAAGCCTGCAGTCCCAATGGCAACCTTGTAGCTTCTTCCCTGAGCTCTGCAGCTCACCTGTAGACAGATCCCCTGTGTAGAGGAACAACCTAGATTGGTGACAGGTACACCTGGGTCCCTGCTAGATGAAGATTGATGTTACTCACCAGGGACCTGGCTACTTGCTCTCTGGTTGCTCTTTTCCTACGTTAGGCAATGTGCCCCCACAAGCCCTGCCTGCTAGTAACTGGATTCCTTCCTTTCACCCCAGCCCTATCAACTCAAGCTGTGATATGGAATAATGTTCTGGTGTCTCTAGGTTACTTTGGTCCTTTGAGAGGCCTCACACTCATATGTATAATTTTAGTACTTATGAGGTAGAGACAGGAATATCAAAAGTTCAAGATCATCTTCGACTACACAGTGAATTCAAGTTCAAGGACAGCCTGGGATACATGAGACCCCATCTCAAAACTCAAAAAGAATGTATAAACCTCTTTGTAAATTACCTAGTGTCAGTCAGGAGTGATGGTACATACCTTTAATCCCACTCCTTAGGAGACAGAGGCAGGTAGATCACTGTAAGACTGAGGCTAGCCTGGTCTACATAGTGAGTTCCAGGCCCACTAGGGCTACAGGAAGACTATCTCAAAAAGATGAATAAAAAATAAAAAATACCCAGTTTTAGGGATTCTATGATAGCAATGGAAAACAGAGTAAAGCAGGCCATCATGGCAACCGTGATGTAGCGTGTAGAGGTAAGCTGGACGTGGCTCTTGCAGTTAGTGCCAGTGATGTGGAGTCTTGAGGAATACGATAAAGACAGCTAATGCTTCTCATGCACTCAGTCAGTACTGAGGCCTGTATGAGGCACTTCCCATTCATCAACTCCTCAAACCACCACTACAACAGTACACATGCATATATATTTTTACACATATATATGTATGTATGCTTGAAATAGGATCTTATGTAGTCTAGCTTAGCTCTAAACACCTTAGGTAGCTGAGGATAGCCTTGAACTCTAATCCTCCTACCTCGGCCTCCTGAGTGCCAGGATCACAGGTCTGTATGACCAGGGTGCTTTCAAGCATGTTTAATTGGAAATGGAGGACCAGAGAGTATCATAGTCAGCTTCAGTTGTTAACTTGACACACCTGGGAAGAGGGACCTTCGATTGAGGGATTTCCTCCATCAGATTGATCTATGGGCATGTCTTCAGGGGTATTTTCTTGATTGCTGGATGATATAGGAGGCCCCAACCGGTTGTGGGCAATACCATCCCTGGGCAGGTGAGCCTGGGCTATATACAAAAGGTAGCTGAACATGAGGCATGGGAGCAAGCCAGTAAGTAGCCTTCCTCCATGGCTTCTGTTTCAAGCTTCTGCCTTGGCTTCCCTAGATGAAGGTCTGTAACCTCTAAGCCAAATAAACCCTTTCTTCCCCCAAGCTGCTTTTGGTGAGAGTAGTTTATCACAACACAGAGGGGTTAAGTAATTTGCTCAAGGTCCCAAGCTAGTAAGTTGGTATAGCCAGGACTTAAACCAAAACCCGACTGTCCGCTGTGGATGGGGAAGGAAGAAAGAGGGGTCTTATATTCCTCCCCTGGCCCTTATCACCCCCTAGGACTGCACCTAGTACAGGCTTCCTTCTCCCTCTCCTCACTCCTGCACCCCAGAGGAGAGTGACCTCTATTTAAATAGATGTCATGCAGCAAACTATAACAGTCCTCATCTGCCACAAACAGACTAACCACACCTCACAGGGACTGCAGGAATGAGAAGAGGTAAGGCTCAGCATGGAGCATATAGTAAACACCAAAACCAGAGCAAGACACTTGGCACTTTGTTAAGGGGAAAATGTGGTTTTGATTCATTTAACACACACCCTGTCATTGTTCCCTGGACCAACACTGTACCTTCCTGAGGTGTGAAAGCAAGCTTTTGTCCATGCAGAGCACAGCCAGGGAGAGTGGACTCTGCAGGTCACAGGAAAGAGAAACCTGTTCTCCTGGGGAACTCAGGAAGTCTTCTTAGAAAAAGTGGATTTGGAGCCAGCTGTCAAGAATATGTCATGTGAGGGCGTGGGGGTTTGGGTGTAGGAGGCATTCTAGCTAACAGAAGCCATGGTGTGATGTAAGGAAGTCAGGAACCTGCTGAGCACTGAACAACCTCAGAGTTCTTCAGGGTCATGACAGGCCCTTGCTCCCACCCCATGCACCCAACAGTTAGACCAGACATGCTCCGTGAATCATGTGCTGGTCCCTGGACTTAAAAGTCTGCAACACCTGTATGCTGATATCTGGTTCTGCCCTAGAAAAACCCATTTTGTGGTAGAAGGATGTATGGACTTCAACCTCAGCTCTGTCACTCACTGTGTGAATTTCAGAAAGTAACTTACCTGCTCTGCTCTCTGGTCTCCCTAGATATAGAGCTAATAAAAACTGTGTACCAGTCATGATTGTGGAGCACATGCTTGTAATCTCAGTGCTCACTCAGGAAGTAGAGGCAGGAGGATCATGAATTCGAGGCTAGACATCAAGACCCCCATTTCAAAAATTAAAAAAATAAAAGTGTCCAGTATCAATTCTCTAGGACCCTAATTATTGCCTCTCATTGTCTGTAGTATTATCTTTTATTTATATTTTTGAGATAGGGTCTCGTGTAGCCCAGGCTAGCCACAAATTTGCTATGTAGTTGATGACCTTTAACTTCTGATCTTCCTGCCTTACTTCCTGAGTGTTGGGATTACAGGTGTGTACTACCACACCTGGTTTATGTGATGCTGGGGATGGAATACAGAGCTTCATGCGTGTTAGGCAAGCACTGTACCAACTGAGACACACACACACACAGTGCCTGTACTGTCTTGAAGAATAGGAAACCTAATGCCAGCCCTTTGAACAGACTTTCTTCTTTCTGAAGGGCCATGGGGGCAGGCCTATGACTACAGCAGGTCTTGAGACCAGGGATCCTGGGCTGGGAGAATACTGGGAATTTGTGCTATGGGATGCCTGAAGACCACGATGAGGGGGCACCCAGGCCTATGGATGTTCACTAAACCTCACCTCAGCCTCCTAAGCCAGTCTGTGAGCCCCTCCCCCAAATACTCACAAGCCTCTTAAGTAGGCCAGAGTCAGGATCCATGACTGGAATTGCAAGGCATACAGAACTCTGCCCAACACGTGAG
Source organism: Nannospalax galili (assembly GCF_000622305.1). Lineage (NCBI taxonomy): Eukaryota > Metazoa > Chordata > Mammalia > Rodentia > Spalacidae > Nannospalax > Nannospalax galili. The sequence goes on along the minus strand of NW_008342393.1, from coordinate 337,513 downwards.
CTTGTCAGAGCCATATGAAATGGACCCATATGACTGGTGGATTCCATGGGTACCAGAGATACCTATTGCCACTATTCTTATTCTGGTCATCTTCGTGGTAAATAACTCACATGTGAGGCAGGTGGCATGTCCATTTAGCAGGTAGAGAAACAGACTGAAAGAGTGAAATGAGCCAGGTCTGGTGGCACAAACCTACAATCCCAGCTACTAGGGGTGCTGAAAAAGAAGAATGACAAGTTCAAGGTCTGCTGGGCAACTCAGTGAGAACCTATCTCAAAATAAAAAGCAAAAAGAGGACTGGGGATGAAGTTTAATGGTAGAATGCTTGCCTAGCACTTGTGAAACCCTGGGTTTGATCCCCAGCACTGCCAAATACATTTATTTGGCAGACATTAGGTGTCCCTAAGTGACAGAGCAAGGACTCAAAGATGGGTTCAATTGCAGTGTCCCAAGCCTCACACATTCCCTGTGACCCCAAGGCTGCTTCCTTGCTGGGGCACCTGGCCAAGTGTCACCCAATAGCTGGAAACACACTTTCCAAGATACCTGCTGGGGCTGAGGTTCAGGGACAGCAAAGCTGGGCAAGCTCCAGAAACTGTATTGGGGGAGCACCCAGCAGGCTAGCGTTTTAGTCCCTCATCTTACTGTCCCACTTAAAACCCTAGAAGCCTCAACCCAACCAGTCATTACAGCCTGGCACAGGGACCTCGTGGTTTCCAGGTGGCTTGTATTGACCCGTGAAGTCTTCTAGGACATGAGATTGTGCTAAATTTAAGCCCTGTCACAGACAATTTAACAGTTTTGGGGTATGGGGTAATTGAATGGTAAACCATAATTACCAATACAACTGATCCCTTAATTCCCAAAACAATGTGTGGAGGTGTATGGAATCCAAATCAGTCCAATTAGAATCGTATCTTCTCATAGTAAAACACAGCATCGGGGCTAATTGCTCCCCTGGCTCATAATATTTTAAAGTAGAAAAAGTTGGTTTTGTTTTTTAATACAGTTTTCATTTCCAAGTGTTTGTTTGGAATTTGAAGGCATCTTCCCATGAGAAGGAAAGAATCTGGATCTCTAGCCTTGAGGCTGCTGTGGGGTTCCAGTGCTTCTCCCCTCAGTCAGAGCAAGAGGTAAAGGAAAGGCCAACTATGCACAAGGCTTCATGGATGTCAGTGCCCTGATTACCTTCCACTGAGCTGCAGAGCACTTTGGAGCTAACAGAGCAGTTGGATAAGTTCTGCAGTCAGACATACAGAAGTTCAAAGTGTAGGATCTGGGGCAAGTTAGTGACCTGTGACTCAGTTTTTAAGTCTATAAAGTGGGAGTAGTCATTGCCTTCCCTCATGGGAGTCTGACATAGTGCCTGATACACAGTGAACACTCCCAAAACTGTATTTTATTTTATTTTATTTTAATTTAATTGTCTGCCTGTAGCTGTAGCTGGCCTGGAACTTGCTATGTAGACCTGGCTGTTTGCCTGCATGTATAAGTGCACCAAGTGCATGCAATGCCCTCAAGAGGCCAGAAGTGGGCTTTGGTTCCCCTGGAACTGGAGTTACAAATGGTTGTTAGCCACCATGTAGGTGCTGGGAACTGAACTTGGGTCCTCTGCAAGAGCAGCAAGTGCTCTTAACCACTCAGCCATCTCTCCAGGCACTACTACCACCACTACTACCACCACCACCACCCATATTGACACAGGGTCTCACTACCTAGCCCTGGCTGGCTTGAACTCAGATTCGTCTTCCTCTGCAACCTGGGATTAAAGGCATGTGTTACCACACCACACTGGGTTCTGTTTGTCTGTCTGAGGCAGGGTATCTTGTAGCCCAAACTGACTTCAAATTCTTCATGCAGTCAAGAATGACCTTGAACTCCTCATTCTTCTGCCTCCACATTCCAAGTGCTGGGATTGCAGTTGCGCCACACCAAGCCCTGGTTATAAGGGGCTGAGGATTGAATCCTAGGCTTCATGCATACTAGGCAGGCACTCTGGCAACAGAGCCACATCCCTAGCCTTGTGCCGTTATCACAGATCCATTCATTTGTAAGTACACACAGAATGCATGTTGAGCATCCCTTATCTAAAATGCCAGGAACCCAGAAGGATTTCAGATTTTAGAATATTTGCCCAACACTTTACTAAAAGTTCAAATTCCAAAATGCTTAAAACTGAAAACTGAGTGCTCCAAAAGTTTGGGTTTTTCACTTCTGTGTTTTGTTTGGGGTTTGTTTGGTTTTTTGTTTGTTTTGTTTTTTGATACAGGGCCTCACTCTATAGCCCAGGCTAGCCTGGAACTATGTAGCTGAGCATGAACTCAAAACTCATGGCAATCCTTCCATCAGCTCCCTCCCCAAATGTTTGGATTACAAGCTTGAGCCACAACACTCAGTTCAAAAAGTTTCTGATTTTGGAACATTTGGATTTTGGATTTTTGGATTAGGGATGCTCTACCTGGACTGCATGTGCTAGAGGCAATTTTAGTGCTGAAGAAAGAACAAGGAGCACAGCAGAAAGTGCTCCTCTGGAGAAGCACGTGTCTTTAGAGAGACATGATAATGGGCAATCTGACTCCTGTGAGGTTAGCGGGTAAAGCAGGGAACACTTGGAGGTGGCATCCTGAAAGGCAGGATGTGCAGGGAAGGGCTGAGGTTCAAAGGTCACCTTGGGGGATGCACACATGTAGCAGTCTACAGCAGTAACACTGGGGGGGGCACCTCACAAGTGGTCAGGGGGTGTCTACGAAGGAGGAGACATGAGCACTGCGGGATCCCTGCTCTGCCACTTTAGACTACAAGGGGTTCTAGCAATCACCCAGAGGCAACCTGGAAAGAAAAGTTGGCTTCAGGTCCCAGCTCCAGGCCTGTGGTGTGCATCTCCTGTGTGCACTGGGATGAGAAGATTTAGGCCACAGGTCACTGTCACAGCCTATGTCAGATCAGGCATTTCAAGGACATGACATATACCAGGGATGCTACATGTGCTAAGTTGGCTCTACCTCCCTGCACAGACACCCAGGGAAGGAAAGTGACTTGTCCTGAGACCACAGAGCAGAGTCTATGGTTTGTCCTGTGTCCTCCTTACCCTTGGGGACCAAGACCTGGTTCTTCAGTAGTCAAGTGGAACTCTTTGCAGGACAGCAGGCAGAAAGGAAGTTTCAGAGGAGACAGATGAGTGCCAGGCAAAGAGGTACCTCTGAGAGTGGCTAGAGAGAGGCTTTGGGGTCAGGGAAGCAGAGAGATGGGGCGACACCAGGACATTCTCTTGTACTGAGACAGGCTCTGACATTCCCAGACAGGCCCCTCTTTTGACAAATCCCACTTCCCAGCTGGTATCTGAGAGTTCTCCAAGATTAAAAACCTGGTCACCCACTGGTTACAGGGCAAATGGTCACTATTACAAGAGGCTCTAGGAGCCTGGGAACCCAGCAAGGGGTGAGGGGATACCTGCTGACAACCTCATACTCAAGGGCAGGTCCATTCACTGCCCACAGAGATGTGGGGGTTAGGGGTCAGCTGGGTTCCCTACACCTCGATAGTAATTAACACTCTTGGCTGGCCACTACCCAAGCCACCCTAGTGATGGGAACCTGGTCTCTGGCAGTGCAGGGCTTGGCAGGCTGCTCAGAACCCTTCCCATGATAAGACTGTGGAGGAGGGGTGCAGGGCCGAGGACTTAGAAGACAGGTAAATTGGAGGATACTACCTAGAGCTGGGGCAGTGTGGGTAGGTTCTGAAGGTGGTTAATGCGCTCTTTTAGCCCTGCTGTATCCTCAGAGACTTGCTGGTGCCATTTTGGACAAGTGCATTCCCTCACACCTTACAGCTTCTGCCCATGCAGAAGCATGGGCAAGTGTGGCTGGTGCCATCAGTGTGGCTTCTGGCATCACAGAACACAGCTCTTATCTTTGGGAAGAAGAATCAAAGAGCTGAGAAGTAATACTACTGGTGATTTTTTTTTTTTTTTTTTTTTTTGTTTTTTTTTAAAAGGTCTCCCTGTAGCCCCAGCTGTCCTGGAACTCACTATGTAGACCAGGCTGGCCTTGGACTCACAGAGATCCGCCTGCCTCTGCCTCCCCAGTGCTGGGATTAAAGGCGTGCCCACCACGCCCGGCATCCACTACTGGTGATTTTTTAACCAAATAGGTTTCAATTCAATACACACACTAGGGGGCTGGAGAGATGGCTCAGCAGTTAAGAGCACTAGCTGCTCTTGCAGAAGACCCAGGTTCCATTCCCAGCCCCCCCACATTGTGGCTAACAACCATCCAAAACTCCAGTTCCAGGGGATTCAATGCCCTCTTCTGACCTCTGCAGGTATTGCACAATACAGGCGCACTTACATGTAGGTAATACACTCATACACATATTGAAATACACACGTTAGTCATTGAAATATTCTGCCACATGGCATACTGATGAAGAGAGCCGGGTCCTATCATCAGTGACTTTGAGGAAGTTACCTTCTGTCTCTGTGTCTCAGTTTCCTCATCTGCAAAACATAGGTGTAGCCACAATAGCTGCACCCAGCTCTTCGCGAAGTAACTTGAGTTTATTCAAATGAGGCTCTTAAACAGGTTTGGTTGGAGGGCTGGCTTCAGAGTGGGAGGCCCCAGATCCCTGGGGAGCCTCTGGCTCTGATGACACAAGCCAACTCTGAGCAGTAACCCACTTGCCTGCTCCCCTCGGCACCTCACTCTCCTGACAAACAGGAAGGTGGCGGGGCTGCCCGCGTGCCCCTGCCGCCTCCACAGTCCCGTGCCTGGCCCCTGTTCTCCTCTCTGTCCAAGGCTGTGGTGCACTTGGATGGTATTATGTCACCACAGACCACAGTCGGCACAAATTGCCCTGTGGTGAGTAGCAAGCACATTCATAATTGATGAAATGGGGGCGAGAACTCACCAAGATGTTCAGTAAATAAAGCCCTGGTCCTTGGGTGAGAAGGGGGTTGCTTAAGAGAAAACATTGGGGGGGTGCTGGAGAGATGGCTCAGCGGTTAAGAACACTGGTTGTTCTTGTAGAAGTCCTGGGTTCAAATCCCAGTACCCCCACAGCAGCTAACAACCGTCCGTAACTCCAGTCCCACGGGATCCAACAGCCTCTTCTGACCTTCACAGGCATTGCATGACACAGGTGCACTTACCTACATGCAGGCAATACACGCATACACATAAAATAAAAAGAAATAAGAAAACATTGAACAGGAATGCAGGGGGCTTGACTTCCTGGGTGGGAGGACCAAGGGCCTGACCCACCAATTTGGGGTTTTTCATTGTGTGTGTGCTTGGTGCCTATGTGTATGTATGATGTGTATGAGGTATATGTGTGATGTGTATATGATGTGTGTATGATGTGTATGAGGTGTGATGTGTGTATGTGATGTGTGAAATGTATGTGATGTGTCTAATGTATGTATATGATGTGAGTGTATGAGATGTGAGGTGTGTGAGGTATATGTGTGATGTGTATAATGTATGTGTGAGGTGTGATGTATGCATGATGTGTCTGTATGAGGTCTGATGTGTATTTGAGGTGTATGTGTGATGTGTGTGTATAATGTGTGGTATATGTGTATAATGTTATGTTTGAGGTATATGTGTGGTGTGTGTGATGTGTGTGGTGTGTATGTGTGAAGTATATATATGATGTATATGTATGGTATGTGAGGTGTGTATGTATGTATATGAGGTGTATGTGTGATGTGTGTGTATAAGATGTGTGTGATGTGTATGTGTGAAGTGTATGTATGATATATATGTAGGATGTGTTGATGTGTGATGTGTGCGCTATGTATATGTGCTGTGTGTGCTGTGTGTATTTGTATGTGAGTGTGGATACACACATCAGGTCTCTGTGCTGCTCAGCACTCTCTACTCCAAGCTGGGTGGCCTTGAAACTTCCAGGGATTCTCGTTTCTGCCTCCCATCTTGCCAGAGGACCACTGGGACTGCAGACACCTGCTACAGTGTCTGGTTCTAAGTGGTTCTGAGGACTCAAACTCAGGTCTTCAGGCTTGCATAGCAGAAGCTTTACCCACTGAACCATCTCCCAGTCCCAGCTTGGGCTTGATTATTGAACTTATCTGGAAGCTTCAATTGTGTGGGAGATTCAAGACTACTATAGGCATCAGCATTTCTGTCTTCCAGATTCTCACTAACGTTCTGCCCCAGCTTCTCCCTATGTGTGCGCCAGCACATTATTAGTCTCTATTTGTAAGTAACAGCAATCATGGCCTTCCCACTAAGCACTTTAGGGCTACTCAACTACGTACTTCAGGAGGAACGACCACCAGTATTAACACCTAATTACGACACAGTCCCTTTGCAGCTCTAGACACTGGCTAGTGCTATGCTTTATAGTAACCACCAACTTTCCCAGTTCATTCTGGCCAGACTTCAACAGTCAGGGTTCCTGGTAGCTGTCACCCTGGTTCCCTGAATAGAACCTTGCAGCTGGCTAGGATCCTGCAGTCATGAAAGGTCGATGAAACAGGGGACAAGTCACAAAGCAAAGCCAAGCTTGGGGTGACTGATGGGAGCCAGCTGTAGGAGCTGGCAGAGCCCTAAGACCCCTGGAAACTGCTTCTGGAAGGTTCCCTGGGGATGACTGTACAGGTGGCCAGGGGGCACATGAGACTTTTTGGGATCCCAAGGGAGCAGGGACTCCACTTCCTGCCAAAGAAGGCAGTCCTTGTGGTGGATGGATGGGCACAAGAGAGCTGTGGTAGGGAGACAGGAGGCCCCTAACCTTTCAGGTCCCAGACTGGAGGGAAAGGACAGCCCTGTCATCATATTATGCTAATTGGCTGGTTCATAGAGGCACCTTATCGAATACCAAGAACTCTCTTCTAGGTTCATGAGATAAAGCTGGGATAGAGACCAAACCCAGCCCCATGGCCTTTGTGTTCTCCTGGGAGATGGGACCACATTCTTGTAAAAGCACTCATATTTTCCCTTCCTCCTTTCCCTCTCCACTACACTACAGATGTGGAGTCCACTGCTGTTAATATTAAACTTGGCCATGATAGACTTTGTGGCCCATGAATGTTCATAGCATATGATGGTCACCCTAAATCTGCTCTGAGTCTTAGCTTGGCTTTGAAATTCTTGTTTTCTTGAGAAATCCATAGCTAGGGAGTTGTTGGTCCAAAGATAATGCAGAGACACGAATACAACTGGAACCCAAGCCCCATCCTGGAGCTGCCCTTTCCTAGCTGGTCCACAGACTCACCAATGAGAAAAGCCAATGCTTGCTTTAGGGGCCTTTGAGTACTGGGGAGTGGTTGTTACCCAGCATTATTTCAGCATCAGCTGACTAAGTTGGGAAAAGAGAGAAAGAATAAATAAACAAAAAAAGGATGCTGCCGGGAGATAAGAGGGAACGGATGAGTTGCCACAGATAGGACAACCTCCCAAGGCTGACCCCCGATAAGGAATGGTGATCTGGAGGAATATGGGAACTGAGTCATATGTTATCCAGGACAAGGAATTACAGACAGAGGAGACAGCAAGTGCAAAAGTCCTGAGGCACTCTGAGCTTAGCTAGGAACAAGCTTGTGTGTGGTCAGAGGAGGCACCATCAGGGGGCAGGGAAGAGTGATAGGCATGGCTCAGAGAGGGGTTGGGGATCAATTCTGTAGGAAGGAGTTGGAACTTTATTATAACTCATTCCTGGCTGTCTGAAGAAAGAGCCAGTGTGCCTGAGGAGTTTGGCATCTGTTCCCAGAGTAGCAGGGTCAGCCATATTCAAGACCCATCCTGGGTCCTTCTTTCAGCTCTCATTCATTCTCCCTTCCCTGTCTCCAGGAGCCTTCCCTATTTTGACTCTCCCCAGACCTCCCTGACAGCCAGTTCCTGCCCTGCTCCCCTTCTCACCCCCTTGAAGCCTCTCCAGCTCTCAACCCTGGGACCCCTCACTGGGCTGTAAGCCCTGAGCATTCTGTCACTAGTTCCCTACTTAGACCCATCCCCTGAGGTGGCCTGTGCTCTTCTCACACTGAGCATGCCCATCCCCAGGGAAGCAGGGAACTCTCAGAAATTTCCAGAGGCCCCAGACTCCTTTCTGAGTCCATTCAAGCTCACTGAGCATCCCTGACTGGACCACTGGCTCCAATTCTGATTTCCAAATCTCCTTCCCTGTCCTAGTACACTGTATGGGAGGAAGGAACCCTCCCTGAGTGGTTCTGAAGGGCCTCTGCTTAAGTGCCAGATAACTTTCCCCAACTCCTGAAGATCCCCCCTTCTGCCAAGTGGGAACCCCCACAAGCCCCTACCCTTCTGAGCCATCACTCTTTGTTTCACTTCTAGGTCCAGTGGAGCCTTTTTAATCTAGATCCCAGTAAGGGGTCGTGCTAGGAGGAGCTGAGACACGAGGGCTGAAAGCTGGGGAGGCTCTGAGGGGTGAGAAGGGGAGCATTGCTTGATGATATACACCTATAATCCCAACACATGGGAGGCAGAGGCAGGAGGTTGATGAATTCAAGGCTGGCCTAGGCTACATAGCAAGACCCTGTTTCAAAAAAAGAACAAACACTGTGTATGAAGCCCTGTCCAGGGTACTGGGGGGCAGAGGGACATTCAGCAGGCTTACAGTCCCTGAAGACCCCTGGATGCCCCCTCCTCACTCAAGGGTGTGTCACTTAATGCCTCAGTGACTACTGGGTATCTTATCTTGTGTCTTTGTTTTGTTTCTGAGATAGTGTCTTACATAGCTCAAGCTGGCCTTGAACTCCATATGTAGCTGAGGATGACCTTGACCTTCTGATCCCCTCTCTACTTGCTGAGCTCTGGAATTACAGATGTGCCCCATCACAGGGAGTTTTATGCAGTACTAGGCATTCTACCAACTGAACCTCATCCCCAGCCAAAGATTTCCTTTTTATTTTTTATTTTAGTGTATGAGTGTACTGCTTGCATGTGTGTAAGTGCACCTGTGAGTACACCTATTATGCACTGCCACTGCGGTCAAAAGAAGGTATTGGATTCCCCTGGAACTGCAGTTATGGGTGGTTGTTAGCCACCATTGTGAGTGCTGGGAATTGAAACTGGGTCCTCTCCAAAAGCAGCCAGTGCCCTTAACCACTGAGCCATCTCTCCAGCCCCAAGATTTCCTTTTTTTTGATAAAAGCAATGTCTGCTCATCATGGAAAATGCAGAAAACAAAGCAGCAACAACAACAAAATGACATAATCTAAGAACACAGAAGCTTGCCCTGAGGCCTCAGTTCCCCAGTAGGAGTTGCCAAGAGTGAACGAAAGTTGTTTTCTGGGAGCAGCACTGCTTCCCAAGGATGGAGAATAGAGAAAAGGGAAACTTAGAGACTAGAGGGCTTTAAAAAATGTTTTTATTTATTATTGTGTGTGCATGTGGCCATGCAGGTGGAGTCAGAGGACAAATTTGTGGGTTCATTTTCTCTTTCCCCTGTGGGTTCCAGGGACTGAACTCAGGTGCCCAGGCTTGCATGACAAGTGCCTTTACCTGTCGAGCCATCTTAATGGTGAAGACTAGATATCTTAAGAAGTGGGCAGAGGACACAAGGAGTCCCAGAGTTGTAAAGTTCGGGAAAGCCCATCCAAATGATGAGTTGAGCCCAAGTGCCTTTACCTGTCGAGCCATCTTAATGGTGAAGACTAGATATCTTAAGGAGAAGTGGGCAGAGGACACAAGGAGTCCCAGAGTTGTAAAGTTCGGGAGAGCCCATCCAAATGATGAGTTGAGCCTTGGAAAAGGGGCAGGAGGCCCCAACTGTTCCTCAGCTACAGACTGAGTCTGTATGAGCTTGTGCAAAGCCCTCAGCCTCCCTTGACATATGCCATCCTCCTGAGTGAACTGGCATTACACACTTGTCCCTCAAGAAGCCATGGAGACCATCAAATGCTCTAAAAGCCTTTATACTTGGCAGCTTGTGGCATGATTGTACAGGCCTACTGCTGTCCCTGGGAAAGTCCCCTGACTAAGTCCTGGATCCCAGCCTGGGGCAGTGACTCTGGAGGACAAATACCAAATTTATTCATATCTCTCCACTGGTACCACACAGCCTAGCACTGGGGAGGGTGGGAACACAAACACTTATTATGCACCTGCTGTATCGGGGAGGGTGGGAACACAAACACTTATTATGCACCTACTGCATGGTAGATACAACTGGGAACTCACACATGGCTGGAGGCTCGCATCTACTGTTTACATGGACAGAGAAAACCCAAGGTTGACCAAGGTGACTTGACCCTCCCAGGAACGCAGGCCCTGAGGAACACGTGAGGGAGGGAATGAATGAACCAAGAGGGGGCAGCGGCCTGCACAACTAAGAGCTGACCTACAGTGAGTCTTGACTTGACTGCGTTTGTTCCACTGCCTCTCAGGGGGTCCTGGAAGCTAAGCAGGAGAAACCCCTCATGCTTGGCAGACTCCAGGACCAGATGTGGCCATGAGCCTGGAGGACCTTGCTGTGGGTGCCCTGCTTGGCAAAGTGCTCCCAGAGCTCCATCCTCCCCCAGGGCACAGGATGCTACTCCTGGGCACAGCACTGGCCCAGTTTCTTACTAGGCAGCTCTGGGATGGCTACGACCCAGTGCTGTTATAAATAGTGCCTCTCCTGGGCCCCAGACGGCCAGTTGGCAAACACTGTAATTTGCTGAAGTTTGGAATGTGTCTAAAAATGAAGAAAGCAAATGAGACCAGCCTTGGGGGTAGGGTACAACTGGCAGATCCATTTCAGAGGATGGTTGAGGCTTTCCACCACTCTAGCCAGCATCCCCATGAGGACACTGGTTACAGGGCTCCAGGATAAAAGTGAGATTCAGAAATAAATATTACCCTTTCCACTGACAGTGGTCGCCTCCCATATTAGCTTTTCCCTCAGACCCTCCTGGCAATAGGAGCTGACATAGCGAGCACATAGGGATCCTGAGAGCCAGAGGAACCCCCCAAATAACGTTATTCAGCTCCCCTCATTACCAATGAGGGGTTCCACAAAAGCCTAATAGCAAGTGAAAGCAGAATCAGACTTCTGAGCCACCCACAAACACCCATCCCTGTTTGGTGTCGAATGTTAGAGGCCTGGTTTCCTTTGGGGAGGTAGCTCCCTGAGGGACAGAAGGGCCCCGTGGCTCTCTGGTCCTCTCATGGGTAACATCTGACTAGTGGCTGTCCTTCTGATGTTCCAGTGTGATCTGGCTCCACAGAGATATCATGGCTCAGGGTAGACACTCATCCTCACCTCCAAAGCCAGAGAAAAATCTTTCAAATGGGAAATTCTGAACCCAAGCCAGCAGTTTGCTTTTTCTGCGCCCAGAGAGAGCTTCACTACCATAAAAGCCATCACTTACTGTCCTTTGTCCTGTCTTCTAGGATTCTGAGTTTTTCCTGTAGGAAACCCCAAGACTATTGAAAACAGAGGGAGAAGGGCTGGGAGAATAGCTCACTCTGTAAATACTTGCCTCAAAAACATGAGGACTTGAGTTTGGCTCTGAGCACCTGTGGAAAAAGCTAGGCATGGTAGTTGCATTTGTAACCTCAGCCCTGGGGATGTGGAGGCGGGAGGATCCCTGGGGCTCGCTGGCCAGTCAGCCTAGCCTAATCCATGAGATCCAGGTCCCAGTGAGAGATCTCTATCTCCAAAAAAGCAGGGGCTGCAGAGATGGCTCAGTGGGTAAAGTGCTCGCTGCACAAACCCAACTACCTGAGTTTGGATGCCTAGGACCTGTGTAGAAGCTGAATGCAGTGGCACCCCCACCCCCCAGGGAGATGGGCGGTAAAGACACAAGAATCACAGATCGCTAGCCTACTGTATGTAGCAGAGAACAAGAGAGACTCCCTTAAAAAGATAGAAGACAAAGACTGACACCCAAGGTTGGTCTTCAACCCTCCCCACACTTGGACCATGATACATGCATGGCCCCCCGCCCCACACACAAACAAAACTAAGATGAACAGCTCTGAGAAACAACACCTGAGGTTAATTCTGGTTTCCACATAGATGCACACACGTGCATGTACACACATAAAAACAGATGTAGATTGAGGGCCAGGGAACAGGAAATGGGACACAGATCCCACTCTTCCCTATGTGACTCTGGACAAGTTACTCCCTCCATTGAACATCTATTTACTCTCATGTAAAACCAACGAGCAATACAAGCTTCTTTACATACTTTCCTCTTTTTAACACCTAAACAAGCAGACATATTATCCCATTTCACAGATGAAGAAATTGAGGCAGAAAGGTTAGGAAGCTTTCCAAGATGGAACTGTTTGTTTGAAGTTTGAGACCTACAGCACCCAGTACTCTGAAGTCCCTTTTGGCACTAGTAATTCTGCCTTGGTGATTCCAAACACAGTAGTAACTAGTTCCATTGGTAGTTCCTAACTCTTACCTGCTGGAGATTTGGCTTAAGGACAGAGACAGACAAGGAAAGTTCACATCTGTGTAGAATCTGAGCCAGGACACATGATCTTGTCTCGCTAGCAAAAGTCACTGCAACAGAAGTCACCTCCCCTCCAACAGGGGTCACCGGTGAGAACTATGGCTGAATAGCATCATCTGGTGGCCATTAATAGAATTGCATTCCAGCAGAGCTCAGGATCTAATTTCCAGGGAGGATGATGAAGAGGTATCAATCTTGGATGCACATCTAAATCATGTGAAAAGTGTTAACAGTACAAAGATGCCAGGGTCTGATCCTCACCTGGAGAATCAGGACCTCAAGGGCAGAGGAGGTCTGTGGATTTTAGTCCCAAAAAATTCTGTTGCAGTCTATTACAGAACACCAAGAATAGCCTGCTACTAAGGGGTACCACAGTGCTGCTCAGAGCTTCTCAGTTGCAACACCACCAACTTGTCTATGCAGCTGACAAAACTAAATGCTATGGGCATTAGTTATAAAAGAAGAAAATTGGGGCTGGAGAGATGTCTTAGTGGTTAAGAGCATTGGCTGCTCTTGCAGAGGAACCAGATTCGATTCCCAGCACCCACATCGCAGCTAACAACCATCTATAACTCCAATTCCAGGGGATTCAACTCTCTCTCTTCTGGCCTCCACAGGTTTGCATGCATGTAGTGCATTTATGTACATGCAGGCAAACACTCATGCACATAGATTTTTTTAAATATTTAAGAGAAAAGCTTGGATTGGCAAGATGGTTCAGTGGATAAAAACACCTTACCCAAGACTGATGACCTGAGTTCAATCCCCAGGATTCACATGATGTGAGAAGAGCACAGGCCACCTCAGGGGATGGGTCTAAGCAGGGAACTAGTGACAGAACGCTAGCCGGCAAGCCCCAGGGATCTGCCTGCCTCTGCCTCCCCAGGATTGGAATGGCAGGTGCCTACCAACATACCAACTTTTATGTTGGTGCTGGGGTTCCGAAATCAGGTTCTCAGGCTTGTGCAGCAAACACTTTACCCACTAAGCCATCTCCCTAGCCCTTAATTTGTGCTTTATTAAGAAAATATTGGCCAGATCTGGCCTCCACCTGGTGTAGGGGCTGAGAAATCAGCAGACAGCCTGAGAGTGCCCGATCTGGCCTCCACTAGGTATAGGGCCTGAGAGTGCCTGGATCCAGCCTCTGCATGGTGGTGAGCTTCCCCAAAGCTTCCCCAAGTTGTGCCATACCCAAACCCTTAAATGGGATTACGAGAGGCCCCTCAAATGGCCCCAGGGGTAGACCTAACCTACTGTAGGGCAGAGACCTTAGCAGAGGGCCTATGAGTTCCTGATCTGGCCTCCACCTGCTGTAGGGGCTGAGAATTCAGCAGACTGCCTGAAAGTGCAAAACTCAGGTCTCCCCTTTGCAAACTTCCCAAATTGTGCTGAGTACCCACTAGGAGGGGTCCAAACCTCAGAAGGAAGCCTGAGTGTATCTGACTGGAGCCTGACTTGGGCCTCTGTGGAAGCTCCTGAGTAACTGATCTGAAGCCATCAGTTCCCTCCAGAATAAAATCTGAGGAAACCTAGACCAAGCAGCTTTACATACCCAATAAGAAAACAACCAAGGCACACCAATAATAAAAACAGAAGCAGACTTCAACTCAACAAAGGCTTGAGTTTCAATCACAAACAACATAAATCCACATGTCAAAATTGCAATGGAAAAATAACAGGGAAAACCAACAACACGTTCACACCAAACTCCACCAGCCCTGTAGAAGAGTTCTATAAGGAGAAACCCCTAGAGATAACCCAGGACACAGAATTTAAAAGAACAATCATAAATACAATCAAGGAATTCAATGAATTTAAAGAGAAGATAGGGATAAACTTCGGACTGAATTGACAAAAGAGATAGAAATATTGAAGAAAACTCCGGCTGAAAGGAAGAAGGAAACGAAAAGCTCGATAGCCCAACTTGAAACGACAGGAGAAAGCCTCACCGTTAGAATGAATGGAGTGGAAAACAGAATAGCAACACTGGAGGATGAAGTTGAACTGCGCTGCTCAAGGAAAGATTAGGAAAAGTTTTTTTAAAAAGACAGGAATGGAAAGTGCAGGAAATGTGGGACACCGTGAAAAGACCAAATCTGCATATCATAGGCTTAGAGGAAGGAGAAGAATTTCAGGTTAACAGTATTGACTAGATGTTAAACAGGATTGTGGAAGAGAATTTCCCAAAATTAAGGAAAAATATCCCCATATAAATATAAGAAGCACATAGAACACCAAATAGGACCAGAAAAGAAATTCCACATGTCATATCATACAAATATAAGAAGCACATAGAACACCAAATAGACAGGACCAGAAAAGAAATTCCACATGTCATATCATAATAAAAACATCAAATGTACAAAGAGAGAATACTGAAAGCTGCAAAAGAAAAACTCACATAAAGGAAAACTCATCAGAATTACAGCTGTCTTATCAATGCAAACTATGAATGCTAGAAGAGCCTGGACCAAGATTTCCGGTTCTAAATGACAATAGATGCCAGCCCAGAATACTTTACCCAGCAAAAATGTCTATTATAGTTGAAGGGGAGAGAAAAATCTTCCGTGACACAAATAAGCTGAAATACATGTCCACAAAACCCACCCTCCAAAGAATACTTGAAGCAATACAAAGAACAGAGAAACAACTATACCCAGGGGCAACAGAAACTAAATGAAGGTATAATTGTGGAAAACACAAAATTAGACAAAGAATGCAAACAGTAATTAAAATGATGGCAACCAATACACCTTTCAATTATAACTTTAAATATCAATGGACTGAGCTACCCAGTCAAAAGACACAGGCTAGTTGAATGGATTAAGAAACAAAATCCATCTTTTTGTTGTCTGCAAGAAACCCATCTCACCTTCAAGGACAGGTACTACCTTAAGGTGAAAGGACAGAAAAGAATATTTTGAGCAAATGGCACTAAGAGACAAGCAGGGGTTGCAATTCTAATATCTGACAAAATAGACCTCAAACTAAAATTAATCAGAAGAGATAAAGAGGGTCACTTCATTCTGATCAAAGGAACAATTAACCATGAAGATATTACAATCATGAACATATATGTACCAAACTCTGGTGCACCCAAATTCCTCAAAACAATACTAGAGGACTTTAAGACACAGATGAACCCAAACTCAGTAATAGGAGACTTCAGTACCCTGTCTTCATTAGACAGGTCAACCAGACAAAGAATAAACAGAGAGACATCTGAATTAAATGATACCATACAGCAAATGGACCTAATAGACATCTTCTGAATAGTCCACCCAAGCACCAAAGAATACACTTTCTATTCAGCGCCCCATGGAACTTTCAAAAATTGACCACATACTGGGGCACAAAACAAACCTCAACAAATACAAAAAAATTGAAATAATTCCATGTGTCTATCAGACCACAGTGCAATAAAGCTCGAAATCAACACTGGAAGAAGCCCTAGTCACCACACGAACTCATGAAGATTAAACAACATACTCCTGAATGATGAGTGGGTCAAAGGAAAAATTAAGAAGTAAAAATATTCCTGGAATTCAACAAAAAGGACAATACAACACAACAAAACCTCTGGGACACTTTAAAGGCAGTCCTAAAAGGGAAGTTCTAAGTGCCTACATTAAAAAATCAGAAAGAGCACAAATAAATAACTTAACCTTGCAACTCAAGACTGGAAAGTCAAGAACAAATAAAACCTAAAGCCAGCAGGAGAGGAAATAACAAAAATCAGAGCATAAATTAATGATAATAGAAACAAAACAATACAAAGAATCAATGAATCTAATAGCTGGTTCTTTGAAAAGCTAAACAAGATAGACAGACCCTTATCCACTTAACCAAAAGAAAGAAAGAAAGCAAACCCAAATCAACAAAATCAGAGATGAAAGGGGAAACATCACAACAGATACCAAAAAAAATCCAGAACATTATAAGGGAATACCTTAAAAACCTATATTCTATTAAATTTGAAAACCTAAAAGAAATGGATCGATATCTAAAATCATGGGAACTACCAAAGTTAAACCAAGAAGAGATCAACAGTTTAAACAGACCCATAACATATAAGGAAATCAAAACAGTAATACAAAACCTCCCAACTAAAAAAAAGCTCAGGCCCAGATGGATTTGCAGTAGAGTTCTACCAGACATTTAAAGAAGACCTCCAACCAATATTACTTAAATTAAAAAAGATAGAAACAGAGGGAGAAATCCCAAATTCCTTCTATGAAGCCAGCATCACTCTAATACCAAAACCAGGTAAAGACACAACCAAAAAAGAAAACTATAAACCCATATCCTTAAAGAACATAGATGCAAAAATTCTCAACAAAATTCTCGCAAACCGCATACAGGTGTACATCAAAAAGATCATTCACCATGATCAAGTCAGCTTTATTCCAGAGATGCAGGAATGGTTCAATATACGCAAGTCAATAAACGTTATCAAGCATTTAAATGGACTCAAAGACAAAAAACACATTGTCAAATGAATAAATACATAAAAGGCCTTTGATAAAATTCAGCATGCACTCTTGAAGAAAGTGCTAAAGGGAATTGGACTGGAGGGAACATACCTCATCATAATTAAGATACACAACAAACCCACAGCCAACATCATTCTAAATGGAAAAAAACGGAAGCATTCGCATTAAAATCAGGAACCAGACAAGGATGTCCACTATCTCCACTCCTTTTCAATATAGTGCTTGAAACTCTTGCTAGAGCAATGAAAGAAGGAAATTAAAGGCACACTAATTGGAAAAGAAGACGTCAAACTATCACTTTTTGCAGATGATAGAACATTATGCTTAAGAGATCCCAAAAATTCCACCAGAAAAATCCTAGAACTGATCAACACTTTCAGTAAAGTGGGAGGTTCAAAATCAATCTACAAAAATCAGTAGCCTTTCTATAGACCAATAACAAGAAACTGGAGAAAGTACAGGGAAACACACTCCTGTTCACAATAGCTACAAAAAAAATAAAATATCTTGGAATAAACCTAAACAAAGACATTAAAGAGCTCTACAGTGAAAATTTTAATCTTCTTCTATAATGAAAATTTTAAATCTTTAAAGAGATTGAAGAAGACACCAGAAGATGGAAGGACCTCCCATGCTCATAAATTGGAAGAATTAATATTGTGAAAATGAACTTCCTACAAAAAAAAAATACAGATTCAATGCAATCCCATTCAAAATCCCCATGAGAAAAAAAAAATCCTTAAATTTGTATGGAAGCACAAAAGACCCTGGATAGCCAAAGCAACCCTGAGCACAAAGAGCAATGCTGGGGGGATTACTATACCAGATCTCAAAGTCCACCACAGAGCTATAGTCATAAACACAGTGTGGTACTGGCACAAAAATAGACACATAGATCAGTGGAACATTATTGAAGGCCCAAACCTTGAGTACACACAATTTCAGCCACCTGATTATTTTACAAAGGTGCCAAGAACACAAATTGGAGGAAAGACATCATCTTCAACAAATGGTGCTGGCAAAACTGGATCCCCACCTGTAGAAGAATGAAACTAGATCCTTTCTTTCACCTTGCACAAAGGTCAACTCCAAATGGATCAAAGACCTCAATGTGAAACTCAAAATTATGAAATTGTTAGAAGAAAACATTGGCAGTAACCTCCAAGATATAGGTGTAGGAAAGGACTTTCTAAAACGGACACCACTTGCTCAGTAATTAAGGTCAACAATCAACAAGTGGGAACTCATTAAACTAAAAGCCTTCTGTACAGCAAAAGAAACAAAGTGAAGATAAACCCACAGAATGGGGAAAAAAATCTTTAGTGACACAACCTCAGATTTAACATCCAGAATATATGAAGAACTCGAAAAACAAACAAAAAAAATCAAAACAAATGATCCAATTAAAAATGGGCTAAAGATCTAAACAGAGTTCTCAAAAGAAATAAAGATGGCTAAGAAACATCTTAAAAAGTGTTTAACATCACTAGTAATTAGTGAAATGCAAATTAAAACCACTTTAAGATTTCATCTTACCCCAGTCAGACTGGCTAAATCAAGAGAACAAATGATACCAAATGCTGGTGAGGATGTGGGAAAAGGAGAATGCTCATTCACTGCTGGTGGGATTGCAAACTCGTGCAACCCCTATGGAAAGCAGTGTGGAGAACTCTTAAACTAGAAAAAAGAGGCCAGGCATGGTGGCACACGCCTTTAATCCCAGCACTCGGGAGGCAG
>NW_008342393.1:282245-318675 GCF_000622305.1 Nannospalax galili | reverse complement strand
ATGGAACTATGAACTGTTACACTAAGTGTAGTAACACAGACTCAGAAAAACAAACGACATATGTTCTCCTTCATTTGTGGATCCTAGCACCAAATCCTTATAAGTGAGTGCATTGCCTGATATAACTACAGGAACCAGGAATATGGAAGAGGACCAGGGAGGTAAAGGGAAAGAAGGAACCTGAGAGAATAGTAGGAGAAAGGTATTACTAAGGGAGAAATATGCAAAAGGGGGGTAGTTAAAGGGGAGGGGAGAAGGAGGGCTATACAAAGAACTATGGGAATAAAATATTCCATAAATAGGAGGAAAAATTCTCCCGATACACAGTTAAAAAAAAAAACCTTAAGCACAGAAGGAACCCCAAGGGGATGGAAGAAAGTCCTACTAGAAGCCATATGGCTATTAAATGAAAATCCCAGTACCAAGGGTGAGTTGCCCCCCTATGAGTTGTTGACCAGAGGGGCCCTAAAAGTCCCCAAAACAATAAAAGCCATTGCCAATAATGTTGGTTGTACACCAGAAGTGGATGGTAAAACCCTATTACTGAAGGCACAGCAATGATGTGAGCGTGGGAGAGGGAGAAATCAAGCTTGGATTAAGCTAGAAACTCCCTGCCACTGTATGGGCGGCTTTCATAGAGCCAGAAGGCAGCATGCTGATGGCTGGGGGAAAACTAGCCCTTATAATTCTGCTCAACGTTGGACCCTGTGTGCTATATTTTTAAGCAATTGTAATACAAGATTTTATTTCAGAATAATATATAAATGTGAATACTTGTCTAATGCCAAATAAGAGGTTCCAGCTGGTGCAATGGTGAAGTGTTTAGTGTATGTACAACCAGCAAATTTTCAATTGGATATAATGCCCATTCCTACAGGTGGAACACACATCTGGTACTGCAGACCAGGCCAACCCCTATGGCATGGGAGGATATAGGTCCCAGTGGGGAAGTCACTGTAATTGCTTTGTTAGATGGATGTAATGCACCTGCTAAAGTACCATCCAAGCATTTGTGTTTACACCCATAGGTTAAGTTATTATAGCAGGCACTGTTTAGATACTCTTGCTGTTTTTGTTTTTATAGTACATGGAATCCCACTGAAATAGACCAACAGCCCATGGAAAATAGATAATGCAGAGACCCAAAAGTTCAGTGCCTTCCCACAATGGGAGGAAGATCATCCCACACCTATCACCCTCTCCAAGCCTCAGGGACTTTTGCAGAAGAGGTTGGCAGAAAGAATGTAAGAGCTGGAGGAAGGAATATAATATTAACTGGAAATGTCCTCTGACCACTATGCTGGCAAGCTATAGTCACACCTCCTTCCCATGCTCATCAAGGAGTCGAGGGGGGAGTCAGTTACCCCTCCCACCTAATCAGTCGACCTTAACTGCATGTGGGGGAAGGGGCTAAGGATATATAAGCTGAGAACACCATGAGGCACTTCTCTCACCATTTTGTGCAGCTGTCAGGAAGTCACAGGATCTATATTTGAGTGCGGACTTTCCAGTGCAGTCATAAATGGGGAGACACCCACTCTGTAAGTAACCCCCCACCCCATGCTCTGTTATCAAGCCCAATAAACTCGTTAGGATTAAAACAAAAGAACAGAGCAGCTAATGAAAACTATTATTCCACAAAAGTTGACCCCATGTTGGCAAATCTTTTGGTCTTTGATTTCTTATTCCTATTTTCCCCCTTAAACTTCATTGTATTTATATTTTTAAGGCTTCAATTGTGATATAAGATTTTTATTTCAGAATAATATATAAATGTGAATACTTAAGTCTAACTTTATGCTTTTTAAAAATTTTATTAAATTTTGTTGTATTTCATAGAGAATATCTCAAACATTCTGAATCATCTTTATAGCCCCATCCCCACCAGCACCCTCCCATAGTCCCTCACTGGAACCCATATCTCTGTCCTGGGTATTAAAGCCCACTGTGTCAAGTCAGTTTCCCCAGACATTCCCCAGTGCAAGTCATCCACTTGTGATTTAGTCAGAGCCCTCTCATCTATCCAAACACCTATCATTTTTTTTAACAGAGCATAGGGTGGGAGTTTATTTACAGAGGAGTGGGAACCCCCCATTTATGGTTGCAATGGAAAGTCCACACTAAATATAGATCCTGTGGCTTCCCGACAGCCACAGAAAATGGTGAGAGAGGTGCCTCCTGGCTTTCTCGGCTTATATATCCTTAGCCCCGTCCCCATATGCAGCTAAGGTCCACTGACTGGGTGGGAGGGGTAACTGACTCCCCTCCCCCAACTCCTTGATGAATGTGGGAAGGAGATGTGACTATAGTTTGCTGGCATAGTGGTCAGAATACACTTCCAGTTAACACTCCACCCCTTCCTCCAGCTCTTACATTCTTTCCACCAATCACTTTCAAAAAGTCCCTGAGCCTTGAGGGGGTGGTAGGTGTGGGATGATCTTTCACCTATTGTGAGAAGGCACCAAACTTTCGGGTCTCTGAATTGCCAGTTTTCCATGGGCTGTTGGCCCATTTAAGTGTGATTCCATCTACTATAAAAACACAAACAGCAAGAAGCAAGAGCAGCGGCTGCTATAATAACCTATGGATGTAACAAACACTTGACAGTACTTTAGCAGGTGCATCACATCCATCTAACAATTGCAGTGGCTTCCCACTGGGGCCTATATTCTCCCCTGCCACACAGTACCAGATGTGTATTCCACCCCTAGGAATGGGCATTTTATCCAATCAAAAATTTGCTAGTTGTACACACACTAGATGCTCCACTATTGCACCAGCAGGAACAACTTGTTTGGTATGTTGGGAGTGCAGCACGTGGGGTCCATTGTTGCATTTTATATATATATTAACTTGCTTCAAGTTATTTCTGGAAAAAATGTGTTAAAATTGTCTCCCTTTGGAATAATTTTTTAAAAAAGAACATACAGAAAAATATCAATGGGCAGTATCCACATGTGATCTCACAAGAGGCTCTGACTTACTGCTAAACCTGAATTTTAAATTGTTCAATTCTATGGATACTTCTGTATCACTGTAGTTTTTTTTTAAGTACTAATAAACTTTGATTTTAAAAGAGAAAGGAAGACTGTACCAGGTGTGGTGGCTTATACCTGTAATCTCAGCACTGAGAAGGTTGACACAGGAGTACCCTGAATTCAAGACAGCATGGACTAGAGTCAGAGCCTGTCTTGAAAAGGGAGGTGGGGGAGGGGGGGAGCAGAGAGGGTGGGGTGGCATGCTGGCTCTTCCTTGCTCTAATCTATAGGTGACAGACTAGGTGTCATTCAGGAGCCTGGGTGGGGAACTGTGTGGGATCAGAAGTGTCATATATGAGCTCTGTGTCTCTAAGCAAGTGACCTCAAATGCTGTAACCTGGGAGTCAGGAGGGTCAGGTGGAGGCTGGGCCGGAAGGGCCTGGAAACCTCTGTGGGGACCAGATGAGTTTACAAACCACTTTCCTAGCTCAACCTCCCCCCCAACCTTATGAAACAGATGGTTGCCCCACAGCTTACTGAAGACCATGTACTGAGGGACCATGCTGGAGTCTACACCAAGCTGTCTGCCTTTCATGCCTGAACTTGGCCTTGAGGACAGTGGTTCTGAGCCATCAATACAACAGAATAACATGGGACCCCAACATCCCAAGACATGGGACCCAGGTGACAGTATTTTTAAAGTCCCTTAGTGACCATGGTCTGCAACCAAGGGGGAAAACAGAGACTGATGGCTGAGACAGTAACAAGCTAGTCAGCAGGACACATGTCCCTTTGTGTCATCACACAACTTAGCATCCATCTGTATCCACAAAGGGGGAGTGACAGTGCCCTGAACAGAGGTGTTGAAACCATGCATCAGTGCCCATTGCACCTCATCTACCCACACACTCAATTCCAATTACATTGGAATTTGCTATGTTGCTTGGTTTGGGTTGGGTCTTGTGTTTTGAGACAGGGTCTTATAGAGCTCAGTAATGACCTTGAACTTCTGATCCTCTGTCTCTGCTTCCCAAGTCATCACTGTGTCCTGCTTTCCTTTTTGGATAGAAGAGTTCGCTTTGTAGCTCAGGCTGGCATTGAACACAGTGATCCTGTTACATCAGCCTCCTGAGTACTGGGATTACAGGTGTGTACCACCACATCCAGCTTGTTTTGTTTGGGTTTTGGTCATAGCCCTTAGCACCTATGAACACCCTAATTTCCTTATTTGTGATTTTCAGGTTCTATTGTCAAATACCCCTGGGCATCATATGCACACAGTGAGATCTTTATCTTTGCCTCATTTTTGTTCTTTGCTGTATCCCAAGCACCAAGTGACACAAACAGCATTTGGTAAGCCTTGTGGAATGAATGAGTGAACAAATGAATGAATGAATGAATCCCTGTGTCTGGTACCAGGGTCAGCCACTAATCAACACAGCAGGTACCATTGCTACTGCTGCTGCTGCGCCTGTAATCTGCTGCCTTCTACCCCAATATGCCCGCCTTTTGAGCTACTTGCAAGCCTAGCCAAGTCCTCCCTAAGTCAAGTTGAAACACCCTTTGTCCCTGCCTCTTGGGCTACCTTGTCCCACCAGCTCCCATTAGACACACAGTATCGGAGCCCTGCAGGCAGAGAAAGTGGCAACGTTTCAAGATTTCATTTGGAATTCTTTTCAGATGAAATGTCAGAAATATTAGCGAAGCAGAGTCATAAATCTGATGCTAATATAGCATAGAGCTTATTAATGAAGAATAAATCTTGGCGGAGAGCCTCCGAGGAGTGCTCCTCGGGGCCCAAGGGGATATGGCATATTTATGAGCCCACAGATCGCATCTTTCTCTTTCTCAGATGGCCGAAGCAGATCTATCAGGGCAGTAGCCTTAACATCGGCCAATTATATTTTTTTCTAGTAAAAATTAATTTGTTCTATAGAAATTTCCTAAGCATTTATTGAATTAGGATCACATCCAAAATGTAGAAGATTAGATACACACACGGGGAGCGCACAGCACTGCGCTAAAATGGGATAATTCATCACCCCAAGATACCCTTCCATGGAGAAACTCAAAGTGAAGGCATGAAAGGGGCCAGCCTCATCACACAGCTGGGGAAAACAAGGTCCAGAGTGGGAGTGGGCCCTACTCAAGGCCATAGATGCTAAGGCTGATATGAGACAAGGGTCCCAAAAGACAACCACAGCCTAATCCACTAACTGTCTTAATGTGAATCTCTTACCTTAGATGGCAAAGCAGGCCTTTTCAGTGTGATTCAATGAAGGTATTAAGGTAGGTGTGATAGCTCACACCTGCAATCCCAGTACTGGAAGGTACAAGAAGCTGAGGCAGGAAGAGTTCAAACTCTAGGCCAGCCTGGGCTACATAGCAAGTCCCAGCCTTCTACACCACCCACCCCCAAATTGAAGCTATTAAAATGGGGGATTTTCCAATATAATCAAAAAGGTCCTTACAAAAGGATGGAGGGAGAGAGAGGGGAGTCAAAGGGAAGATGGTAAGGAAGGCAAAGGTTGCAGGGTATGGGGTCAGGAGCCAAGGAAGGGAAGCCAGAGGAGACAGGCGACAGGCTCGCCGCTGGAGCCGTCTGCAGGACTCACCGTGTTGCTATCTCCAGATCTGCAAGATCTGTGTTGCTGTAAACCATTCTGTGTAGTCTGTTACAGCAGTAATAGAAACGGATATGGTGTTCCAGAGGGAAAGTGAGTCACAAGAAGTCATACACAGCTTCTGTCTGCACTTAGGGCTAGGGTAGGCCCCTTCCCCTTAGGGTCACTCTAAGTTACCCTGTCCTCAGGAGACCCCTCCAGTCCATAGGACCCAAGCCCATGCTCTCTAGCTACCTGCATTTTCCTCCTCAGGGACGCAACTTCTCTTGGTAGGCTGCCTGGGGTCTTTGGGTTTCTTGACTCCTGAAATCCCTGAATCTAATCCGAAGCCTGACCCACTTGTCTCAGGGAGGAAAGTCACCCCACCCCCCAGGGGTTCTCCCTCTTCCCTAACCCTAGGAAAGTGCCTGGGGGACAGACTGAATGAAGGGAGCCAGGGAGGTAGAAACAGGTAGAAAAGGCTAGGGTGGCTGGGGAGAGCCTTTCTCTGATCTCTGGCTATTGGCCTGCCTAGCCAAGCCGGGGCTTCTAAGCACAAACCCCTAGACTCTCACCTCCCCTTCAACCTGCCTTCCCTGGCACAAGCTCTCAGGTGACCCAGGAACCTGCAAGTTCACAAGTTCCATGCCTGTGTTTTACACTATTAAAGTTATGCCATGAAACTGGCATACATCCTAAAGTTAACTGCTCTGGACTGAACTCCCAGCTCTCTCAAGCTCTTAACCATGGGGGTGACTTTCCAGGCCCCAACCTTTCTCTTTGGTGAACTTAGAGGCTCTGATGCATGTATGGTGGGAATTAAGTGCATTAGCATAAATTCACCAGGTACATAGGCAACTACTGTATGCCCTGCCCACAACTCCCATGACCCCAATCATCTTATCGGCCCCCTAGACCTTACTTCTGACTCCCTGTGGTCCCCTGAAAGTGTAAGGAAATTCATGCCCCCTCATCAGCAGCCCCCATCACTGACATTCTTGTGGCTCAGTCTGAGGGGTGGATTCCACACTGGTTCCTGAGCTCCTATACCCGACACAGGTAACTTACCTTTCCTTCCCTGCCTTACTTCCTCACACTTCTGGACTTGTGAGACTCTGCCACATGAACAACTTCCCCTTGGGCCCTGTCTGAGGTCAGCTTCTTGGGGACCCATGCTGAGATAAGCCAGGGTCTGGCAGCCAGGAAATGAATCCTTTTTCTTCAGTGCAGAGAACAGATTGGTGCAGAACATAGCTACCACACAGCCTTGGGCAGTGGTTTGAAGGGGTAGATACACAATCGTGGTTGTCTAGGGGCAAGATGGTATCCTAACTGACTAGAAAAATACCATCACAGTCACAGCCTCAAGGAAACCAACTCCCCCTTCCCTTGTCTAGGTCCCCAACATCTGCTAGCTTGGGGGGAACGAGCTATATCCCCATGTCCGAGAACCCCAGCTTCCCTAATCCCAGATCTCTTAGTCTAAAATTACTACCCAACTACTACCTTTTCTACCCCTGGCTCTCTTCCCTAATTCTTCAAACAAAGCAAATGCCATCACCACACTCCTTAGCAATATACTTCAGGGTGAATCTTGACTGGTCAAGCCAAGCCCCAGCTGGTTAGTCCCCCCCCCACAACACTGCCACATGAATTCTAGCCCCCAGGGACACTGAAGTCACCTCCCAGAGAAATCTCTATGATTTCATCTTCTATTTAATCTTTATTTCTCCTCATACTTTTTAGAACTTCAAATAATTTCTCATTTGTAGTAACTAGGAAGCCATAAATCGTCCCTTTATGTCTAAGGAAAATCAATTGTTATTTGACATTTTACCTTAATATTCCTGACTTCCTTCAACTGTAATAAAGCTTCCATCTGCCTTTTATTTTACAGGCAATTAGTAAGTCACCTTTTTAAAATTTCTCCACATTTTCTGTCAGATGAACGCTGGGATGGAGAGGGAAGCGCTATTTTATGGGACTGAACTCATGGGAGAGAGGGAATTTATCTGTAGCCTTCGAGGTACCAACATTCATTAATGGGTTTTATTGATTCGGGGGCTTTTTAACCCTTAGCAATAATACAGGTGTCACCTGCCTGTGGCAGTTGGGAGGGGTCAGGGATGCTGGGTGAGGTGAGAAGTCCATACAGTCCGAGCTCTGTGCCCAAGTAAAGAAATGAGTTCTAACACTTTGAAATGCCATTACCTGAGGCCCAGCCACACCACTGGGTAGATCCCAATACATGCACCTTTTTTTTTTTTTTTTCTGGGAAGTTTGCAACTGAGGCTTTATTTTCCCTCAGATTTCCCTGAAGAAATATACTGTCTCCTCCCAGCTATGGAATCAAAAGAAAGACGGCCTGAGGACCTGGTCTGCCTCTGTCAGCTCGGGGATCTTGGGAAGGGCTCTGAGGCCCAGTTTCCCCAGTTGCAAGGAAAAGTATCTGCCACCTTCCAAGGCTCTTGGCTCTTCCCAAGAACGTCTCACCTGTCTAGTGTCACCTACTCTACTGCAGTGTCACCATGTAGCGTCCAGAAGTATGTCACAATGATGTTGCTAGTTAAAAAAAAAGCAAACAAAAAACTGGAATCTGAATACTTTTAGCATCTCACTCACGTGTATCATGACTGCCTTTCCTGAGCACAGGAAAGAAGGCTGCAGGGACAGCCAGCTCAGGGACCTCCAGTGAGGTCTCCTAGGTAGGCTCTCCAGGGAGTGGACATGGTGAGTAACACCACAGAACAGCAAAGGAGAGAAAGAGCTAGAACTCTGACCTGACTGACAGGGCATGGAAGGAAGGCTGGATGAAAAGAAACAAGGGCATTTCCTTCCCGCTCTCACAACAGCCCCCAGGCGCCATATACCACCAGTAGAACTGCAGACACTGTGTTCTAGACTAGAGGGACCCCTCAGGGTCATCTTATTTGCTGATCAAGGAAAGAAGCTCAACTCTAAGAGTTCCCAGCTCCCCTAATCAACTCTCAGTCTGGAAATGCCCCAACCACTACCATCTCTACCCCATCTTCCTTTCCTGTTTCCTCAAACACAAAGCAAACAGCTGTTTCCTGCTCCTTAGAGATTCACCTCTAAGTCATGAAGCTCCCAGGCCAAAAGGTCCTATGTGGCATTCTAGCATGTGGCAAGAGATGGACTGTGCTCAGGGAGGCAGGGGGATTCCTGATAAGGAGGCCATCAGGCAGGATTCAGGGAGACACTTGGAGAGAGGCATCTCAGGAAGAGACAGAATTGCAGCCCAACCTCGCAAGAAAAGCATGTGAGGGCACCCTCTGTAATGGCTTCATTTCACACACACAAGACACCTTGCCAGGGTGTGTATGTGTATGTAAATATGGAGGCCAGAGAACAATCTCAGGTGTGATTCCTGAGACATTATGCAATCTCTTTTTGAGACAGGGTCTCATTGGCCTAGAGCTCACCAATTAGGCTAGGCTGGCTGGCCATCAAGCCCCAAGAATCCTCCTGGATCCACCTCCCCAACGCTGGGATTGTAAGTATGGACCACCGTGCCCAGCTTTTTTTTACATGTGTCTAGGGATCTAGATCAAGTTTGTAAGACAAGCATTTCACTAACTGAGCCATCTCCCTAGCACAAACATTGCCTTTTTTTTTAAGGTGAGTAAATAAAAGTTCAGGAAAATGAACTTATTTGCCCAGAAGGGTTAGATAGGTGGCAGGGGTGACCCTTGACATTGAGGCCTGTAAGAATCCTCAGGGCAAAGCTAGCAGGGATGAAGGTCTTTCCCACTAGGGTAGCAGCACTGGCTGGGATGTGTGCTCCATATAGAGACTAAGGTTCCAGCAAGATGGAGATTTACGATGGCCACGGCCTTTGTGACTTAATGGTCAGTAGTTGAGCTATTTCATCTCATCAGACGGTTTTGCTTAGAAATAGCCACAGAGCTTCATTCTAGGATGGCTCTCAGTCATGAGGGGGTGACCTGCACATCTCCTAAATCATGTTAATGCCCAGGGCGTATGCTTTCTTCCCTCTGTAGTATCCTTTACCATGCGCCAACCATTTTCTTCTATAAGAAACTCGCCTGTGTCAGCGAGGCACAGGGGTACAGAGGAGAGGCAGGAAGACCACTAGTGTGTGGCGTAGCTTGGGGCAATCTGCCCACACAGAGCTATGAATCAGTTTTTCCTCCTCCTTCATCCTCACCTCCCACTTTCCTAGCCCCTCATCCTAGCTGCCTCTCTTCACATCTAGGACCCCGCACCCCCTAAGGGTAGGACTGCTTGCTTAGCAGCTTGGATGAAGGTAGGAGTCCTCCTTCCCTAGAGACTCAGTCCCCATATAAATCCCTCCAGAGGGCCCAAAGGAAAGGGGTGGCACCAGCCTGTGTCCTTCGAGTCCTTCTCCCAAATACCAGTAGGGGCCCCCTCCTCGGGGCTCCTGGGCATCCCAGGGAAAGATAGATGGTTGGAGCTAGATCAGGAAGTGGCCCATCCTGGGCCAACTAGATGTCAAAACTGCCATGACCTCAGCACAGGCCTTGATCAGTTTCATGACCACTGGCTAGTAATGACTCTGGTACAGGGTCTCCCCTGCCTTTCCTGGAGTAGGTCACCAGGCCTGATCCCTGCCACCAACATGCCCTTGCCCAGTCTTTCCTGGGATCCAAGCCCACACCTGCTTGGCCCTCCTTGCACTTTTCCTTTCTAACTTATCTGGATGGCCTGTTCCATGCCAGATCCACATCAGCAACAGAATCCCAGCCTGCTACCTGGGAGGGGGCAGAGGGGAGACTTGACTCCTAACTGTTGGATTCTTCCTTTGCAATCCTCACAGTATCCCTGAAGGATAGGCACTGTTCTACCCCACTGGTGGGGCTCTGAGCATCATCAGCTTTCCCAAGGTCAAGAAGGGCCTCGAGGATCCGTGGCTCCTCACGCTGATGGCACTGGCACCCAGATGCTCGGTGCGGCTGTCATCCTGATCTTGGCCAGCAGGGGGCGACAACACCATACAGAGGTCACAACAGGGAGAGGGAATTTCGAACCGTCAGTCCCCGTTAAGGCTGTGATTCTGGCCTCTCTGGTCCCACAGCTGCACCCTTGGGACCCGAGGCTGCCCTCACGAAAACTACCCAAATCTCTGAATATTTGGGGCCAAACTCTGCCCAGGCTTTTCTCTTGCATCCAGAAACTGGGCATGCCCTAGTCAGCCACTGTCATCTCTGGCTGCCTTTCAGAAAGGGAGGTGACTGTTTCTACCACCTAGGTTCTAGGCCCAGCTGACCGTAGGAAGTCTGAAGCTCTTCGGTGTCTTGGTTTCCCCAACTGTGAAATCAAAAGAATAATGGCCCCAGAGTTCATAAAGAGGCAAGATCTTCCTTCGACACTTCAAAAAAACCTAAGTTGCCACACCTGCAAAACTGCCCGCAGGTAACCAAGGTGCCAAAAGACAGATGCCCAGCAGACCCTGGTGATTTCTGATGGATCCAAAACTCAAACATTTCTGATGGTAAATATGGGAAAGAACTGCGTGCTACACATCCCAGCTCTTTGGAAAATAGTATCAAGTCAGAATCTAGAGGGTGGGGGTGGGGGTTGGGTTCAGGCGGAACAGACCTGGAGGGCCTCCATCTGTGAGGCCTCCCTCCCCTCCCCTCCCCTGCAGATCTCCAAAGCCCGCCAGTCTTTCCTCCTTGGCTTTCTCCTCTTCTCTCTAAAGGGGAATTCCCATGAGTTTCCTGTGCTGAGCTGCTGTTTCCTCTGTGCCAAAATCACAGCTCAGGCAGATGAGCCATGGAGCTGCCAGCTGCACCAACACCTTAGGACCTGGAGGGACTACGGTAAGGCCTGGGACTCGGGAGTGGCTACTACATCACCCCCCTTTGATGGAGGGAAGATGCAAGCCCCTAGGTCACCCCAGTCACCCCACTAGACTCTGAGATAACCTGTGCTTGCACACTGCAGGGCTTCCAAAGAAGTATCAGGCCACCTTGCTCACCCCAGGGAAGCAGCAGCATAACTATCATGACACCTCAACCTTGAACTTTCCGGGGAGTGTAGTCACCTGTACCTACTTCCAAAGCCCACCTGGCTCCAGGATCACTGTGCCTAGTGTGAGTGGCGTCCAGGGCTTGGAGATCCTGGATAACATAGGGCTTGACCAACATAGTGGGGGCAAAGCCAGACCTTGACACTTCTGAAACCACGTCAAGAAAGCAAGCTGGGTATGGTGGCTCACACCTGTTGTAGGACCCCCAGGCTGGGGTACCCAACGTCCACGGGAGGCCGCACCCCAACAACTCAGTCCTCAGACCAGGAGGTGCAACAAGCAAGAGGATTTAATCGTTTGCGCAGACAGGCTCCTGCCTCACTCAGAGAGAGCAGCAGCTAAGAGCTCAGCTCACAGGCTTCTTTTAAAGGCAAAAACCACAAACCACAACCGGCAGGTGTGGGAGGGGGACCGGCAGAAGTGGGAGAGGGACCAGCAGAAGTGGGAGGGGGAAGTTTCAGGTGATTTTCAGCTTGTGCACGGAGCATGAAAAGGTCAGCTTTTTCTCAGTGGTTAGAATTATTTTACATCTTACTTCCTTGTACAGCTTTCTCAGAATATTCTTCTTTTGGTCTGGGGGGACTTGGTTTGAATCCACTTTGACCTGGGGGGGCTTTAGTTTGATTCCATCACTGTAATCTCAGTGCTCCAGACACCGAGGCAGGAGGACTGCCACCAGTTCAAGGCCAGCTGTCCTAGTTTGTTTCTCCATTGCTGTGACAAAACACTCTGACCAATACCAACTTGGGGAGGAAAGGGTTTATTCAGCTTACATCTCCCAGGTTACAGTTTATCACTGAGGGAGCCCAAGGCAGGAACCTGGAGGCAGGAGCTGGAGCACAGGCCATGGAAGAATGCTGCTAACTGGCTTGCTCCTCCAGTCTCTGCTCAACCTGCTTTCTTATACAACACAGGCCCACCTGCCCAGGGGTGGCAGCACCCACACTGGCCTGGGCCCTCCCACATCACTCAATAATCAAGAAGATGCCCTACAACATGGCCACAGGGCCAATCCAATGGAGGCAATTCCCCAATTGAGGCTCCCTCTATCCAGGTGTGTCAAGATGACACTAAAGCTATCCAGCACAATTGACCCCTTGTCAACTCAACACACAAACACATCACTATTAAACCACAACCCTTCTATTTCTTGTCTCCAAGTTATGATATTAGCAATATCACAGCATAACACAATACAACCTTAAAAGGCCCACAGTCCTTTAAAAAAATCCAAACACTTAAAAATCTGTAGTCTCTTAAAAGTCACTTACCTGTGGAATCCTGTAAAATCTAAAACAAGTACTGTCTTATTTCAAAGGGAAAAATCGGGCACACCTAAGCAAAACCCAAGTCAAGCAAAGTAGCTCAAAACTGGACATCTGGGATTCACTCACAAGCTTCTGGGCTCCAAAGGGTTTTGGCAGTTCCACTTCTTTGACTCTGCCATCCACAGCACACACAGCTCATCTCGAAGACCCAGGTCAGCTCCATTCCACACCTACTGCTGCCCTTAGTGGTCGTCCCATGGTCCTGGCATTTCCAAAAAGCTGGGGTCTCTCCCCTGAAACTGAGGCATCACTCTTACCAATGGCCTCTTCTGACCTCTCGGGGTACAACGCCTCAAATTCTCTCCATGACCCCTTCAATCCTGGGGTCTTCACTGCAACTAAGGCTATACTTTCACCAATGTTTTTTCCTGGCATCTCAGGGTACCAAGCCTCAGCTGCTCTCTGTGACCCCTTCACGCTGTCAACACCAGAACCTTGCAGGAGACTCTTGCACATTACCAAGTCCTGCTTCCAGCTAGAGACAGAGGTTCAGGTCCCCTCTGTGTGCTGATCCTAAGGAAATACCTCCCAGAAGACTCCACCACAGTGATGCTGGTCTCTTGTCACTTACAGCTGATTTTTCAGCCCCAGCTAACCAGCATCAATTGTACCAGTAAAACAAAGGTTCTTAACCACAGCTGGTTCTTCAGCCCCAGCCGACCAAAACCCACAGATTTTCGATTCAAAATATCACATAAACAGCCCCAATAGTCTCTGCTTCCCTTTGAAGCTTCACAAGCCAGGCCTCTATCGTCCACAACTCTTTCAGCATAACTGTTCCAAGCTCCACAGCAACAAATTCTAAACACTCAATGGCTTTTCCAGCCCAAAGTTTCAAACATTTCCACAATCTTCCCCAAAACACCAACGTCAGGTCTGTCACAGCAAAACCACCCACGATCCTAGTACCAATTTCTGTCCCAGTTTGTTTCTCCATTGCTGTGACAAAACACTCTGACCAATACCAACTTGGGGAGGAAAGGGTTTATTCAGCTTACATCTCCCAGGTCACAGTTCATCAGGGAGCCCAAGGTAGGAACTCAGGGCAGGAACCTGGAGGCAGGAGCTGGAGCACAGGTCACAAAAGAACACTGCTTATTGGCTTGCGCCCCCGGGCTCTGCTCAACCTGCTTTCTTATACAACACAGGACCACCTGCCCAGGGATGGCACCACCCATACTGGGCTTGGCCCTCTACATCACTCAATAATCAAGAAGATGCCCCACAGACATGGCCACAGGCCAGTGCAATGGAGGAAATTCCCCAATTGAGGCTCCTTCTACCCAGGTGTGTCCAGTTGACAACTAATGCATCCAACACACCAGCTTAGGCTACACACTGCTTTCTAGACTAAAGGAAGAACAGACAGGAAGGAGGGAAAGAGGGAGAAAGAGAGAGAAAGAAAGAGAAAGAGAAAGCACGGTGTGTTAGAGGCCACTGCTGGGACAGCCACCAGGCATGGCAGTTTTGGGGGAAGGAGAAAGGGGGCCACTCTGCCCTCCAGCTCTTCCTTCTGCCGTGAGACTGACTGCTCTGCAAATTCAGTGACCTGTGCAATAATACTGCAGGCATCCTGGGCTTCTGACCTCCCCCATCTTGAATTCATGAGACCCCAGACCTATGGAGCTCCCTGGCAAATCCTAGAGACCTATTGAACCCATAGCTGCTACAGCAAAATTCTCCAGGAAGCTTTGCAAGGTTGCAAGGGTTCCAGGCTCTGGCTCAGCCTCATGTTCCCTCTGCCCAGCTTGCTCTCCCTCCCTAGCCTGCCACAGCCCAAACCAGAGCACTTCTCTCTCCCAGTTCCCTAACTGCCTTCCTCCTGCCCACCCTCCTAGCCTGCCCTCCCTGCCCTCTGTTGGGGCAGCTCAGGTTCCAGAGGAAATGCTCATCCCCATTTTGTTCCCCTACAAATGCAGCCCCTTTGGTTGCCCTCTGACCTGAAACCAGCATTCTGCCATTTGCCTCCTGGCCCTGTGACTCTTCTCCAGTTCTCTACTTTCATTTCCAGAACCTTCTCCAGCCAAGCTGTTCTGTTAGTGCTTCTCACTAACACACACACACACGCGCGCACTCTCTCTCTCTCTCTCTCTCTCTCTCTCTCTCTCTCTCTCACACACACACACACACACACACACACACACACACACACACACACGAAGCCCTGTCCACACACTTTCCTTCTAGTGGGGACTCCTGAGTCTTGTCTTTCCCTGTGGGCCAGCTCCATCCCTACTCAGGCCAGCCTAGAAGGGGCATTAGGTCCCCCTCTGAGCAGCAGCCCCTCATTCACACCTTCCCCTTGCTCATTTCCTTCCTGCAGCGTTGGCTGGTCTCCCAAAGCTTCTGGAAGCAGCCTGCCCCCACAGCTGTGGAAAATGAGGTTGGGTCTGAGAGGACCAGCTGCTGGCTGGTCTGTTCTTCCACCTCCCCACTGCCCTCACCCAGACTCAACAGCAACTTGGACTCAGCCTGCAGTGATTGCCCCTCCCATTCCCACTCCCACCCCTACCTCCACCCCCAACCCTGCAGTCCTCTCCCTGGACTGTGAACCTCAGGGTGCCAAGGGCCTCAGGGCTGCCCTATGATCTAACATCTCACAGTCACAATCTGGGCACTGTGACACCTAATATGAACCCCATATGTATGTACAAGTGTCACCAGCTATGGCATTACCATACTGCATGAAGGGAGGTTTAGGGACTCTCCCAAGGTTATCCAGCCAGGAACTGACTCGGCGAGGATTTGAACCCAAGCCTACAAAGAAACCAGATCTCCCAGTCCTTCCAAGTCCCTGACTGAATTTCATACTTTGCACACAGAAGGGGACAAAGAGTAAAAATGTCTGCAGAGGTGAATCTGCCTGAGAATGGGGTGTTGGGGTTCCTGAGGACCCCGTGCCCAGAGCTGAGTGGATCCTCACAAAGGCACATACTTTTAAATGGCTCAGAGAGGCCCACATCCAACTTTAAACTGCAGTCCCAGTTCTAGGAGATCTGGGACCCAGGGGGAAGGGCTGCCGAGTTCTCTCCTCTCCACATTATCATCTCTCTTAGTTCCTTTCCTGTTGCTGTGGTAAAATACTGATCAAAGCACCATAAGGGAGAAAGGGTTTATTTCAGCTCGCAGTTCAAAGAACATCCATCATGGCAGGAAGGTCAGTGAACAGGAGCCTGAAGTGGCTGGTCCCATCACATTCAGCATCAGGAACAGAGAGGGATGAATGCTTCCTAGTGCTCAGCTTGCTTTCTCCATTCTAGAACAATCCAGGATCCCCATGGAACTGATGGTTCCACCCTAGTGAGGATGAATCCTCCCATATTAATTCGCCTCACAGATTTAATCCCTCACAGACCTTCTCAGAAGCCAACCTTAATCTAGATAATCCTTCACAGGTATGCCTGGAGTCCTGTCTCCTAGGTGAATCTAGATCCTGACAAATTGGCAGTTGACAACTGTCACATTATCTGAGTGTGAGATCTGGCAACAGGCTCTGTGACCAAGTATGCCACAGGGTGAGGTGATGACACAGCTCAGGCCCCTCTGCGAACTGCAGTTTGGGGGTTCTGAGAATATCTCTTCTCCAGGCAGACAGGGTACCATTCAGATGGCCTTCCCAGGCAGTCACAGAACAAGTCCCTAAAGGTGACAGTGCTCATGTTGATTGTATCTGATAGATAAGTTCAGGAGGTGCCTGTGGACTTCCAGGCACAGTTGGGGAAACACTTATATGGCAGATGGAATAATGTCTGTGAAATGGGGGGGGGCAACTGTTAACATTATTCTGTCTGCACCCACCAGCTGACAGTTAAAAAATAGCCTTTGTAACTAGATAGTGAGCACGTGCACCTATACTATCTAATTTCAGCTCCTAACTCTTTGAAGACACAGCTTTACTATGTAACCTAGGCTAGCCTTGAACTCTTCTTGCTCCTGCCTCAGTCTTCTGAATGCTGGAATTATAGGCCTGACATCTGCCTTGTTATTCCCATTTGGTAAAACTCTAACCTGGAATAGGTTAAACTGCAACCCAAAGTCAGATGGCTGGTCAGGGATAGACTAAGCATGAGTCCGCTTCTGTGGCTCTGGTCTGGCAGTCTAGCCACTCTGTCCCTGATACATTAACCACATTGTGGACAGGTAAATGGTTTCTTGATCCTTTCAGACTCTAAGTTGAGTGGAAGAACTCTACCCAGACACCCACCCCGCCCAAACTCAGCACACAATTCTTGATAACCTGGTGGTTGTTACCTAAGAATGAGTTTGATCCCCAAAACCCCTATAAAAAGCTAGGTATGGTGGTGCACTCTTGTAATCCCAGCACTGGGGAAGCAAATGCAGGTGGATTCCTGGGGGTGACTGGACAGTGTAGGGTCAGTTTAGCTAGGAGGAGGAGGGAGAGGAAGAAGAGGGGGAGGAGGAAGAGGAGGAGGAGGAGGAGGAGGAGGAGGAGGTGGTGGTGGTGGTGGTATGGTCTCAGTGAGAGACAACCTGACTCAAAAAATCAGATGGATAGCTCCTGAGGAACACCTAAGGTTGACCTTTAGCTTCCACACATACCCATTTTGTGTAATGTTGGGTTTTCTGGGTTTCTCGCCCTCTCTCTCTCACACACACACACACACACACACACACACACACACACACACACAAAGCATAGAGAATCTCCAGATTTGAGTATTCAAGGATCCTTGCCCAAACCAATGTGATGCTTAGTGGTTACTCCGCAGCCATCCAGGCAATCCGATGGGAGGACGCCTCTGCCCCCAAAAGGCAGATCATCTGTGCTCCTTTGGTTACACTGTGGCGTTTTACAGTAGTCAAATCTATCCTCACATTCAGCTGTGTTAAGCCTGTGTGGGTGAAGATTCAAACCCTGTCTTTCAGCTCTACCACCAGAAGGGGACATCATGAGCTTATGGAAGAGACAGACCTCCAGCCTTCTGGAATTTTACATATTTTCCACTTCAAATGTAGAAAATAGAAGTTCAGGGTAAACATAAGCCTGGGGCTCTTTTGAAAGGGCAGGGTTCAGTAACCTGGTAATTCGCTCTGCCCTTGAAGTGCAGTTTTGATTATCACCACCAGGTGGAGCCCCTGGACTCATAGCGCCATTCATAGCGCTAAAATGTTCCTGCACCTCCGGAAACCACAGTTCCTTTTCCTCTTTCTGGAAATCTAAGTCATAGCTCCTTAGAGACTCCAGAGCAGGGCTTTTTGACCAGGGAAAGAGATGCTTTGAGGGTCCAAGAACTAGGAAATTAACTGTAGTTAAGAGGAGTTAGGATGTGGACTAAACTGATATTGGAGTGCAATGCCATTGTTCGAAAATGAGCAAAGGATTGTGTTGCACACCCCTGCAATGTCAGCACTTGGGAGGCTGATGCAGGAGGACATCAAGTTTGAGGCTAGCAGGTGCTGCATAGTGAGACTGTGTGTGAGAAAACCAATGATGGGTGTAGGTCAGTGGTAGGGTGCTTGCCTGGCATACAAAAGGCCCTGAGTTCAATCCCAGCACCAAAAGGGGGAGGGAGCAAAGAAAACATAACCACACACATTCAGCACCAAAAATAGCCACAGACTCAAGACATCAGTACAATGTGTGTACATGTGTGAAAAAGAATCCAGGACATGTGGACACTGGTTCTCAGAGCCCATCTCTGCATCTAGTTCCCTGTGAGTTTGGACAGATACACAGCACCTGGGAAGGGTGTACATGCAATGTGCATGGAGGAACGCCCTTCACTGACATGACTCCTAACATGCCTAGTGCATGTGTGTGTGTACACATGTGTGTGCATGCCCCTG
Source organism: Nannospalax galili (assembly GCF_000622305.1). Taxonomy (NCBI): domain Eukaryota; kingdom Metazoa; phylum Chordata; class Mammalia; order Rodentia; family Spalacidae; genus Nannospalax; species Nannospalax galili. The sequence goes on along the minus strand of NW_008342393.1, from coordinate 299,924 downwards.
CTTTGGTATTTCCTACCCAGATGGCAGAGGCCCTGCCACATAGAGAACAGGTACCCACAGCATGTTTAAGAGGATTTGTTGTGAAAATCCAAGTGTATTAACACTCTGAATCTGTTCTACTTTGTGTGTCATGTGGCCCATATGTGTGGACTATATGTAGAGACTAATCGGGTCTAAGGAGATGATGCGCAGATATGGAACCTGGTGCGCATGTCGCACCCTGCCTTCTTTCTGGGCCTCTCTGTTGGTCCTCTCTTGCCCTGCCTCTTTGGCCTCAGGCAAGGCCAGCTCTCTCTTTCCTGGATATTCTTCTCCAAACACAAAGTCTTTCTAGGCTGCTGTTTTTCCTGATGAACATCACACCTACCTCTGTCCTCCGCCAACCATGCATTAGGGGAGATTGTTTATTTCTTCAATTAAAACAAGAAAGACCCTGGGAGGCTGCAGGCTGGAAATAACCACATTTCAAAAAGCTCTGATACTCCTGAAACCATAAACCCCACGTGGAGTCTCAGCACCCCTGACTTTTCCCTGCCCTGAACTAAAAATTTTCCTCTTGCAAGATTCTACCATCCTACCTCTGAGGCTGGGAGAGCTGACCTTTTCCCTGTAGCCAGAGACTCTGAAGGTCTATTGCATGTAAAAATAATGTGTTGGTTTTTAAGTCCTCCTGAATCCTTTTCTACTTCCACATGGGGTGCCAGAATAAAGCCGGGAGACTAGAAGCCTAAAGCTTTGCATCCTTTCTCCAGCTGTGATACCTTGGACAAGGCCCCTAACCTCTCTGGCCTCAGGTTTCTCCATGACCAAATGAAGCTTGTTCACACTGTGACTCCTGCTGCTCCAATGCTGTGAGCACCAAGACCCTTTGGTAAGTAGAAGCTTGTGTGGAGAGTACAGAAGCAGCTTGTATCATCTCCATTTATGGAAGACGTGGAAGCTCATTAAGGCCAACCGCCCCCAACCATCCCAGGGCCACTGCTTTTTTCCACACCATTGCTCTGAAGTGGACAAGACACAGAGGAGGACAGAGGCACCACTTCCTGCCACAGCCCCCTCTGGGCTCCACAGCCAGCCAGGAGGGGATGGTGAGAGCTGCCTCAAAGCCTACAAGATAACAGGTGCCACACAGGTTCATCACAGTGTAGACCAGGCTGGCCTTCAACTCACAGAGATCTGCCTGCCTCTGTCGCCCTAGTGCTGGGATTAAAGGCATGTGCCACCATGCCCAGCTGACGCTAGTGCTTTGTAAAGCTGTAACTTGGACCAAAACTACCCAGTCTCTGGTATCCTTATCAGTGAAAGAGTGGGTTGCCGGCAGCTGTGCTCCCTCAGGGTTACTGTTAGAAGCAAGTAGGTTAAGTGCCTTTGTAAACATCACCTCTATGCAAATAAGAAGTTAGGAGCACAGAGAGGTACTTAAGAAAAGATCACAGAGCAGGTTCTTTGACCTACAATGTTCCCAGTGATCACTGGAGCAGCTCCAGGAAGAGAGAGATGCAAGTGATCAGGGATTACAGTTTGGCAGAGACTTACTCATAGACATCTTAATTTTTTGTTGGTTTGTTTGTTTTGTTTGTTTGCTTGAGACAGGGTCTGCTATGTAGCCCAGGCTGACCTACAACTCACAATCCTCCTGTCTCAGCCTCCTCAGTACTAGTATTATAGAAATGAGTGGCCATGCCCAGCCCCACAGGCCTCTTAACTGATCAGCAGTTTTAAATTCATTACCAACATTTAAATTGAGGGCCAGTGAGATGGCTCAGCAGGGAAAAGTGCTTGCACCAAGCCTGACAACCTGAGTTCAATTTCCAGAACCCATATGGTGGAAATGGAGAACTAACTCTTAAAAGTTGTCCCCTGACCTCCACACGTGCACTGTGGCATGCATGCACCCCACACACATATGTACACAATAAATATTTCAAAAAAGTTTGAGAGATTGCCTTCTTTAAAAGTCTAGAATTTTGGCTTCTTTTGAATAATGGAAAGATCTGGTGAAACTTGGCCCGTGTTCATGCAAGGCGATGCTGACCAGTACCAAACGGTTGAGGGTCCCCCGTCTCCCATCTCCTCCCATGTGTCTGTCCAGCTGGCTTGAGCCCTTAGATGAGTGCTTATCTACACTGAATGATCCCTAAAGCTTTTACCATTACCCCCCAGCCCCAGGGATGCTGGCCTTCCTCCTGGGGGAGGGAAAGTGCAGAGGACCTGCCCAGGGCTACCCTTCCCACCTGGATCCAGCTGGGAGGGGGTAGTCTGGTGGGCAGTGCTTGAGGAGGCACCCCCATGACCCTCACAGCCAGAACCATAACTCACAGCTACAGCTCCCCGCATGCTGATTTCTGTTTTAAAAAATACTGCTAGGTAAACAGTGAGGGAAACCCGAGCTGTTCCCACACCACATAAATCCCCAGCTTGCCGTCCTTTCGTCCTTTCTGCGTAGCTGCTTTCCCCACATAATGGCTCTGCTGCCTGGAAAGAAGGGGTTGGAGAGGGAGGCTGGTGGGGAAAGGCAGTGGCTGGTATCCCACGCTCCCACTGAAGCCTGGCAGCCTCTCTTCCTTGGGTGCTTCTTCCCAGGGCAATCACCTCGTCTTTACTCCCTCCACCCGGGCCACCTTTTCTTTCTCCACCCTCTTCCTCCCCTTGCTTCAAAGGCCTCTATGGAAGGCCTTCTCGGGTGTCATAGACTCTTCCAGCAAACAAACAGCCCATAGCTAAAGGCCAATCACCACACCTCCCTGGAAAACCCCTTTAAAGTTTCCTTCCAGAGTCTCCTATCCAAGTGCAATGTCCTGTCTCAAGGAGCAAAGCCAGAGCCTTTCCATGTGGAACAGAAGCTTGGTCTTAGCCTAAGATGGAAAGAGTAAGAAGAAAAAGAAACAAAAACAGCCAGTTAAATTAGGATTTCAGACAAACAATAGTATTTTTAGCCTAAGTATGTCCCAAATATTTGGGGGCACATATTTAACAGAGTGCTCTGCATTCTACCTGGCAGCACATCCCAGCCCCCCTTTTTCAAGAATATGGTTCTGGTGGGGAAGAAGACAAAGGAAGTGCTGTTGGGGTCCAGCTTCCCTGCTTCCCTTGCAGCTCTGGATGGCTGAGTTCTGGTCAATGGGGTAAGATGGCAGGGTTAAACAAGACTCCCAGAAAGCCTCCTTCCAACAGACAGAGAGGGAGAGGTACTAATCTCACCTCCTTCCTCCACTTGAAATACTGACAGCAGTTTGAACAGCCACTTGATCACAGGTCTGGAGATGGACTAAGGTAGAAAGACACAGTGCCGGGTCACCCAGATGGGGTGGATTTGTCATCCCAGCCTGGACTATCACCTTTGGACATGGTGTACTGGCAAAGTGACCAGCTCTTTCTGTGTCTATTCCTTTTCAGTAATCTGAATTCTTCTGACTGACCAATCCTAACCAGTACAAACCCTCATGTTCCAGACTCCCGGGGCCTGTGTGTATTTGTGTCCGTGTGTATGTGTGTGTGTGTGTGTGTGTGTGTGTGTGTGTGTGTGTGCGCGCGTGTGTCGTGTAGCCCAGGCTGGCTTCCAATTCGATTTGTAGCCAAGGATGACCTTGAACTCCTGATCCTCCACACCTGTCTCCACTTCCCAGATGCTGAGGTTTCAAGAGCATGTCACCATGCATAAGTCCACCCCACACCTCTGTAAGGTCACGTGCCTTGAACAGGCTCCTGGGAGATGCTCATTTGCTGGGTACCCGAACACTGCACAGTCAGCCTCTACTTAGCACTGTAGGGAACTGAGGGAATGCCAATGTTTTCTGTCTCCTGCCTACAGTCTTGGGAGCAGCAAGCTCTGGTCAGCACCAAAGCTTTACACAACATACACAAGAGAGAAACTTTTACCCCTGAGCTTCTTTCCCTTAGTTCAGTGTTTCCTAGAAGTTAGGGAATGACTGTACTGTTGGGGCCCTGGGGTGGGATGCCTCTGCCTCTTGCAGGCTTCCCAGGGGACATCTGTGGCCTCTGTAAGGACTATGTTCTGTGGTTTGCTCATATCTGCCCCATGGACCGTATTATGGAGCCTCACAGAAGCCTTTTGCTCAGACTGGCTGGTGGAAGTAGCCTACTCCAGCCAAGCCTCCTGGGGCCTTGTCCTTGCCAGGAAAGCACTTTACCAGTGAGATAAACCCTCAAGCCCTTGAAGCCTTCTGAGAAGCAAAGGACATATATATTCTAGTAAATACCTGGCCTAGAGGTGAGCAGCCCCAACCACAGCCACATCCAGCATACTCAAATTGAGCCTGTCTCCTATGGCATCCCTCAAGATCCTGCCACAGAACAGCTGGTCAGTCTGAGTCACATGTTCTTCTATGGAAGTGCATATTAGTGGCTGTGTGGCATCCTCTTGGTACAAGATGGAAAGGCGGGGAAATTTTGGGAGGAAAGAAGAGAGAGAGAAAGAGAAAGAGAGAGCATGAGAGAGAGAGAGAGAGAGAGAGAGAGAGAAAGGGCCCTCACTCTGGAATCCAGTTGAAGTCTCTCACCAGCAAAGTGGCAAGGATTCCAGCACAACTGCCAAAGTTTAAGGCTTTCTCCCCTCGCAGCTGTCAACCTTCAGTTTTCTAGGCATCTCACCAGAAACTCCATTTACAGGGACAGGACATGCATTAAACTCCTGTCCAACCTTAGTGGCTTCTGGTTTTTTCCCTTATTATATTTTAATTCCATCAACGGTGTCTCTGGAGTTACCTCACACATCTCTTATTGGAGGAGAAAGGGGAGGAAAAAAGGTTTCTTAGCAACCTTTTAAGATAGAACCTGAGAGCCACCAAAAGGGTATATAAGGCTAATGTTGAGACAGGTAACTGCTTACTCTCTTGGAGAAGCCCGGGGCCCACACGTAGGTAGGTCTTTCTTGTTCGTCTCTCCCTCAGAAAGCACACACCCACATCCATGTGCTCCCCGTCTTTCTGAGCACCTCTCTTCCTCTTCACTCTCCTGCTTAAGCCTCTATTAAAATATCTTTACTCGGGGCTAGAGAGATGGTTCAGTGGTTAAAAGCACTTACCACTCTTTGAGTGGACCTGGGTTTGGTTCCCAGCACCCACAAAGCAGTTAATAATTGGAACTCCAATTTCAAGGGATCCAAAGCCCTCTTCTGACCTTCATAGGCACTTAGATACATGCAAGCAAAACACTCATATGCATAAAATAAAAATAAATAAATCATTTAAAAAATACATTTAATAAAAATCACCAGCTCTGTTTCATAAACTGGCTAGTCCTGAAATTCTTTTCAGTGTCAAAGCCACAAACCCCATTTGGCCCAAGTTCAGGTCCCTAAGAGATTAGGAGAGCTTCTCAGGTTGCTGAGAGTGACAGAGGAGAGCTGTGTCTCTGTCCCCTCACCACTGACACCTTTTCTGGTGGCACATTAGTATTTTATGTCTAGAGTTTACTTAAGGCAACAACCTTAGGTGTCTCATCAGATGCCACTGGCGTGTATCGGGGCTGCGACAAGAGCTTTCATAATGACCTCACTCATTCGGCAACTCATTGAGGAAGAAATGTATTTCCATTTTACGGAAGGGAAAAATGAGGCTCATGTGATCAAATGAGGTGCTCAGAAACATTCAGTTTATTAATGGCAGAGCTGGGATTTGAACCCACAACCTTCTGATTCTCAAAACCTTGCTGTGATCCATGTGTTATGTGACTATAGAAGGAGGACTTTGAGGGCTGGGGAGATGACTCGGGGTAAAGCACTTGCCTTGTAAGCAAAGCAACCTGTAAAAAGCTGAGTGTGATGGTGCATGTTGGTAATCCCAGCGCTGAGGAGGTCAAAACAGACAGATCTCGGGGGCTTGCTGCTGTCAGTGTAGTTAAATCAGTGAGCTCCAGTTTGGCTTCTGTTCTGTGAGAGACCTGTCTCTAAAAACAGGGTGGATCATGTCCTCAGGAGCAACAGCAGAAGTTGACCTCTGGCTTCCACATGCCTGCATATGTGCACACACACACACACACACACACACACACACTCATACACACAGTCATACACTCACACGCACTCACACACACACTCACACACACACATACACACACTCATACACACAGTCATACACTCACACGCACTCACACACACACTCATACACACAGTCACACTCACACGCACTCACACACACACACTCATACACACAGTCATACACACACACACACACACGGAGGAATCTGGGGCTAGGTGGGCCTCTTCCCCATCTAGACTGGGGAATGGGGGGTAAGAACATAATCATCCTTCACTCTTGCCTCAGACATCGACTTACCCTCACACAGACCCACCAGGCTGGTGGTGTCGATTCTATATTTTCTTTCACCAGTGAGAAAACTGAGTCTCGGAGAAAGACCATGACTTTGCTGAGACTACAGACCACCCTGCATGGGCATCTCCCACCTCCAGGCCTCCTGGCCCTTCCTGAACCCTGGTGAGGTGGCTAGCTCAAAAGCAGGCCTGCCCAGCCAAAGTTATGTGGGATGGCTCAGGTGTGGCCTAGCTGGAAGCCCTCCTCCAGCCTCCTCCTGGTTCATTCCTTTCCTCTTCCTCCCTCTGCTGCCCCCAGCAACACCAGAAGCCGGGGCCCCTCCCTTCCTGACTGGCCCCCTTGGCTGTGGTCACAGAACTTTCTCTTCAAACAGTCCCCTCCATCCATCTCTGTCTCCCAGCCCCATTGGGCCTTGACAGGGAACCGCTGACTTTGAGGAGGTTAAAGGTGCAGTGCCCAGCCTTCATCTGACAAATGGGTTGCTATGAGGAGGGGGCTGTTGCTTTTCTTCCTCCAGCCTCCTCCTGGTTCATTCCTTTCCTCTTCCTCCCTCTGCTGCCCCCAGCAACACCAGAAGCCGGGGCCCCTCCCTTCCTGACTGGCCCCCTTGGCTGTGGTCACAGAACTTTCTCTTCAAACAGTCCCCTCCATCCATCTCTGTCTCCCAGCCCCATTGGCCCAGGGAACCGCTGACTTTGAGGAGGTTAAAGGTGCAGTGCCCAGCCTTCATCTGACAAATGGGTTGCTATGAGGAGGGGGCTGTTGCTTTTCTTCCCCCAGCCTCAGAAGAGGGGCCTGTCAGGAAGATGTAGAGGTGGTGGCCTTGTGGTGCCCCCAGGGGGGCTGACAGACGCCAGCAGCTGCTGGGGCACCAGGGTGCCAGGCCCTGTATTCCCAGCACTGAGCACCCTGCTGCTCCCCCCCCCCCCCCCCGCTCTATGCTCCTCTGACCTCTCTAACAACCCCACCATGACCCAGTGCCCACCCCTTCCAGGGGCAAAGGGCTAGGAGGCCTCCCAGAAATGGGGACCCTGAGCCAGATGTGAGAAGGAAGGCCCAACAGGGATCCAGTTACAGCCTACCAGGCCAGGCCCCCAGGATTTCCTAGGGAGCTGTCAGGCCCCATCTTCCTCTTAGCTTGCCCCTCCTGTGGCCTCCTTCCAGCACTCAGCTCCAGGGCCTCACAAGGCTGGCTGTTCCTATAGAATCCCTCAGTTCTTTCCTCACAGCTTCCCCCTTCAGAACCACCAGTTAACAAGTAGCCTCATTCATCCATTGCCAACTCTGCCCTTCATAGACACAGTTTTGTTCAAAATTCACAGGATGAGTTTGAGGCCGGCCTGAGCTACCTAGTGAATGCCAGGTCAGCCTGAGCTACATAATGAAACCTTCTCTCAAAAACAAATAAAAATGGAGCTGAGGAGACAGCTAGGTGGGAAAAATGAGTGCTGTGCGAACATAAGGACCTGAATTTGAATCCCCAGTACCCACATAAAAGCTGGACCCAGAGGCACATGTCTGTAACCTCAACTTTGGGTTGGAGACAGAGACAGGCAGATCTTGAGGGCTTGCTGGCTAGCCAGCCTAGCCAACAACAATGATTTCCAGGTTCAGTGAAAAAAGTCTCAAAAAACAAAAAAAAGGTGGGCATCAATCAAAGAAGGCACTGGACATCAACCACTGGCCTCCATATGTGAATGCAAAGGTGAGTAGACACCCCCCTACACACATACCACACACTCATTTACAAAAAAATAATAAATTTCTTAGGCAGGTAGGCTGGCACAGTCAGTGCAGGATACCTGGTTAGAGTCCTGGAGGCTGCCCTTCCCTACAGTGTGACCTGGTACAGGTTACATAATCTCTCTGTGCTTCAAGCTTCCAAGAGATGGAGATGGTGGGAATAGTACTTGGTGCCGAGGGTTTTGGTGGCAACTGATTGATTCGGTGGAGAGGGGGTATTATTGCAGATATGGTGCTAAATCAATAGGTGGCTAATACTATAGCCATCATCCCTGAGGCCCAGAGAGATATGGTGACTTGTTCCAGAGCAAACTCAAAACTTCAATTCAGCTGACACCATCCACCGCCCCAAACCCCCAACCCCGGCTCCTCTCCAACCAGCCAAGCCACTCACTCCCTCACCCACCACCCCTGATGCTCAGGTTCACAGGATTTCTGCCCTGACCCTGCTGCTTGGAACAATGGAAATCCCAGGGAGTTCTGGGACTGTCTCTTCACCCTCTTAAGAAACTGCATCAAGCCTCCAGAAGTTGAGAAGCAAGCCTGACATTGCCATGACAAACTGACAGGCCAGATGAATGACTGGCCACCAAGTCAAACCAGCCAGGAAAACCAACGGGAACTCCCTCTGGGGAGAACTCTCAGGGGATCAAGGTGCCTAAATTCCTGTCTCCATGCCTGGGGTTCCCAGGATGCCTGACCTCCCGGGATGGAAAAAGGGAAGCAGGTAGGAGAGAGAGCCGGGGAGGCAGGAACAGGAGGCACTTGGGAGAGGCCCCCAGGAACTTCAAGGACTTTCTTTAAGAGCCTTACTTTGGCTAAGGAGAAAAATGACTTGGGGGTGCTCTAGAGAAGAGTGTGGCTAATTAGCATGGAAGTTGAAGGTTAAAGGGGGTGAGGAGGAAGCAGATACTTTTTTTTTCCCTTACTGAGAAAGTGAAGAATGTCATTTGGGGCAGAGGGAAATGACTTCTTTTTTCATTTTTCTGGAGTCTTCCTTTAAACCCCAGACCACAGTGGGCTGCCAAGATTTGCAGAAAAAGATTTCTTTTAATCCCCCTTCATTTTTTGTTTGTTTGTTTTTTCAGGCAGCAGAAGGATCTTTAAATCAATACAATCCCAGAGCTTGTCTCTTGTGATTCCCCTCTTCACTCCGGCAGAATTTGGCATTTGGTGGATTCTGGGTCTGACTTAAGGCTTTTTCAAAATCCAAGACTTGGGGAATTTTGTTAACAGGGCAATAAAAATAATTTTATGGTATTATGGGGAGCGTGTGTGCGCTTGTGGACATGTGTGTGTGCGTGTGTGCGCGTACTGCTCTCTCTCCTTAAAAAAAATACAATGTTTCTTTAAAAGTCTCGGTCTGCAAATCCCATTAGATGTGAGTATAAGGTTTCTGATGATAATGTTGCAAGCTCGGGTTTTGGTTGGAGGGGACTTTGTATGCGTGCAGTTGACCCCTCCCTTTCCTCTCTCACATTTCACTTCAGAAATCTGTCACTCTCTCCCCACCCCAGGGTTTAAAAGTGTGTCTCAGCAGCCCAGGTCCAGTCTTCTGCAGGCATTCACCCAGGACCCCAGGAAGAGCTCGCATCAGGGAGGCTGCATCTGAGCTGGGACAGTCAAAATGTTTAGTACCATAGGCGACAAATACATGCACAAGGGACCCCAATAGTCAGCAGTGTGTCAGGGGGCAGGAAGCAGGCCCTGAAGTCCGGCACAGGTGTGTGCGCACATGTGTGTTACTGGCCACGTGTGTGTGGACTCTGAGGGGAAATTTTAATTTTGATTTTTGTTTTGGTTCCTGGGGTAAAATTTCCATTCAACATTTTCCTCTACTTATTTTTTCCACTTAAAAAATTTTGAATATAAAAAGTGTAGAGCAACATCCTTTGAACGGGACTCAGAGGGGCAGCAGACAGCAGATGGATCCGGTGGCCAGCAGCTGCATGAGGACCCCCCATCCCCCAGCCCCCGTCTGGGGTTGCCTTCGAAACCCCCACTCGGAAGGCAGTGGCCCCTCAGGGCTGCCCCACTATCCGCCAACCCCATTCTCCTTCCACCAGAAATCAGATTTCCCAGCGACAGCAGCGTACCCCGATTTCTCTGCTTCCTGTCTGGCAGCTACCCCACACAGCCTGCCACAGGAGGAGCGCATCTTCACTGAGCAACACCCCGCCTTCCCACAGCCCCCTGACTGGCACTTCCCTGTCTCTGAGGCCCGGCAAAGGCTCAACCCAGGCCCTGCTGGGAGCTCCAGAGAGATGGGGGCTAGCAGCCCAGGCCTGGTGGACAGCACGGGAGGACCAAGTGAGGACTACGTGGTGCTTGGGAGCACTGCCAGTGAACCGGAGAAGAAATCAACCAGACGGAAAAAAGAGCGGTCAGGTAGGGGACAGAGGGGCTTACCATTCTTTTACTGTGTGACCCTGGGCAGACTGTTTGCCTTCTCTGAACCTAGAAGCCTTATCATGAATTTTAGTGTTGTCTACCTTAATGAAATGTGGGAGATGTAGGAGCTTTAGAATGCTCTGGTGACGGGCTGGGTCTTTATCAGTTTCTCTAGCATGTCTGGGCCTCTGGAAAGAATGTGAGTGAAAAAATGATTTGGGTTCAGGAGAGATTTGAAGGACACATGGGATGGAGCTTCAGGGCATACATTGGACTGGAGATAGTTTTTCTGTCACACCATGACCATGCTGAAACAGGTTCCAAACGGTCCCAAGAGCCAAAGGCAGAAACTCATCATTCAGGCAAGACTGAGGCTTGGGGGTCAAAACTGACACTGGGACACTGGGTGGTCATGCAAAGTCAGGACCTAGAGGCAGAGGAACAGGTCTAGGCAGGTTTGGGAGAGGGACAGGGGAGGGGAAGAGAGGCAAGCAGGGCTTGGGCAGAGTGTTCAGAAGTGCCACCATGCAAAGGTAGGGCCCAGACTCAAGGGACAGCTTAGCTAGACAAGGTTTGATTGGGGCTCAGGAAAGACAGTGCTGCAAGGTGCCCTTCTGGGGCACTGAAGTCTTGAGTGAATCAGGGAGGCAGGAGGTCGCACATGCCAAGGCCAATCTGGACAGGGAGCATAGTAAAGCCAGCTGCTGCGGGTTGGAGCCCCAGAGGCTAGAGGTGGAGAACTGGTTGGTTTGCTAGGATCATAGCCAAAGCCCTCTCCTCCCTGGGTTTCAGCTTTTTTGAGTGCCACAAGTTTCCAAAATACGGGCAGCAGATTTTGTTAGTCTCTCAATTCTGCACGTGTGGAAAAGCAAAGAGTTTGAAAGGAACATTGTAAGAATGGGGCCACATCGAGAGCATTGTTGGGCATGGTGGGGCAAGACTGTAATCTCAATACTTGGGAGACTGATGCAGGAGACTCTTGAGTTCCAGGCCAGTTTGGGCTACATAGAAAGACCCTGCCTCATAAATTAATTAATTAATTAATTAGGAAGAATGACAAAGATTTTTCTCCTTTGGGGATGTGGGTGAAAGTCTTGTGTCTGGCCCATAAACCCAGACAAACCAGATGGTTCCCCTAGACGTGAACTCAACCCCTGACCATCAAACCCCACGGACCTTGTGTTGAAGTATTTGGTCCCCATACTCAAGGCTCCTCAATGTTCTGACAATAGGTGATGATGGCCACGGCCATGCCCTCATCTAAGTAGAAGCGCCCTTTACAGCCCCAGCCACTCAGACCAACCACTGGCTGGAGATCTGCTGAAACAAGCTGTTGGATGGAGAGCAGGCTCTCTGCTCCTCCCAGGTCCCAGGACTCTGTGCCTAGCTGCACAGTTCTTCGCTCTAGTATCTGCTGTACTTGCTGGCATCTTACAGCATCTAGCCACTTTCCAGTAGACTGGGGGCCAAGGGATTTAGGAAGGGATCCACAAAGCTGAGAACTTGATGGTCTCAGGCAAAGTCCTTCATTAACCCAAGTCCCAGCAAAACCCAAATGGACCATCTTTCCTTTTGGTGACTAGCCAATAGCAGTGCTTTACAGAGCGAGTACACATATAAACTGTTGATCATCAGAAAGTCCCCCACCAGCCTCTGATCTGGGAAGAGTCCCACTCATGGAGGCCCCTAGGTTCTACGTGAGGGCCCCTCTGTGCCACCAGTGGATGTGGACAGCAAGACCTGGGCTCAGCAAGCTGACTTTCCCCTCTATCCCATGTGACTGATCAGTGGGGAAATCTTTATTGCCCAGGTGCTTGAGTCTGCATTGGAATTTAACTGCAGGGGAAGGAGGAGGCAGGAAGGGTCAGCGTCTAAGAGCCTAAGGAAGAGGGCTGTCATGAGTAGGCTCACAACAAGCTGCAGCATCTGGGAATCTGCTCAAAAGACAAAAGTCTGCAGAAAGGCCTCCGCACTACCCATAATCCAGAATCATGCTATATCCCTAAACACTTGCCTTTTTTGTTCATCGTGGATTTCTGCGAGGGCTACTGGGGACTGAACCTAGAGCCTTGTACATGCCTGGCTATACACTGAATGACATCCCTGCCTCTTTGACTTTTGTTTGTCTTTATGTTTTGTTTCTCTGAGGCAGGGTCTCAGGGTCCCAGGCTGGCCTCCAACTCTGTGTAGCCAATACTAGCCTTAAACTCCTTGATCCTCCTGCCTCTGATCCCCAAGTACTTGGGATTACAGGCATGTACCACCATGTGTTGCTTTAATTTAAAATTTTAAAAAGGATTTTATGTGCGTGAGTGTTTTGCATATATGTATGCAAGTGTGTCAGGTGTGTGCCTGGTGCCCATGAAGGCCAGAAGACAGTGTCAGATCCCCTGTAACTGGAGTTATTGACATGTGTGAGCCACCATGTGGGTGCTGGAAAACAAACCCTAGTCCTCTGGAAGAGCTCTTAACTTCTGAGCCATCTCTCCAGCCCCAGCTGTCCTGGAACTTGCTATGTAGACCAGGCTGGCCTCAAACTCACAAAGATCCGCCTGCCTCTGCCTCCCAGGTGCTGCTGATTAAAGGCATGCGCCACCACGCCGTTTATTTTTATTTTTTTATAAGTGTATTGCTTGCATGTGTGTAAGTGTACCCGTGTTATGCAATGCCTGAGGAGGTCAGAAGGAGGTGTAACTGGAGTTACAGATGGTTGTTAGCTGCCATGTGGGTGCTAGAACTTGAACCCAGGTCCTCTGCAAAAGCAGTGTTCTTAACTGCTGAGCCATCTCTCCAGCCCCTAATTTTGATTTTTAAAATCATTGCATTATAACATTATTATTGATTACTGGGATTTGGGGTGCTCCACAGGAGCATTTTATATGCCTCACCTGAGTCCCCATGAACTGACTCTAAAAGGTTAGTGTTGACCACTGTGCACCTGGCACATAATAAAAATTCAAGAAATAACAGCTGTCACTCATATCAGGTCCTTAGTTCCTGACCAACTTTCAGAACAAAGGATGTGGACTGGGGATGCAGCTCAGAGGTAGAGTGCTTGCCTAGCATGCATGAAGCCCTGGAGTTTGATTTTCAGCACTACATAAACAGGACATTGTGGTACATATCTGTAATCTCAAAAACCTCAGACACACAGGCAGGAGAACCAGGAGTTTAAGGTCATCATTGGCTACATAGACAGTTTGAGGGCAGCCTGGGATAACAGACCCTGTCTTAAATTAGAAAAGGAAAAAAGCGTATAGGGCATGGAAAATATTCCTATGTCGGTGGGGACAGTAGAATTGAATATTCCAAATACACTGTCTCAGAAATTCCTGAATTTGGGGTATAAGATATGTACATTTCTTGCAGTCATTTTGCCCTAAAATCCAGTTGTGATCAATTAGAAGCCTGGAACTGAGGAGCGAGGTGGTAAATTGTGCCTGGCAAGTGTGTCCCTTGCTGTCTGGTCCAGGAGGCCCCAGCCATGGAAATGTTTACAAAAGGGAACATTCTCGGCTTGGCCCTCTTCTTCCTCCACCATCCCCAGCGTCTCCTCCCCTGCTCCCATTGGAAGCTGGAGCTGATTCGCTGCAGTAAATGATCAAGAAAGCCAGGTGGCCCTCTGCTCCCCTGAAAGGTCCCAGGAGCCCTGCAAAGCAATGTTATCTTACCCTAACCACTCCCAGCCCCAGCCAGGGGTGTCAAGGCCCCTGCTGGCAGGAACAGCTGCGAGGCCACTGCTGTTTTTTTCCCAAACTGTCGTGGCTACCGTAGTCATCTTTAATTTATGGGAATGGGGGATTTCGCGGTGATTTCCTGACCGGGTTCAAGGGAAGGTTGCGTGTGACCCGCGCGGCTGCAGGCCCGACTAGGCTGCTCCGCTCGCCTGGGAAAGTCGCTGCTGGCCGCACTGGGCGCCCTGCGCTCTGGTCCTCGCTGGGCCAGACTCAGTGCTTCCCAGCTTCCTCAGCTCCGGCGCTTCCCCTGGGCCGGTACTGCCTGGATTTCTCCCTTCCAAGATCTGATCCCCACCTGCCCCTGTCCAACTACCTAAACCTTCGGTTCTCTCTGTCTGAATCTCTTTTTCACTTTTGGCTCTCTCTCTCCTCTCTTCTCCCCCCTCCCACACATCCTGCCTTTTCTTCCCTCCCCCCGACTTTGCCTTTTTGCCCTGGTGTTTCCTCCCCCCACTTTCCTCTTTCTAGATGTTCCGTGTATTTTACTATCCAGCTCAAAAGCCACCCCTTCCCTAAGTATATTTTCTCCCAGTTTAGGAGACATGGCTGTAGTTACCCATAGTTCATAGCATCACATCAATGAAAACTACAAGTTAGGAAGTTTCAGATTCACTGAGTGTGGCGGGCACACCTGAAATCCCAGCAGAAGGCAGTAGGAGAGAAAATAGGAGGCTAGTCTGAGCACAAAGAGCTCTTGCAGAGAACCTGAGTTCAGTTCCCAGCATCCAGTTCACAACCAACTGCCTGTTACTACAGCTCCAAGGCCTTCTCTGTCATTTGCACTCGTGCACAAACCCACACTCAGACACACATGCATACTCAAAATTAAACACACAGACACACAACATAAAATCTATGTGTGTGTCTTTGTGTGGTTTAACCATTTTGAAATGATAGTTTACAGCAGCCATCCATAGATAGATTTTTTTTTTCTAGACTTCTAGAACTGTTTCATTTTGCAAAAGAGAGAGATTCTCTTTGGAGGAAGTCCCCTCTTCCTCTTCCCAAAGCCTCGAACAGCCACCATGCCTCTGTAAAAGTCTCACCGTTGCAGTTACAGATTCACAAAGCATTTGTCTTTTTAGGACTGGCTTATTGCACTCAGCGTCATGTCCTCGAGACTGACATTGTAGCACATCATGGGGACGTTTTTTCAAGGCTGAATAGTATTCTATGATTTTTCCACGTTTTCCTTATCCATTCATCAGACATTTTGCCTGCTTCTGCCTCTTGGTAGTTGTGAAATAATGCTTCCATGAACAGTGGAGCACAAATGTCTCTTTAAGTTTGTGTTTTTGGTTGGGCTTTTTTTTTTTAAGTCTTAACTGTATACCCACAAGTAGAATTGCTGGATCATATGGTAATTCTATGTTTTGGGGGTTTTTTGTGTCTTTTTTTCAGAGCAAAGGACTGAACCCAGGGCCTTGCACTTGCTAGGCAAGCGCTCTACCACTGAGCTAAATCCCCAACCCCCTATGTTTAATTTTTTAAAAAATATTTGTCTGTGTGTTTGTTTGTCTGTATGAATGTATGTGCATGTGCCTGTGCATAAGGAGGCCAGAAGAGGGCATCAGATCCCTCAGTGCTGGAGTTACAGGATGCCGACTTGTTGCATGAGTGTTGGATTCAAATTTCGTTCCCCATGATTATGCAGCAAGTTCCCTTAACTCCTGAGCCATCTCTCCAGCTCCCTGTTCAATGTTTTTGAGGCGCCTTCATCCTGTTTTCCCTGGCAAGTACACCAATTTTATATTCCCACCAATAGTATATAATGGTGCCAATTTTGCCACATCTTAGCCAACACTTCTTATTTTCTGGGGTTTTTTGTTTGTTTGCTTGCTTGCTTCTTTGGGACCCTCCCACCCTCCCTCTCTTCCTTCTTCCCTCCCTCCCTCCCCTTTCTTCCTTCCTGTGGCCATCCTAATGGTTGTGAAGCAATTCCTCATTGTTCTGGTTTGCATGTCCCCAGTGATGACCCATGTGGAGCATCTGCACACTTCTTGGCTTTTTGTAATCTTTGGAGAAATGCGTATCAAGCTCATCATTCATTTTTTAAATTGGAGTCCTCAGAGTTTTTTGTTGTTATTGTTATTGAGTTGTAATTCTTTATCTGCTTTGAGTATTAACCCTTGCATATGACTTCCAAGTGTCTTCCCAGTCAACAGGCTGCCTTTTTATTCTGTTGATTATTTCCTTTGCTGTGCAGAAGTTTTAAGTTTGATACAATCCATTTTTGCTTTTCTCAAACATTATTGCACACTTATTAATTTATTTACTTGCTGGGGAAGGGGCACATATGCCACGGCGCACGTTTGGAAGCTGGAAAACAACTTGTAGGAGGAAGCTGGTTCCTCTCCTCCACCATATGCCTGTAGGGGATGGAACTCAGGTCGTCAGTCTTACCAGCAAGCACCTTTACCCACTGAGCCGTCTCTGTGGCCCTATTTTTGCTTTCATTGTCAAGCTTTTAGAGTTTTATCAAAGAAGTCATGACCAAATCCTAAATCATCAAGAGTTGACCTCGATTTCCCTCCAGGAGTTCTCTATTTCTAGTTCTTCTATTCAGGTCTTAATCCATCTTGAGTTAATTTTTATATGGTGTGAAGTAAGGATCCAATGTCATTCTTTTGTATGCGGATATACAATCTTCCCAGCAGAAGCCTGTTTCCCATTGTGTAGCCCTGGCGACACTGCCAAAGAACATTTGACCATACATTAAGGGTTAACCTCCGCCTCTCACCAGGTATAGTGGTACATTCCTTTAATCCCAGCACTCAGGAGGCAGAGGTTGGTAGATCTCTGTGAGTCTACATAGTGAGTTCCAGGCCAGCTGGGCCTACAAGGAGACCCCCATCTCAAGAAAAAAAAAAAAAAGTCTTTTTTTTTTATTTCAGGTGACCACCATAGCTCTGTTATATGTTTTGAAATTAGGAAGCATGAGGCCCTAGTTTTGTTTTTCCTTCTTAAAATTGCCTTGGATATTTGGAGTCCTAGGAATTTGGAGTTCATAGGAATTTTAGGATATTTTTTGATCCAAAAATGTCATTATTATAGAGTGCTCTAGGTAGTGTGGACATTTTGACAATATTCAATCTTCTAATCTGTTAACACAATGTCTTTCCATTTACTTATATTTAATTTCTTTTGGCAACATTTTGTGGTTTTCCATGTGTAAGCCTTTTATCTCTTTAGTTCAAATTACTCTTTTTCTTTTAAAGATTTATTTGTTTTATTTATGTATTCATGTGTGTGCCTATGTGAGCCTATGTGCACCAAATGCATGCAGGACCCCGTGGAGTCCAGAAGAGGGTGTCAGATCCCCTGGAGCTGGAGTTCAGGTAGTTGTGAGCCACCCAATATAGGTGCTGGGAACCAAACTCAGGTCCTCTGCAAGAGCAAAAAATGCTCTTAACCACTGAGCCATCTCTCCAGACCCTTCAGTTTACTCTTTTAAGTATTTTATTCTTTTGGATGCTTTTTTTTTTTTTTTTTTGGTTTTTTTGAACAAGGGTCCC
>NW_008342393.1:260972-281944 GCF_000622305.1 Nannospalax galili | reverse complement strand
CAAAAAAAAAAAAAAAAAGGTCTATGTCTTTATTTCATGGTGACCACCATAGCTCTGTTATATGTTTTGAAATTAGGAAGCATGAGGCCCTAGTTTTGTTTTTCCTTCTTAAAATTGCCTTGGATATTTGGAGTCCTAGGAATTTGGAGTTCATAGGAATTTTAGGATATTTTTTGATCCAAAAATGTCATTATTATAGAGTGCTCTAGGTAGTGTGGACATTTTGACAATATTCAATCTTCTAATCTGTTAACACAATGTCTTTCCATTTACTTATATTTAATTTCTTTTGGCAACATTTTGTGGTTTTCCATGTGTAAGCCTTTTATCTCTTTAGTTCAAATTACTCTTTTTCTTTTAAAGATTTATTTGTTTTATTTATGTATTCATGTGTGTGCCTATGTGAGCCTATGTGCACCAAATGCATGCAGGACCCCGTGGAGTCCAGAAGAGGGTGTCAGATCCCCTGGAGCTGGAGTTCAGGTGGTTGTGAGCCACCCAATATAGGTGCTGGGAACCAAACTCAGGTCCTCTGCAAGAGCAAAAAATGCTCTTAACCACTGAGCCATCTCTCCAGACCCTTCAGTTTACTCTTTTAAGTATTTTATTCTTTTGGATGCTTTTTTTTTTTTTTTTTTTGGTCTTTTTGAGACAGGGTCTCCCTGTAGCCTCAGCAGTCCTGGAACTCACTATGTAGACCAGGATGGCCTTGAGCTAGAGATCTGCCTGCCTCTGCCTCCCTAGTAATAGATTAAAGGCATGTGCCACCACGCCTGGCTGGATGGTATTTTTAATTTGCCTTTTGATTGTTCATTGTCCATCTCTTTAAACACAACTGACTTTGTATTCTATTTTACAGCCCTGCTGAATTTATTTATTAGCTCTTAAGTTCTTGCTGTGTGGAATTTTTAATGTTTTCTGCGTAGAAGATCATATTATCTATCAAGATAATTTTACCTTGTTTCATATTTGAGTGACTTGAATTTGTTTCTTGCCTAATTGCCCTGGCCCAGACTTCCAGCACTCTGTTGACTAGACGTGGGTGAGTACCCTTGCCTTGCTCCTCCTGATCTTGGAGGGAAAGCTGATGATTTTTCACTGTTGAGTGGGATATTAGCTGTGGGCTTTTCAGGTAAGGTTTTTATTAGGCTGAGGTCATTTCCTTCCACTCCAAGCTTCTTACATACCCAAGAATCCTTTCTTGGGTTTCCTTCCTGCACACATGGACTGTGCTGTGTTTCCGGCTCCATGGTAGCACCAAACCCAGTTGGTCTTGCATCCAGGGCTACAGGTGCCTATGACTCTATGTCTTCCCCTAAAATGGAAGTATCTGGAAGGCCAGAATGATGTTGGATTTATCTGCTCCATCTCCCAAGCACCTGGAGACACATCTGCATATGGGAGGAGCTCTTTCAGTGTCTGCTTCACTGCAGTCTGGCATTCGTTCATTCGTTCATTGATTCATTCATTCTTCATTGCCTTGCTGTCTCACCCTCTCTCTGAAAGCATGTCACCGCCTGGCATGCAGATGTCCCTTCTGTGCCATGTGTGTCTGAAATGCCTCAGGACTTGGATATTCTCACTCAGGAGAAAGGTTTTCAGAGTGCCCGACTTTAATCCTAAAAGCAGCGTAGGGACAGATTGAGGACTGGGGTCAGGAAATCACATAAACACGAAGGCTGGGCTGGCTGCAGGAATCCTCCATGAGGCATGGGGTCAGATGAGGGAAAGCATCCTTCTTTCTTCACAGTCCCCTCCTGAAGCTGGCTGCATCCCAGGTAGGCCTATTCAAACCCTGGAAAGGTACAGTGATCTGAGCTCTGCCAGAGACTTTACCGCCTGTTACCAGCCAAGCCTGCCTGGCTCTGAAGACTTGCTGGTGGTCTGCTACCATATTGCTGGGCAGGATGAGTTGTGGGGATGCAAAACTGTTACTCCTATCATTCCATCTCAAACCCCAGAAACTCCAGCAACAAAGAAACCTAGGGCCCTAAGTGGCCAGTGTGAACGGAGACGCAACTCTATACATGGCCAGTGTCCTTCTAGGTGTCCCTTACCTCTTGGTTACAGTTGCTGCCCCTACTCTTCCTCTGAAAAACAGATTGGGGCCAGATATGATGGCACACACCTTTAATCCCAGCACTCAGGAGGCAGAAGCAGTTAGACTTCTGTGAGGGCAAGGCCAGCCTGGTCTTCATTACAAGTTCCAGGCCAGCTCTGGCTACATAGTGAGACCCTGTCTAAAAAAAAAAAAAAAAACAAGATTGGGGTCCAGATAGGACCTCAGACCTAAGCAAGCCATGTCTGAGCTCAGAGACCCCAGCACAAATCCTACACCTTCTCAGGCTCCTGACTAGGTATGGCTGGGAAGTTTTAGAGCAAATCAGTGTCTACTGAGGCAGCAAATCTTGCTGAGCATCTAAGATAGAAATATTCAAAGAGTCTGTGGGCCTTAAGAAGGCCAGCCAAGGGGTAGTCTCTGTGCTGCCCACTGCCCTGGCAAGCTAGGACTCAGAGGCCACCCACCTACTGGCCTGTTGCTCTGACTTGAATAAATCAGGCACACCTGGATACAGTGAGGCAGTGTTCCCTGTAGACCCAAGAGGCAGCCCCTTGCCCTAGCACCCTCTCTGCCCACAGACTGAAGCTTCCTACCCATCTCTCTGCCTCTGACCAGGACCCACCCCATCTTTGTTTCTTGCTTTCCTCCTGTTTTTGTTGCACTCGGTGTAGAGGAACTGTTTGGGCCTGGGTCCTGAAGCCCACACTTCCTTTGGTGACAGTGGAGGATGACATCTGGAATTTATGAACACAAAGTGCAGTGCTGCCCATGACTCCCCAGTTCCTCCAAGAGGCTGCTGTTCCCCAGGCTGGAGATTTAGCTTAGAGATAAAATGCTCACCTAGCCAATGAGGACCTAGGTCTGATCTCCAGAAAAAGCACACACACACACACACACACACACGCATGCACACACACACACATGCACGCATGCACGCATGCATATACACACACACGCACACACGCACACACACACACACACACACACACACGCTGATGCTTCCACTTCCATCCCCATCACTTCCCCTCTTGCACTCCCACTCCAGCTCCTCTGCGCCCTGGGCTCTTCCACCACCCCCACACCTCTCATTGCCCAGTCCTCCTCTGTCCTTCTGCACTGCCCACCCTCACTGCTCCACCCCAGCTGGGACTCTTAGTGAAGACTACCCTGGCACTAGGCCTTTCCATTCCAGAAGAATCTGCTGCCCCCAAAACATACTGTGAACTTCTCCAAAGCCTCACTGCTGGCCTCTTCCCAGGGGCTGGGAGCTGCCTGTGTCTCTTCAGGCCATTTGCAGGACAGCAATAAGCCTGGTCATTGGGATGGAATAGGGCTTGGTAAGAAAGTCAGATCAAGCACAGAAGCCAGGAAGGTCCCAGATGTGAACATCCAGCTGGTCTGGTGCCTGAGCCCATCTACTTTGCTGAACTTTACATTCTCCCATTGAAGCTGAAGGTACCAGAGTTGATGAGAACAACAAAGTATATGCTTTGCAACAGTGTGGGAAACCACAGACCCCACTTCCAGAGGGCTTGCCAAAGTCTCACCCCAAATAGTCCCTTCCTCTCCCCTCCCTGGGGAGTCCCAGAGAAACAGATCTAGTCCAGACACTGTCCCCAGAGTGCCTGGAGCATAGCCTCCATGTTCATCATCCCCTGAGGCAGTGTGACAAATGGCTAGAGCCCTAAACTGCCCCTGTCTAGCCATGTTGTCTCTTATCTGTTCAATGGGTTCATGTGTGCCTGATCTGCCTCACAGAGTACTTAACAGGATAGAGGCTGGGGTGAACAGGAAGCAGACTGACAGCTGCTATCAAGGAAGCCTGTGTTCTAGGCCCCATTCTTCCACTAACTTGACATGTGTCTGTAGGCAGATCCCTTGCAGTCTCATGCTCACCTGTAAAATCAGCAGGTGACATAGGCTCATCTCTGAATCCCTTTCCCTTCCAACACCACTACTCTATGACACCATAGTCAGTATGAAAGCCCAAAAGAAATCTGTCTAGGGAGAAAGAATCTATTTGAACATGAAACATACAGCTTTTTGCCTGGTCTAAGTTAGAAATGTATGCGAAATGGTGCAGTATAGTTGGGGGGCAGAGATACTATACTCCCAAAAGGCATGTTCCACTGGGTCTGTCTGACCCTCCCTGTTGCTCTGATAAGGCTGTCTGCTAGGAAATATTGCCAAACATGACAGCTACTTCTGAAAGAATTTGCCTGGGATATTGTAAAAGCTCATGGTGGAAACCGCAGTCACACACACACATCCTGTTTGCATTTCTCTGGGTGCTATTGAATGTCCCCTTATGGTCCTGCTTGATCTGAGGGTCGTGCAGGACCAGGGGTGGGCAGCTTCTCTCAAACCACAAAGGCCCTCAGTCAGCAGTGTGCTTGCCGCCTCCCTCTACAGTCCTGGGAGAGTGGATGGTTAGTTACCCTGTCACAGTGCCTAGAAGTACAAGCCTGATAGAAGGTGCAAGGCTTCAGCCACAGCTGCAGACCCATTTCCACAGATCTAGAAAAGAAGTTGAGATGGGAAAGAGCTGCAAAGACAGGCACTTCAAAGGCATCCTTAGTCAGGTGTGGTAGCTCATGCCTGTGATCCCAGTACTTTGGAAGCTGAGGCAGGAGGTTTGTCATTGGTTTGAGGCCAGCGTGGGATACAGAATGAGTTTCAGCTACTTGTCTCAGAAAAAAGAAAAGAAGGAAAGAATGAAGAAATGAAGGAAGGAAGGAGGGAGGGAAGGAGGGAGGGAGGGAGGGAAGGAAGGAAGGAAGGAAGGGAAGAAAGAAAGGAAGAGAGAGAGATCATTTACACACAGATCTGGAGATGTGGTACCCTCTGAGCATCATCTCAGAGTCTGTGAAATCACCTCTTAAGCATCATGTCCAACAGGATCGCTTCTGCTGGTTCTTTCAGTCAGTCTCAGATGTGCGCCAAGCACCATCCCACAGGTTAACACATTATCAGTCTCACTTTGCCTTATGATCACAGTGGGTATAACTATTCGTGTTTGCAAAAGAAGAAAAAGAGGCTTTCAGGAAAGAGAAAAAAAGAACTTCAGGAAGCTCCTCCCTGAGGCCAGCACCTGCAGGTGCCCAGGCCCAGACTCTCCAACAGGTTTTCAGGTGCTTCTGCCACTCAGTTAGGGACAGGGAGCTCTGTACACAGGAGGAGAAACTCCCCAGCATGTTCTAGCCTTTAGGCTGTGGGCAGAGGAAAGGTAAGCAAGGGCTTTGTGACAAAGCAATGAGCTAGACTTCAGATCTGACTCAAGGCTGTGCCAGAACAAGGATGTCGGAAGCCAAAAGGAGCCTCATCCTTCAGACCCAGGTGTTTGCAAAAGAAAAAGGAGTAGAGGAAAAGGAGGGTATTGGGCTCCTATTTTCAAAAAGAACTTTGACATCAGTGCCTCACAGGAAAGAGAATCTGGTCCAATTTTATAATTCTACACATGGGGAAACTGAGGCCTAGGAAAGTGAGGGAGTGTGCCATAGTGGGAGTGTGAGTCTCTCATATGAGATAGTGTGTCCATGAACTGTTAACCTGAGCCAGCAGACTGGACACCCCAGGACGGAACTGGCAGGAAAGTACTCACAGTTTTTCTGTTCTTGTCTTGATGAAAATGTGGCTGTTTTTTAAAAATACAGTTGCAAAACAAATGTCCACTTCCATTTCCTGGCTCTTTCTCATACTGGCCACCTCATCATTTGTAACAGAGACAAACATTTGTCCCACTCTGGGAAGTTGGTGACAGACAAGTGTCCTTATCATGGAGCACAGGAGGAGTGTAGCACTGAAGTTTCTAAAATCAAGACAATGGGAACCAGGAGAGGAAAAGGACTAAGGAGAGGATCTGTCTCCACAGAAGGGACCAGCTGCAAAGAGGTCCCCTCCCTCTCTCCCAGCTCTTCTGTTTAGGGAAGATTGTGGGCAGAACTTGGGAACATGGGGATTTGTTCTGTGGGATACCATAGGAGAGCTGTGCACACCCAGGCATTTCTGGAAGAAGGAGGGTGGGTGTGGATGGCAACTCCAAAGGGATGACCTGAGGAACCCTGACAGTGGAGGCAGGCTATGTTCCATTTCCAGTCCCTGACTGGGGCCATCCAAGCCGAAGATGGAGACTGACATCAAGGTTGAGCGCCTTGGTTTTCATCAGGTGGATCTGGACTCAAATCTCCCTTCTGCCACCTAAACACTGCTGGGCAAGCTCCAGAGTCTCTCTGAAGCTGCTCCCTCCCTCTACCCAGGGGTGATTTAGCAAATACCACCTATGTGCCCAGTGCCAGAGTTGCTGCCCGGAGAGAAAGCATTGACCAGAGGATCCAGGCAAATCCATGTAACTATGCCAAAGAATGGGGATGATCAGGGGTTGATCAGAGTAGCCACTGGCAGGGGTGTTTTGATGAAGTCTAAGGAAGTGGGCACATCTGACCGCAGAGAAGTTGGCAGGATATGCCAGCCATTAGCCAGGCATGGTGGCCCATGTCATCCTAGCACTGAGTGGCAGAGGGGAGAGGAACATTAGTTTGAGACAAGTTTGGGCTATGTTAAGTATATTTTGCTGAAAGAAAGAAAGAGAGAGAGGGAGGGAAGGAGGGAAGGAGAGAGGGAGAGAAAAGAAGGAAAGAAAGAGGAACAGAAAGAAAAGAAAAAGAAATGTTTTTAAAACCAGCTGTTATTAATATTGCCCCAGATTTTTCAAGGGCATCTCATCAAGTTGAAACATTAGAACACTTGATATCTTGATATTTTCCCTGTACTTTAAAAGCATTTCCAGGGCTGGAGAGATGGCTCAACAGGTAAGAGGGCAGGCAGCCTTGCAGAGGACCGGGTTCTGTTCTCAGCACTTACATGCAGTCTAACAACCCCCATAACTCCAGTTCCAGGGACTCCAACATTCTTCTGGCCTCCATGGGCATTGTGCACACGTGGTGCACCTACATACTTTCAGTCAAGGCACTCAAACACATTAAAAAATAGTAATAATAAGTTAAAACAACACACACACACACAAATTAGACTTGGAAGGAGGTGCTTTATTTTATCCAATTTCTTGTGAAAAGACTGAATTCCAGAGAGGTTGAGTAACCTCAGTTTCCAATGGGGAGAGTCAGGCAAACCCTGGGCTATCCACTCCGCACAGCTGTGACCAGGAAACACTGTGGGTCCCTAAGACGGGAGGGGGTTGCTGAGAGGACTGCGACCATGCCCTGATCCTTAGGGTTCCCGGGTTTCCTGGCCTCACAGGCCAGGATGTGCTCGGGGAGGCCTTCGCATCCGTTGTATGACCGACGCTCCCGGGCCGGCAGCCAGGAGGGTTCACGATGCTGGCAGCCACCAAGGTCGGAGGATTCCTCAGGGACCTGTCCGGGGGCTGCGCGTCCTTCCCCTGCAGCCCACGCTCCAGCATCTGGCTAAGAGCCAGCAGCCGCCGGGCAGACAACCCGCGCCCGGGGCGTCCATCTGGGACCACATCAGAGGTGGGCCGCAGGGCGGGGAAGCCCCGACACCCGGGTCCCAGGCATCTAGCTGCGAGGAGCTCTGGCGCCCCCAGGGCACCCTTGCCCTGTCAGGTGCCCACCCCGGCCAACATACCATCCCGGGGGGGGGGGGGGGGGGGGGGGGGGCACGACACTGAAGTAGAAATGAGTTGCATAGAAAACTGGGAAGCGGCCAGGCTCAGAGTTCCAGAGTTCCAAACTGGATTTCAGGGTTAATGTGGGGTTCCCAGCTCTCTCCACATTAGTTTTTCAGCCTAGAGAGTGTGGGCAGCTTCCCTTGCCTGACTCATCAGGCCTGCAGCCCTCCACCACCCTCCAGGTAGCTTAGACCTGGCCTCCGAGAACCCAGGACCTTGGTCCCTCCTCTCTCACCCCCTCAGCCAGGTTCTCTTGAGATGGAGTAAGGTAGGGCACAGCTCACAGAAAGCACGTGCCCTGAGCCACAGTATCCAATTGCCCACTCAGGAAAGGTCCCTGTGGCAGTTAGGCCGACCTCGTGACTAATGTAGTTAATTAATTGTGTAGCTGTGCTGGTCTTCTGTCTGTGGCCTCTCGACCCACCGCTGTTGCTAAAGGACAGACACTTTCAATAACCAGGCCTTTTTATCCTAGGTCCATTCCCTTCCATCTGTGCCAGACTCTTTCTTGATAAGTATCCCATATTTACACACTATGTGAGTCAAACTGCCTCCACCACTCAATGGTTAGGGGAACTTGTTTAACTCCTCTTTCTTGGTTTTCTGGTCTTTAAAATATGTCCCATACTGGAACCATCTGATTGAGTGATTGTGAAGAGGAAGAAGTGAACACAGGTCAGGAGCTTAGTAGAGTGCCTGGTATAGAAAATGTTCCCTGACCCTGTTATAGGTTAGGACTCAGCTCCTGTGTCTAACTAACAGAAGCTTCATTCCCCAGAGGTCTGGATGATTCTTCAGACTTGGTCTTCTGATGCAGATCAGGCCAGTAGATCCCCAGTCTGGGGCCCAGGGAATCTTTCAGTAGTCAGGTCTTAAAGTAGTGATCTGTGAACTTGGCCCTGAAGAATGATCAGGAGGGCTTGTTGAAACAGGCTGCTGAGGTGCTGAGCAATAAGCATGAGGATCTGGGTTCAATTCCCACACCTATGTAAAAAAAAAAAAAAAAGAAAAAAGCTGGACATATGCTGGCATACTCCTGTGACCTCAACCTGTGAGGAGGTAGACATAGGAGGATCCCTGGGTCATGCTGGCCAGTCCAACCAAATCAGCCAGCTTGAGATTCAGTGAGAACCTTGCCTCAAAAGCTAAGGTAGAGAGGTTGACGAGATGGCTCCATGCATAAGGGCACTTGCTGCCAAGCCTAACAACCCGAGTTCAATCCTTCCAACCACATAGTAGGAGAGAAACAATTCCTGAAAGCTGTCCTTTGACCTCCACATGTCTACATACATACACACATACACAATAAACAAATATTCTTTACATCTTAAGGTAGACAGTGACAAGGAAGACACACAATGTTGACCTCTAGCCTCCGTGCACACACACAAACACACATACAATACACATACAAACACAAAAACAGGTTGCCGAGCTTCCCACTCTGCCCCCACAAGTTTCTGATCCAACAGTGATTTGTAGTTCAAACAAGTTTTCAGGTGAGGTTGATGCTGCACGTCCTGGCGCCAGCAGCTCTCCCCTTACCCGTCTCACTGCTGACTGCCCTTACCAGACCGTGGGCACCAGGGCCAGAGTGCCAAAATACCCCTGCCCCTGGCAAGGCTGTGGGGTGCCCTTCAGCTACAACTCCATCCTCTGAGCTCCTGGGAACTTTGAGAATTTGTCTTAGATAGAGCACATGGACTCCCAAGCTGCAAACTACTGATGCCCCAAAGGGAGGCTGGGGACAGAGACTTGAACAGTCAACAGCAGCTTCACAGGCTTTGGGTATGAAAAAATTGTGTTGGGGAGGGGTGGTGGCTGAGGGTGGGACTAAAACTGTTTCTCAACTGTCTTAGGAGCAAGACATTAGAAGGAATGAGGGGATGCAGTAGCTTCTTTTGAAGCATGCTTTAAAAACAAGACAGAGGGTCAGGCATGGTGGTACAAGCCTTTAATCCCAGGACTTGGGAGGCAGAGGAAGGCGGATCTCTGTGAATTCAAGGTTAATCTGGTCTACATAGGGAGTTAAGGAGTTCCAGACCAGCCAGGGCTACATAGTGAGACCTTATCTCAAAAGAAGAAAGAAAGAAGGAAGGAAGGAAGGAAGGAAGGAAGGAAGGAAGGAAGGAAGGAGAGAAAAAAAAATAAAAACGGGTGGAGAGATGGCTCAGCGGTTAAGTGTACTAGCTGCTCTTGCAGAGGACCAGATTTGATTCCCATAAAGTGGTGGCTAACGACTGTCCATAACTCCAGTTCCAGGGGATCTGACGCCCTCTTCTGGCCTCCCCAGGCATTAAATGCACATGCTGCACTTACATACATACAGGTGAAATATTCAGACACATAAAATAAAAATAATAAAATTTTAAAACCAAAAACTAAAGAATAAGAATAAATAAACAAATAAAAAATGAGAGAGACCAGGAATGCTGCCCAGCTGCTGTAGGACTAATGGTAGGGAACTGGACCCCTCTGCTCACTCACATCTCCCACTTGGGTACTCTCTTCCCAGACAACCAGGAGAACCGAGGAAAGCCAGAAGGCAGCAACAAGGCCCGAAAGGAGAGGACAGCCTTCACCAAGGAGCAGCTTCGGGAGCTAGAGGCTGAGTTTGCCCACCATAACTACCTGACCCGGCTCCGAAGATATGAGATCGCTGTGAACTTGGACCTCTCTGAGCGGCAGGTGGGGCCCAGGTGCCTGTCAGTGCTTCACTGTAGTCTGTTCCCCTCCCTTCCCATCACCCCTACCTGGACCCCTTCCTTTCCCCTCCCCATCCAGTGGTTCTCAACCATGGCTATACGGAACAACCAGTCATTCTGGGGAGAATTATCTGAGTTCCACATGTGGAGACTATTGGTCTGAGATGGAATTAGGGGCATCCAGATTTTTCAAAGGTTCCCCAGGGTGATTCTCATGTGAAGAGGGGTTGGAACATCTGAGATCCTGTTTCCATCAAACTTGAATTGGCATTTGCCTAGGATTCACACAGGCAATTATTTAAAATGTAGATTCTGAAGGCTGGGTGTGGTAGCATCCACCTGTAATCCCAGGAGTCAGAAGCAGGAGTATTTGGAGTTCAAGGCTATCTTGAGCTTCATAGTGAGTTGAGGCCAGCCTAAGGAACTACCTCAAAAGAAATCAAAAGACGGGCTTGGACCAGGTGTGGTGGCACACACCTTTAATCCCAGCACTCAGGAGGCAGAGGCAGGTAGATCTCTGTGAGATAGAGGCCAGCCTGATCTACAATAGTAAGTTCCAGACCTGTCCCAACAAAACAAAACAAAACAAAAGATGAGCTGTATGTATATCTCTGTTGATAGATTACTTGCCTAGCATGCAGGAACTGGGTTTGATGCCCTTACCACAAACAGAACATGGTATCACATGCCTGTATTAAGGAGGCTGAGGTCTAAGGATCAGAAGTTCAAGGTCTTCCTCAGGTACATAGTGAGTTCAAGGCCAGGTACATACTGGGCTACTTGAGACCCTGTCTTTAAAAACAAATCAAAAGATAAAATGGAGATTCCAGGAAGCAATTTTGTAAGAATAATGAGTTTTCTTAGGTGGCACAGATATGCAGCTGGGTTCTGGGGGCACATTGAGTAAAAGTTCTCTGTCACTTGGTTCAGGCTTTTCCTTGGAACATTATATCTTTCCCACACTCTGCCTTTGTATGAAACAACAGCCGTAATAATAATATTTGTCAGCAGCTTTCAGTTGATAAAGTGTTCTGCTGGAGTATTGAATCAGAAAGCTTAGATCCAAATCTTGCCTCTGCCACACCCTGACCCCTGTGACCTCTGGGTTTCCATCTTTGATGGGGTCATCATCCTAACCTTATGTCATAGGAAGGTCAGATATGGAAAAATGTGTTGAACAGAGCTATGGAAACTGCAAAGGGCTGTGCTCTCAGGCCCTTGGAGAATAGAGGCTGGGGAACTGGGGGCATGTTGGCAAGGAAGAGAGTCAGGGTATGTGAAAGGGTGGGGCCAATGCAGAGTGATTTTTTTGGAGACTTCTCATTTCTGCCTCAACTTCATTTGAGACACAACACAGGCAGACCTCTGGTGTGCCCTTCCCTTCGTCCCTGAGTCCTTGGGAGATGGAGAGTAACAGGTGAGGTTGCAGACTGAGGTCCCTGGAGTTGGACCCACATAGCTTAAACAACAACATGGTGAGGGGTCACCCCGGCTCTGGAGTGACCCAGCTCTTTCGCTTCCTTCTTCAGGTCAAAGTGTGGTTCCAGAACCGAAGAATGAAGTGGAAGCGAGTGAAGGGGGGTCAACCTGTGTCCCCTCATGGGCAGGACCCTGAGGATGGGGACTCTGAAGCTTCTCCAAGTTCAGAATGAGGTGCTCCATAGGAAAAAAAGACTTAAGAACTGAACCCCCTTTCCCACTGTCCCCACTCATTCCCACCTTCACCTCCCTCCGGCCCATCCAGGGGCAGTCTCTGCACACCTTGTCCTGACTCTCTTGGATGTGAAGCTGCCCAGTGTATAGGAACTTAGGCATTTCCCAGAAAGTACTGCCCAGCATCTCAGTCTCAGCAGTTCGTCCCCCAGGGCCTCAGCTTCCCACACTCTCCTGGAATCATACAGGGCTGACTGCACTGGATGAATCTAGAAACAGCAGCAGGGACGCTCTTCCTAGGGTGTCTTGGCTGGTACCCACACCTCTGCCTGCCACCATCCTGCTATATCAGCCAGGCCTTGTCTCTGTCTGGCCACCGCCTGGCCTGTAGGGAAGGGAGCCTTGGAGCCAGCTGGTGACTCATGAAAGGAAAAGCTCCAAAAGAAAGAAAGTGATGGAGATGCAGCCTGGACCACTTCCCCGCTTTCCTTCTGAGGCTTTGGGGACCAGTCATTGCTGTCCCCAAGCTCCAAGGGGAACCAGAGTGAAGAGGTTTAAACACAGCAACTTGGGCTGTACATCAGAAACCTATTCCTGTCTCCCATTTTGTTGACTACTGAGTAGACAAATTTATGCATTGTCTGGGAGAAGACAGAACATTAGCTCAGTGGAGCAGCCCGTGTCGCCGTCTAGGCTCGACTTGACTGGGTGGCTGAGGATGAACCCAAGACAGCACCTGCTGGGACTGCTGAGCAGAAACCCTCTCTAGATGCTCACACTGTTGAGTTGAAAGTGGTTTCTGTATCTAAGGATGAGGAGTTAGCATGAGGGCTGCTGGATGAGGACCTAGACGTGTAGGCCCCTGGAGTAGAAAGTTCTCCAGCCCCATCATCCTGTGCACTCCCAAAGACTCTGACTATAGATGAAGACAGGAAAACAATCCTTCCCCCATGGGATGCAGTTCAGCCCCTTCTGTGTCCCCACAAAGGCTATTATTGTGGGTGGAACTGTACTGTGGGAGGTTCATACATGTGCACTGCTCAGACCTCAGACTCAACTTCTAAGGATGCTGCTGTGAGGACTGATGGCCAAACAGCCTGGGGCAACCGCAGCTTTGGAAAGAGACCCTGGTGCACCTCAGGTGCTTGGTGCTGGGCCTACCAATCCCAGCTGGTTACAGAAGGAGGTCAGCAAGATTTGATCATTGGTATGTAAAAATAATCCAACCCCACCTCCCCATCCCCCCAAAAGACAAAAGCTATGGAAAATGATTGCCACGTGAGATGGCTGGTTAAAATGTGTGTCATTTTTTTTCCTAAAGCATACTCCATATGTTTTCCTAAGATTGCATCAAACTAATTGTATAAGGTCAGTCCCCTTTGTAATAAAACTCTTGGATAAATAAAATCAACAAAAATTACAGTTTCCAGGCCCTTTTCTTTATAGAATTCAGAGTCACGGCTCTTGTGTGTAATGTGATTCTCATCTAATAATGACCCAAACAATGTGTAGAAGCAAAGAGAAAAAGGAAAGAAATCACCTAAACCTACGTATCCTCCCATATCTCTCCAAAGTCTCTTTAAGAGTGAGTGCCAATCACTACAAAAACAAATGCAAGGGCCAGCAAGATGGTTCGGGGGCACTTGCCACCAAGCCTGACAACCTGAATTCAATCCCCAGGATCCACATGATGGAAGGAGAGAACCAACTCGGAAAAGTTGTCTTCTGACCTCCACACACATTCCATAGAGAGCTTGTGTGCATACACACACACACACACACACACACACACACACTAAATTTTTAAACACAAGACTTCTCTCATGCAAATGCATTGTCTTCATGTCCCATTGTAAAAATATAACTTTCAGTTTTCCTAACTTATGACTCCCCAAACAATCAAAGTTCAGTAAACAAAAAATATGAACTCTTTAGTTAGATTAGGAATCCTGGCCATAAACTAGCCAGCCCTATTGTCTGTTTGCTAGTTTGGTTGGTTGATTGAAACAAGGTCTCACGTTGTCCAGGCTGGTCTCTAACTCACTATGTAGCTGAGGCTGGCATAGAATTCATGATGTTCCTGCCTCCACCTCCCAAGTGCTGTTTGCTTTACAGTGCTGAGAATCAAACTCAGGGCCTTGTGTGCATGTTAGGCAAATGCTCTACCACTAAGCTACACCCTTAGCCCCATACCTAAGGTTTAAATGCCAAGTTTGAAGATTATTATTAGGGGTAGAAAAATATGCATCTGTAATTAAAAGTGACATGAGAAAAATGCCCCATATCTTTGTGGGTTTTAGTAAAAAGAAAGAAACAGAAGTAATTTGTTTCACCCAGATACAGTGAACAAAATAATGGGGCCAGCTAGAGAGAAGAGGAGAGAGAGGGAGCCAGCAGAGGAGAGCTGGCC
The DNA here is from genome assembly GCF_000622305.1 of Nannospalax galili. Classification (NCBI taxonomy): domain Eukaryota; kingdom Metazoa; phylum Chordata; class Mammalia; order Rodentia; family Spalacidae; genus Nannospalax; species Nannospalax galili. The sequence goes on along the minus strand of NW_008342393.1, from coordinate 267,467 downwards.
TGGACTTTGCATTGAGACTTCCTGGGCCAGGTAGAGGCTCTGACTAGAAAAGATGTCCCAGGACTGCAGAGTAAAATGGGCCCACCAAAATCAAGAGTCAAAGAGAAGGAGGTTCAGTGTGCTGAATTCAAAACCTAGGTCAAGTAAAATGGGCACATTCTGGTCTAGTTGGGAAGGGCAGGAGGCAATAGACTATAATGCCCACCATAATGAAGGATAAAGGGCTGCCGGGCCCATGAGGTTGCATCCAAGCCCAGCCATAGCACTGTGTGGTAAGTTTCCATGAATCTATGTGGCAGTGACAAAGAAAAGTCAGCCCTCACACTTGGGGGTCATCACCCTTCTTCCCTGTCTCCCAGGAGTCCCTTTCCTATAATTGGTTCCTAAGGCCTCTTCTTTCTGCCTAGCACCTTCCGTGCTCTTCACTCTCCCCCACATGATACCATCACCCACACTTTAAAAATTGGGGGGCTGGTGATATGGCTCGGGGGAGGGGGGTAAAGGCACTTGCAGCCAAGCTTGACAGCCCGAGTTCAATACCTAGAGTTCATGTGGTAGAAGAAGAGAACTGACTCCTGAAAGTTGTCCCCTGACCTCCACACGTGTACTATGGCACTCATGTGCACAAACACACTCACTCACACACACACACACACACACACACATACAGAAATAAAATTATAGTAAAATAGGACTGGTGAGATGGTTTATCAGATAAAGGTATGTGCTACCAAGCCTGATGACCTGAGTTCAAGTCCCAAGACCCACATGGTGGAAGGAGAGAACTGACCCCTGCAAGTTGTCCTCTGACCTCCATAACATGCACCAGAGCACACAACCCCCCCACTAGCTAAATAAATAAATGTAATAAAAATTTTTAATTGTGTTTAGGTAACCCAAGTACTTTTCAAGGGAAGGGCAATCCCTGATATTAAGGCAACAACATTTATTTCTAAATTTCTAAAACAGAAAAAAAAATTTCAGTGATGACTCAGCTGTTAAGAGCCATGTACTGCTTTTTTGCAAAGGACCTGAGTTCAGTTCCCAGTACCCATATCAGATGGCTCACAACTCCCTACAACTCCAGCTCCAAAGGATTGGATGCCCTTTTCTGCAGTCCGAGGGCACTTGCAGATATAGATATATATATATTGATAGATATAGATATAGATATAGATATAGATATAGATATAATCTCCATATCCACATATATATACATATAATTAAAAATAAAAACAAAATCTTTCAAATCTTTCAGTGTGAGAATTGTAATTCCTCAAAATAACTGACAGTAGCTAAGTCTATTGAATCCAAGGGTGAATTGAAAGGTTATGTACTATATCACACATGTCCTCTCTAGATTCTTTCACACAGTCCCTGCACCTGCCTCCCAGCATCAGCATTTGATTGGCCAATACAGGGTGAACAGTAGCTGTGACCAGCTGCTCTTCATGACAGCAAAACCTCCACTGTCCGGGTGTGGGAACACTCACCTGTAACCCCAGCATTTGGGATGCTGAAGCCAGAGGATCAGTAGTTCAAGACCAGCCTCATCTACATCAAGAGTTGGAGGTCAACAGCTGGAGAGATGGCTCAATGGTTAAAAATGCTTCCTGCCCTTCCAGAGGACATGAGTTTGGTTCCTAGCACCTATATCAGGTAGCTCACAACTGCCTGTAACTCTGGCCTCCATAGGTACCTCATGCACATGGCACTCACACAGACACACACAAATACACATAAATAAAAATAATAAAATATGGCCCAGCATGGTGATGCACACCTTTAATCCCAGCCCTTGGGAGGCAGAGTCAGGCAGATCTCTGTGAGTTTAAGGCCAGCCTGGTCTACATAGTAAGTTCCAGGCCAGCTGGGGCTACAGGGAGACCCTGTCTCAAAAAGTCAATAATAATAATAATAATAATAATAATGATAATGATAATAATATTTTTTAAAAAGAGTGGTAATAAAGATAATAAATAAACTATTAAAAAAAAAAAAGAGTGGTGACCAGCTGGGCTGCATGAGACTTTGTCTCAAATAAAAGAAAAAGTGAAAAAGAACCCCCCAAAAAAACCCTCCACTATCTCTCAAGGGCAAAGCTGTGCCAGGGAAGCAAGTCCACCCACTGGTGACTCCCTGATGGAAGTCACTAACTGTGCCCAGAGATGGTGCCATGGTAGGAATCTAAACAATCAAGAATTTACAGACAGTAACTGTGCTGGATAGCTTTAGTGTCAACTTGACACACCTGGGTTGAGGGAGCCTCAATTGGGGAATTTCCTTCATTGGACTGGCCTGTGGCCATGTCCATGCGGCACTTTTCTCAATTGTTGAGTGCTGTGGGAGGGCCCAGCCCACTGTGGGTGGTGCCACCCCTAGGCCAGGTGGGCCTGTGTTGCATAAGAAAGCAGGCTGAGCAGGGGCCAGGGGAGCAAGCCAGTAAGCAGCGTTCCTCCATGGCCTGTGCTCCAGCTCCTGCCTCCAGGTTCCTGCCTTGAGTTCCTACCTTGGGCTCCCGGATGAACTGTGACCTGGGAGATGTAAGACAAATAAATCCCTTCCTCCCCAAGTTGGTAGTGGTCAGAGTATTTTGTCACAGCAATGAAGAGACAAACTAGGACGGTAACTTTTCAGTAATGGCTTTGTCTTTCCTTGAGAGAGCATCCAGGACAAGCAAGTGTGTGGCTTCCCTTCTGAGAGAAGCGGGGGAGGGGGGGGGGGAGAGAGAGAGAGAGAGAGAGAGAGAGAGAGAGAGAGAAAGAACCCATTTCCAAATGAAAGCTCCTGAAAGGGCTCAGGGTTGCAGAATGCTGGCCCCAGCCCTGGGCAGAGATGCATTTCCTCTACTCACAAAGAAAACCAGGGTCAGGTTTGAATCCACTCTGTCTGTCCAGACCCCTAAAGTGCCACCATTCTAGTAACCAGACGCATCAGGCAGAATTCTCTAGAAGAATAGAATCCATTGAATGTGTATGTATACATATATATATATATATATTATAAAATGGGATTTATTAGGGGCTGAGTAGTCTAACAATGGTTCTTTGTACACTGAAGAGGCTGAGAAGCCAGTAGTTACTCAGCCATGAAGCCGGATGCCTCAGCGGTAACAATTTAGTGCTGAAGGCATAGAAAACTCCATCAGTCCATGTTACAAAAGTCTGTCAGTGGAAGATGGTGGCAGCATTATTCTTATTACTACTACTATTATTATAACAACAGCAGCACTCAACACACTCAGGAAGAAGGGAAGGTAGGCAGGCTGTTCTCCCCAGACCTCTGTATATCTGTATATCTATTGAAAGATGCTACCCACTCTGAGGGCAGGTCATCCTGCCTGTTAATTCTCTCTGTATAGATATGCCCAGGGGCGTGTTTTCTGAGTCCAAATCCCAACAAGTCAACTATCAAGGTTAACCATAACACTAGATAAACCCTGGCCAGTGGCTTGGATCAATCTCCACCATTGTGGGAAAACCTTTCCCATTAAGAGCTACATATTCTCAGGGATGGAAAGATGGCTCAGTGGTTAAGAGCACTGGTTACTTTTGCAGAGGGCCATGTTCAATACCCAGCACCCACATGGCTGCTAACGACCATCTGTAACTCCAGTTCTAGGGATCTACCACCCTCTTCTGACCTCCACGGGCATTGCATGACATGGGTGCACTTACACACATGAAGGCAATACGCTCATACACATAAAATAAAAACAATAAGTAAAATATGTATATTTTTAAAAGCTACATATTCTTCAGTCAGGCAGAGGAGCCTGTGCCAGCTAATCCCTCCCTCCCAGTCACCAATGAAGCATGTTTAGGCCACCACAGCATTGGGTCTCACTGTGTTCCTTCTCTAACTGGTTGCACCATTTCCCACAAACCCTGAACCCATGAATATTTTTTGTACACCTTCAAAAATATCTCAAAGCCATGCTGTTCTCTAAAGCTGCCATTATCTGTGGCTGTTACACAATGCACAGCTCTCTTTATCTCTGTCTTCCCACCCTGCATCTGTGCCTTTATGGCCACTTCCTTAATTTATCATTCTTTTATTTTGAGGGGAAGGGGATATATTTCTTTATTTTACTCGTACCTACTAGTGTGATGTCTAAAACATAAGAAATCAATACCCATTGAATAGATGGATGGATGGATGATAGATAGATGGGCAGATGGATGCATGGACGGATAGATGAATGGTTAGACAGATGGATGAGCAGACAGAAGGACAGACAGATGGACAAATGGATGAATAAGTGGATGAGTGGATGAATGGATGAAAAAACTGTTAAATTAGTGGTATTGCCTGGCTTCTTGGCTCCAAGACACATAGACCATGTAGTAGGAGCTCTGACCCAATAGCCAGTTACATGGCATGGACAGTTCAGGCCTTCAGAGACCACAAGTCTGGCAGATCATGCCCTCGAAAAGATGATACTACCCTGTTTCTATAGCCCAGGAAAACTCTCTCTTGACTCTAGTCATGGGGCCAAGATTCTCTGCCAATCACTCACTCACCTCCTGAGCCCTGTCTGAAGCTGGGACAAGCCTCTCTTTCCTCTTTTACATGCAGTTGGCAAAGAAGCCACCTCCAGGGCCTGACCCCTACCATCAGCAAGCCTCAGAGACCAGTCTATTGATAAGAGGCTTGTTGGCCACACATCTGGAAGGGTGATGCCTAATAGCTTGAAGGTGACATCAGGATTGGGAGTCATATCCGATAGAACAGAGAGAGACATGACCTAACTCGTCTCTCACCACGGTCCTGGCTGCAAGAGCTTCTGTCTTTGTTAATTTCCTAACCGGAGCTGCTGGCTCAGGATTCCAGGCTGTCCCCAGAGCTGGGGCCCACGGCTGGGCTTAACTCCAGCATGACTGGGAAGGCAGCAGGCTGGGCCAGGTCTGAAAAGGGCGCCCACCACCAAGTCTCAGTTCTTCTCTGCTAGTATTGGCTTCCTCTACCACCCAACAGATTAATTGGACTTTCTAAAAAGCCAGTAGGTGAACCCAGAGTCTCTGAGGAATTCCTCATGGTACAAAGGAAGCAGAAAGAGTGCAGTGGGCTTCCACCACGCTGAAGGTTCCCTGGTGGCTATAAGGACGGTTTTCTTTGTACTCTGAAAGATGATTTAAATCCAGTTTTCCAGGAACACAAATCCTGTCTAAAGCACCCAGTGCACCTGGCTGGAGAGCTGCAGGCCTGTCTGAGCCCTGACCATCTAGGCAAAGTCGCATCAGCTATTTTCCTTTCACAGTCTCTGCACTGTAGGAAAAAAAATCCCCACTCCTTACCACCTTCCCTCCGTTTCCAGCCCCCATTTTTCATGTATACACACACACACACACACACACACACACACACCAGCCTCTAGACTGACAAGGCTGACACATTCTGTGAACTTCATAAAGTCACCTACCTTCACTGAGCCTCAGTTTCCTTAGTCCGATGGACTTCAGAAGTTGTGGTACTTAGAAATGTATTTTATTCACAGGATGACATGAGGGTGAGATTTATTCATTCATCCCATGAGTACTGACTATATGTTTAAGTCCAGGGTCCAGGGAGTAGAGACAGACAGATAAATGGAAGCAGCCTGGCCCTAGGACAGCAGGGTTATGTCTATAGAGTACCTAAAACACTGCCTGGCTCTGAGAGGGCCCTCAGTGGGAGTGAGCTCCTCTCTGTCTTTCTCTGTCTCTTTCTCTGTCTCTGTGTGTGTGTGTGTCTCTTTCTCTATTTCTCTGTCTCCCTCTCTCTCTCTCTCTCTCTCTCTCTCGCTCTCTCTCTCTCTCTCTCTCTCTCTCACACACACACACACACACACACACACACACATATAGGGGAAGTTTTACTGACAATCAAATCCAAGACCCTGCTTACACTAAGCATGTGCTCTGCCATTGAGCTGTACCCCATGCTGCAGTCATACATATTCTGTGCAAGAAAGAGGTGAGGTGGGTATCAGTGTTCATTCTCCTGTTCACATGGAATGTGAGCTTTACTACACCACTTACTCTCTTTGGGCCAATTTTCTGTCCACAAAACCAGAGTATTCTGAGTCTTTGAAGCACTTTGAAGTCCTTTAAAGCAAGATGTTTTCAAAAACCAAACTGTTTAGATAAAAGAACAAAACAACAACAAAAAACCCTCCTGAGCATGGTGGCTCGCGCTGCTGAGCATGGTAGTGCATGTTTTGATTCCAGCACTTGTGAGGCAGAGGCAGACCAGCCTGGTCTACACAGCAAGTTCCAGGTCAGCCAGAGCTACGCAGTGAGACTCTGTATCAAAATAAATAAATAAGTAGATAATAAAAACCAAACCACTTTCAAGGGGCCCAGTGAGATGGCATAGCAGGAAAAGTACTTGCCACACAAGCTTAACAACCTGAGTTTGATCCTCAGAACCCATAGAAAAGTGAGACAAGACTACTGAATACAAAGTTGTTCTCTGACCACCATGTGCATGCACATAGATAGATAGAGGATAGAC
>NW_008342393.1:214607-260826 GCF_000622305.1 Nannospalax galili | reverse complement strand
TAGATAGTGATAGATGATAGATAGATGATAGATGTTTAAGAAACACTTCTGATTGGCAGGAGGAGGTGGTGCTAAAGATCAGGGACTTCCAGGATACTGGATCCAGATCAGCTTTCATCATGGTGGCCCAGAACAGATGCTCTGCCCACCTCTGCACTGTGACTATACTTATGAGCTCTGGATAGTAATAGCTGTTCAATTGTTAGACCAATCCTCCCATACCGTATTTGGGGCTGGGAATGTCACTCAGGCCTTAGCCCAATGGAGCCTAGCAAGGGGCAGCCTCATAGAGATGTGCCCCAGCAGGGAGTAAAGGCCCAGAGCACTGCGTGGCAGCATTCTCCCAAAGTCTGTCAGCTGTCACTCAGTCCATTGTCATGTCTCTCCAGTCCACTGTCCCTTCACTCTGTCTTCCCGTGGCTCTGCCTTGCAGAACCCCACACTTCTCAGAATCTTCCCTGTGGCAGAAAGTTCCCTGTATGTGCCACGTCTCATGGGTGATAAGAGGCTGCAGATGTGGCAAGTGAGTGTGAAGTTTACATCTCTTCTTGGAGAGTGGGAAGCCCTGATCTATTTTAAATGCCTTTTCATCCTCAGACCTTTCAGGGCTGTTGTCAAAGCCTTGGGGTGTCTAAAAGGACTGGGGGAGGCTGGGAGAGGTTGGAGGATCCCTTAGCCAGGACCAGGCTCTTTCAACTTGAGGATTTGTGGCCCTTCTGGGGGTTGTGGCTCTGGATGCGGTGTCTTCATTCCCCCAATCCCCTCCTTGAGTCCCCCGACGGATCTCTGCAGAGCAGATGCCAAGGGTGGGGAGGAGGACACAATGCCCTTCTTTGTGGGGGGATCTGGGCCGGCAGTCGGGGAGGAAATTAGAAAGGGCTCTTGACAGCAGCTCTGTCTGGGTGTCTGTGAAATATGGGCCAGAGGGGTTCTTTCCCCCAGGCCAGTCATGGATGCCGACCACCCCCATCCTGCTCTGGGCAAAGAGGACACTGCTTGTTTGGAGAGAAATGATATATGGCACTCAGCTTCCTTCCCCTCTCTCCTGAGGGACTGGAGGGAGCGCACACAGCTGCTCCTGGTAGGTAAATGTGCTTGTGTGTGTAGCACATGTATGAGTGTGTACCTGTGTGTGCACGTACCTACAGGTGCACTTGTGGCTATTTTCTGTTTGTGTGTGTTTTTGCTCACTGCATGGCCAGAGAAAAGGATTCAAAATGCTTGGGTCAAACAAACAAAATGTAGACCAAGTGGGTGGGAAGATGGCTCAATGGGTAAAGCCTTTGCTGTGCCGGCCTGAGGACCTGAGTTTGAGCCTTCATAAATCTGGGCAGAGTAGTGCATATCTGTAAAACCATTCTTTTATGGTAAGGTGGGAGGCAGAAATGGGAGAATTCCTGGAAGCTTTCTGGCCAGCTGGACTGGCATACTCAGTAGCAAACAACAAAGAGACCCTGTCTCAAACGAGGTAGAAGATGAGAACCAACACCCAAGGTGTTCTTATGTCTTTCACACATACCATGACACATGCCGAGGTACATGCACACCCAGATTCATGCACAGGAATTCATAGACATACATCATACACACGCAAATAGATAGGTAGGTAGGTAGGTGACACATTCTTTCATTAAATTGACTCTGATTACAATGATACACTGTAGGTCTGAGAATCATTCTTTATCTTCTTGTGAATTGATATGCTTTGATGTCAATGCCTCCCTCTTGCATAGACATAGATGATTAATTAGATAGATAGATAGATAGATAGATAGATAGATAGATGATAAAAATGTAGAGCAAGGTGGCTCCTACTTTTGGCATCCCTACCTTTGCACAGACCCAGATAAGGGCCCATGGGTTGTGGGGCCTACAAAAAATTATTTAGAGAGTAGTATGAGCAGAGTTGGCCACTGACCGAGCACCCAGTCCTCTCATTCTGTCCTCCAAGAAGCCACCTCACAAGGTGGGAATTGTTTTCAGGAGAGCACATCTCCTATCTCAGGAAGACTCCTGAGACAGCCATGGCTTTCAGAGCCTCCAGTGGCTCCTGAACCATTTGTCTTCCAGAGAGGAAATGAGAGATGTTCTCACACACCCACCTCCTTTGTGGCCAGCCAGGTCTCCACATCTGGGTTGCAGCTGGCTGCTGAGCTGCCCCTATAGGTCAACTCTCTCCAAAGGACCAGAAGACAGAGAGCTGAAGGGAGAATACTCTAAAGACACCACAGTTCTTCCAGAAGCTTGGAACCCTCAAGGATGGATCAGCTTCAGTCTCCACGTGGCTGAGCTCGGTCTGAGAGCCGAGGCAGCCCTGCCTTCAGGAAGGGATGAATGAGAGCCTAAGCTGCAGAAATGCCGAATGAGCACTGAAGAATTGTCCAAAGGCTGATGACTAGTGAAACTAGGGTTGGGGTCCTTTGAGAGGAAGGAGGCAAATAATATTCTTGGCATCAGAGCCAGAGAAGGTTTTTCCATGTTGAGATGGGTTGGTTTTCTCAGGTGAAGAAACCAAGGTGCTGAGAGTTGGGGGAACTTGCTCTGGGTCACACAGCTACTCTACTGGAAATGGTGTTTTGGATTATGTGGTTTCAGCTGCTGTGGGGCTCACTGAAGACCTCTCTAGGAAGCCAGATGCGTCTTCAAAACCAGGTATCAGGGGCCAGAGAGATGGTTCAGTGGTTATGAGCACTGGTTGCTCTTACAGAGGACAGGGGTTGGGTTCCCAGCACTCACACGGCAGCTAACAACCTTCTGAGACTCCAGTTTTGGGAGAATCTGGTGCCCTCTTCTGGTCTTCATTAGTACTTCAGGATATGGGTATACTTACATATATGCAGGCAAAACACTCATACAAAAAAAAGAAATTAAATCAAAACCAAACATCAGCTGAGAAGGGAACAGACTAACTGTGCTGTCACATCCCCACCAGTTTCTGAGACTCGAGTGTTTCCCCTCCCCCTGGCCTGCCTGTCCAGGGATTGGGTCTTTGGAGCAAGACCCTGTGCTCTGCTCTGTTACTCGGCTTCCCCTGTCCTCAAGGAGCCAGACTTCTCACCCAGGAATAAGTCTATCCCATGAAGAGCACGGAGAGCAAAGTGACCAAGGGAAGGAGCTATATGGTGCATTGCTTTAGGGTCAAACAGATCCAGTCTGAATCCGAGCTCAACTGCTTCTTACTGCAAAGCTTCCCAAGTTGTGTTCTCAGAGCCTCGGTTTCTTCATCGGAACAGAGACTCCCACTGCTCTGAGCTGCTAAGCGCCTGGCCTTTAGCCAAGTCACAGCGGGAGTTGAGGGCTTTTGTCTTTCCCCAATGGGGGCAGAAATGAGGAATATCTGTGAGTCTGAGAGGTGACAGGCAGGACCTCACCAAATCTAGCAACCAAAGACCCCAGAAAAAGAGTGAAGCTTTGGCAAAATGGGTCCAGGAAAGACGAGTTGACAAATGGGCTCAGCGGTTCTAGGAGAAGCAAAGAAAGTTGCTTCTCAAAAAAAGTCAACGTCTGCCAGGCGTGGTGGCGCACACTTTTGATGTCAGCACTCTGCCCAGGCAGAAGCAGGTGTATCTCTGTGAGTTCAAGGCCAGCCTGGCTTACATAGCAAGTTCCTGGCTAGCTGGGGCTACAGGGAGACCCTGTCTCAAAAGGACCAAAAACATAAAAAAATCAACATGAAAGCATACTGTGGTGACACACACCGATATTCCCAGCACTCTGGAAGATGAGAAGCAGGAGGATCTCAAGTTAAACACCAGCTTGGGCTATATAATAAATTCAAGGCTATTCTGAACCACATAGTGAGACCCTGTATTTAAAACAAAAGAAAAAAGTAGGGACTGATGCTTGCTGTCTAAGCATGAGGATCTGAGTTCAAATCCCCATGTAAAAATCCAGGCACAGCAACATGCACCGGTAATCCTAGTGCTGGGGAGGTGGAGACAGGATCCTCCAGAGTTTACTGACCAGCCAGTTAGGCCAAATCAGTGAGCTCCAGGTTCAGTGAGAGATCCTATCTCAAAAAATAAGGTGAGGCCAGGCGTGGTGGCTCATGCCTTTAATCCCAGCGCTTGGGAGGCAGAGGCAGGCAGATCTTTGTGAGTTCGAGGCCAGCCTGGTCTACATAATGAGTTCTAGGACAGCTGTGGCTGCAGGGAGACCCTGTCTCAAAAAGACCAAAAAAAAAAAAAAAAAAACAGTGAAAGGATCCAGGGAGATGGTTTAGCAGGTAAAGGCAATAGCCACAAAAGCCTAATGACCCAAGTTCAATCCCCAGAACCCAAGTAAAAAGCAAGATGTGTAGTGACTAGAGAGATGGCTCGGCAAGTTTAGGAGCCCCTACTGCTCTTTTTCCTGGAAAGTTTGGTTTCTAGAACCCACATCATTCTTCTCATAACTGTCTATACATCGGCTCCAAGGGAATTTGGCACCCTCTTCTCACTTCCAGGGGCACCTACACTCACACATATATACCCACCACACACACATATACACATAATTTAAAATAAAATAAATCTGGGGCTGGGGAGATGGCTCAGTGGTTAAGAACACTAGCCGTTCTTGCAGAAGACCTGGGTTCGAATCCCAGCACCCACATGGCAGCTAACAATTGTCCATAACTCCAGTTCTAGGGGATCTGACAACCTCTTCTGTCTTCCAGGGGCCTTGTACAACACAACAAGGGAAAATATTTAAAAAATAAAATCTTTTAAATTAATTTTTATTTTATGTGCTTGAGTGCCTTGTGTGTGTGTGTAAGTGCACCTGTGTATACAATGCCAGTGGAGGCCAGAAGAGGGTGCTGGATCCCTTGAACTGGAGTTAAGAGTGTTGTCAGTCTCCATTTGGCTACTAGGAACTGAACCTTGGGTCCTCTGAAGAGCAGCAAGTGCTCTTAACTGCCGAGTCATCTCTCCAGCCCCCCAAAATAAATGTTTTTTTAAAAAACCTGACATGACAGCACAAATCTGTAATCCCAGCACTCCTATAGAGAAATGGGAAGGAGAGATAGGAAACTCACTTGAAACCTTGCAGGCCAACTAGCCTGGAGCACACAGTCCCACAGCAGAAATAAGGAAGGAGACCCTGCCTCAACAAGGTAGACGGCAAGAACTGACTCCCAAAAGCTGTCCTCTGACCTCCCCACAAGCACTGTGGCATGTGTACCCCTGCACACATATGCACAACACACACACAATTTTTTTAAAAGGTGGGGAGTACAACAGGTATGGTGGTGTACACTTTTAATTCCAGCACTCAGAAGGCAGTGGTAGGTGGAGCTCTGTGAGATCGAGGCCAGCTTGGCCAGACTAGCCAGGAATACAGGGAAACGCTGTCTCAAAAAAACTCCCAAAAAACAAAAAACAAACAAACAAAAAAAGGTAGAGTATGATTGAGGGAGATACCTGACATCAACCTCTGGCTTCCTCATGTACATGCACATATGTGTATGTACACCTGCACATGCAAGTGCACATACAGAAACATGTATACACATGCCAAAGTCCATGCCAAGAACATAATTCTCCCGCCTCCCAAAGGAATCTATGGGCAAGCACCACTATGCCAGGTGGATAATACCTTGGAGTTCACCTCATCCAGCTCCTTCGGACCATGGGGAAACTGAGGTCATGGTCACACAGGACATACAAGACAGACTCCTAACTGTGTCCAGTGCTCAGTTCGTCTCCCCTGTGGCCTGGGTGGGGCCAGGAGAGGGTCTAAGTATGGCAGGGGACCCTGCTTCTGTCAGCTGGAAGACAGAAAAGGGACAGGAGGAAGCTGAACTAGTGACGGCATCTAAAGCCTGAGCCCCCTCTTTGATGCCCGGGACCTGATGTCCTTTCGACCAGTCCTATCCATCAGCGGAAGCATGCTGGCCAGCCCTGAAGGTTCCTATCTGTCTAGACTGTTCTCTGGTCTATCCTGCAGAGAAACTAGACTCAGAGGGACTGGGGTAGGCAGGAGGATCTTGGAGGTCCCCGACAGCTCCGGAAATCTGCACACCGTCTCTGGAAGACTGAGAAGTGTTGTCTGTGCAGAAAAGCCATCGGACATTTCCGTGTGAGGGTGACACAAACCATTCCTTCCAACATCATCACCCCTCGCTGCCGCACTGGCTCAGGACAGACAGCCCGCAGAGAGCATGGGCTTTATTTTAAAATCCCTCTTGTTTTGTTTTTTTTTTAATTTTTATATCCCTGTGAATGCCTGAACTCCCAGGCAGAGGAAAGCACCGGAGCCTGTCGTTGAGTGTGCTGGTGGTGATGTGATGTCCCAGACGGGATTCTGCGAGCTCAGCAGCAGGAACAAACCCCTGCTGATGTAATTTGAAAGAATAACCTCCCAATTTCCCCATCTCCCTCCGCTGGATGCACCTTATCAAATGACAGGAGAAGCCAATGTTTGGTTAAATGGTTCAGAGGTTAATTCTCAACAGATGGGAGGAGAGTTTTTCTTTTTTCTTCGCCCCCTTCCAGGGGATCTGTTCAGCTCTTCTGACTGGATATATGAGGCTGGGGAGGGAAGATGGGGGAGGGACCGTCCTCCCATCATGCCAATAGAGGGAACCCATTTCCTTCTAGCCACCATTGACTCCTTGGGATCTCAGACTGAGTCTGTGGTCTCTACAGGGCTGAGCAGGCACAATCACAACCTCTACTTTTCAAACTTTCCATCACTAGATCATCCAATAGCCTTTAAGTAACCACCACCCACTCACCCCTACCTCCCTCACTCTCTAGCAATCACTAATCTGCCTTCTATCTCTGTATGGATTACAGATTTGCTGATTCTAATTTTTGTTTGTTTGGTTTTTTGGGGTGTTTTGTTTTGTTTTGTTTTTTTCCTTTTTGAGACAGAGTAGCCTGTAGCCCCAGCTGGCCAGGAACTCACTATGTAGGCCAGGCTGGCCTTGAACTCTGAGATCCGGCTGCCTCTGCCTCCCAAGTGCTGGGATTAAAGGCATGTGCCACCACACTCGGATGAGTCTAGATATTTCTTATAAAAGGAGTTAGTTATAAGGCAAGATAGACAGCTCAGTTAGTAAAATTCTTATTACGTAAGCTTGAGGCGCTGAGTTCAAGTCCCAAAACCTATGTAAAAAAGCTGGTTGTGTTTATAATCCCAGTGCTGGGTATTGGAGACAGCTGGATCCCTGGGGCTTACTGGCCAGTCAGCCTAGCCCAATGGACAAATTCTAAACCAAATGAGAGACCCTGTCTCAAAAAATAAGTGGGGTCTGGAAAGATGGTTCAGTGGTTAAGAGTATTGGCCAATCTTGCAAAGGACCTAGGTCCAGTTCCCAGCACCCACATGGCATAGCTCCAGATCTAGGGAATCTGACCACCTCTTCTGCCTTTCGCAGGCATTGCACAACACAGGTGCACTTCCATGCAGGCAAAACACTCACACACATAAAATAAAAATGAATAAATCAAAAAGACAAGATAGTTAGCACCTGAAGAACAATGCTTGGTATTGACCTGTGGTCTCCACATATATGCACACACACTTGCATACACATCCACACATACATGAGTATATCCCATGAACATCAGATATCTTTCCATTTATTAGATCTTTAATTTTCCTTTAGGAATATTTTACAATTTTTAAAAAATATTTTATTATTTTATGTGTATGAGTGTTACGCTTGCCTGTAGATAAGTGCACCCGTGTCGTGCAATGCCTGTTAGCTGCCATGTGGGTGCTGGGATTCGAACCAGGGTCTCTGCAAGAACAACCAGTGTTCTTAACCACTGAGCCATCTCTCCAGCCCTGGAATATGTTACACTTTTTTTACATCAATGAAATTTTAATTATTTTTCAAAAAATGTTATCACAATTTATATTTTGTATGTGGGGTGTGTGTGTGTGTGTGTGTGTCTGTGTGTCTGTGTGTCTGTGTGCCTGTGTCTGTGTGTACAAGTGGCATGGCGAATGTGTGGAGGTCAGAAGATACAATTTTTTGTTTGTTTGTTTTTTGTTGTTTTGTTTTTGTCTTTTTGAGACAGGGTCTCCCTGTAGCTCCAGCTGTCTTGGAACTCACTATGTAGACCAGGCTGGCCTCGAACTCACAAAACTCTGCCTGCCTCTGCCTCCCAAGTGCTGGGATTAAAGGCATGCACCACCACGCCTGGCTGAGGATACACTTTTTAATGTGCAAATTTTTCATTTCCTGGCTGTTCGTTGCTTGAGTATAAACATGTGATTGATTCTTGCATACAGATCTTTTCACTGAAACTCTGCCAAATTAAGATTCTGGCTTTGTTTAAAAAAAAACAAAAAAAAAAAAACAAACAGAGCGAGAGAGAGAGAGAGAGGTCATCAGAAATAGTTTTAATTTATGACAATGGTACTATGATTTGGGGGAGAAATTCTTCCTTTGGGAAACGCACTAACAAGTTGGTTTTGTGTGTGTATATGTATGCGATATGTATATGTTCATATGGGTGTTTCACATATGTATGTTAGTGCATATGCACATGTGTACCTGTGTGGAGGCTTGTTTTTTGAGACAGAGCCTCTCATTTGGCCTGGAGCTCTCCAATCGACTAGACTAGTGGACAGCAAGTCCCAGGAATCTTCCTGTCTCCCTCTCCCCAGAGCTGGATTATAGATACACAGCTGTGCCTGGTTTTTTATGTGGATGCTAGAGGTCTGAACTCAGGTCCACACACCTATGGTGAACACTTTACTGAATGAGCCATCTCCCCAGCCCCTGGGAAAACTTTTTTAAAAATTTTTATTTATTATTTTGATTTTATGTGTATGAGTGTATTGCCTGCATGTATATGTGAGTGCACCTATGTCATGCAATGCCGCAGAGGTCAGAAGAGGGCTTCGGATTCCCCTGGAACTGGAGTTAAGAATGGTTCGTAGCCGCCGTGTGGGTTCTGGGAATCAAACCCAGGTCCTCTGCAAGAGCAGTCAGTGCTCTTAAGTGCTGAGCCATCTCTCCAGCCCCTGGAAAAACATTTTTAGTTCACAAAGATAGATGGTCAGATTTGGTTAATACACCATACTGTACTGACCCTTGATATTTTAATCCACTTTCTATTACTATAACAATCCCTGAGACTGGTTAATTTTTTTGTTTTATTTTATTATTTTTATTTTATGTATATGTGTGCATTGCCTGCATGTAGGTAAGTGCACTTGTGTCCTGCAATGCCCGTGGAGGACAGAAGAGGCTATCAAATCCCCTGGAACTGGAGCTACGGACAGTTGTTAGCTGCCATGTGGGTGCTGGGATTTGAACCTGGGTCTTCTGCAAGAACAGCCAGTGTTCTTAGCCACTCTCCAGCCCAAGACTGGTTAATTTATAAACAACAGAAGTTTACATGGCCCTGTAGACTGAGCCCTTGAAGGACTATATCTAGTGAAGGCTTTCATGCTGCATCACCCTATGGTAGAAGGCAAAGGATAAGCACGTGAGAGCTTGTGTGCATGTGGCAGGCCAGGTTTTTCTTCCCCTTCTTCTAAAGCCACTCACTCCATTGTATGGGCCCCATCCTCATGTCCCTCAAAAGCCTATGAACTAAAGGCTTGGTGTCCAGGATGGTGATATTGGGAGGTGTTAGAACCATTAGGGAATGGGCCCTAGTGAGATCCTAAGATCACTGGGGCTGTGCTCCTGAAGGGAATTATAGGACCCTGGCTTCTTGCTTTTCCTGCTCCTTTCTGGCTCATGAGGTAAGCAGTTTTGCTAGAAGACATATTCCTACTCTTATGTGCTTTCCTCGCCAGAGACCCCAAACAATGGGCCACTGGATCTTGGCATTGGAAACTCCAGAACTCTGAGTCAAAATAAACCTTTCTCTTGAGCAGTGTGTGATGACTCACACTGTATTCCTAGGACTCAAGAGGCTGAAGCAGGAAGATCCGTGAGTTTAAGCTGGCCTGGGACATAGCAAGACCCTGTTTCAAAAACATACATACTAAATCAATGTAAATAAATAAATAAGTAGTTTTTCTAGATATAAGTTCATTGTTTGGGGTACCTTGTTATAGTAATAGAAAGCTAATACCATCCTCCTTGAAATTATGCAAAATGTCATAGTTCCTCAAAAGTATTCTATTTTTCTCATTGGTAGACCTGAATTATAAAAGGATCCTCAGTTGTTATTATGTTTTGAATTTTATTAATAAAGCATTCATGGAAATGTGTTTCTAAGGTTGTTGTATAAGTCTCTACATGATACCCTTGATTTTGTTCTTGGCCCACAAAATCTAAAATATTTACCATTTGGCCTTTCACAGAAAAAGCTTGCTTACTGCCAGGTGTGGTAATGCACACCTTTAATCCCAGCACTCAGGAAGCGGGGACATGTCGATCTCTGTGAGTTCAAGACCAGTCTGGTCTACATAGCAAGTTCCAAGCTAGCCAGGATTACACAGTAAAATCTTGTCTAAAAAAAAAAGAAAAAAAAATCTTGCTATTTCATAGTCTAGCAATGAACAGTAATTCCCTTTAAGCAACACACCTGGACACCCATGTTACCTCAAACCTGGAGTGCAAGTCTGTCAAACATGCACCAGTCCATGTCAACAGAGCTCTGGGATAATCAGAAGTAATTGCCTAGGCTGACTTTGAACTCAGTTTGTAGCCTAAGCAGACCTTGAACTTGTGATCCTCCTGCCTCAGCCTCCCTAGTACATGGGATTATAGGCCTGACCCACCAGGCCTGGCCGTCCCTGAATACCGTTACCTGAATGGATCCACCTGGGGACAGGTGGTCTATTCCTCTCCTACCAGCTGAGCCTCTGAGTGTCCACAGCATGCACAGTATAGCACAAAGCAGATTTTTAATAAATTGAGCAACTGAATTAATTATTAGGTTTAGTTAACTCCAAAGAGGATCTTAGTATTTCTGCCCCCTCTCCTAGACACTGGCAAATAGATCTGAACAGTACTGCTTCAGCTACGTTCCTTAAGCATGTGGGAGCAGGGTTGACAAAGAGGGATGGTTTGTCCCAGAGCTTTGTTACCATCTAGGAAAGTAAAACTTCGAATGTGTGAGGATGTTCCACTTCTCAGAGACCTTAGTTGGGGAGAGATAATTGGATGATTGCACGGGGTGGAGAGTGACAAGTGTACATGATAGAAATAAGCAAGGGGTGAAGAGAGAGGCTGGAAATGTAGTTCAGCTGGTAGAGTGTTTGCCAGAATGCATGAGACCCTGGGTTCCATCTGCAGTACCACAAAACCAGGCATGGTGGTGAACACCTGCAACCCCAACATTTGGGAGGTAGAGACAGGAAAATCAGGAGTTCGAGGTCTTGCTAAGCGTGGGCTACATGAAATTCTGTCTCAAGAGATAAGAAAAGAGGAGAGTAGGGGGCTGGAGAGATGGCTCAGCAGTTAAGAGCGCTGGCTACTCTTGCAGAGGACCCAGGTTCAATTCCCAGCACCCAAATAGCAGTTAACAATCATTCTTAACTCCAGTTCCAGGGGATCCAATGCCTTCTTCTGACCTCCACAGACATTGTATGACACAGGTGCACTTGTATATATGCAGGCAATACACGCATACGCTTAAAAATAATAAAATTTTCTTTAAAAAGAAAGGAGAGGAGAAAGGGCGAACAAGAGAGGAGAGAGAAAAAGAAATAAAAAGGGGGGAACTATGGGAACCCCCAGATAGTGTCTGTGCACGTGTGAATGTGTGTGCATGCATGTATACATGCATAAACACATGTGTGATCTTCCTGAAGGATAGAAAACAACAGGATACATGATGTGGAACCCAAGCCAGTACCAGAAGGAGCCTGGGGATACTAGAGTTACAAGAAGAGCTTGTGACCAGCCACTGAGTTGGGGTGAAGGCAGGGAGAGGACAAGGAGAGCCCGGAGCTCAGGCTTTATCCTGTGGCTGCTGCAGAGCCCTGAGGGGTGACCTGGTGACTAGTTGGATAGAGTCTGGGCTCAAGACAGATGGCCCTGGGGTCTAGGAGGCCATACAGCTGCCGGAGCCAAAACCTGTGGGAAGAAGGAGGCCTGTTCTCAGGCAGCAGCGTTATCTGTGATGGGTCATGGGGGACAGTCAGAGAGGCAAAGTCAGTATCATGTGAGCCAGGGAGCAGGGAAGGGGAGAGGCCTTGTGGAGGTCTCCCAGGTTTTCAGCTGTTTGTTCTGAGGAGGGGATGGGTTAGCCTTTCAGCTCCCCTCTCCTGCCCAAAGTCCTCATGACACCCCTCCCTGCTGCACCACCCCACCTTCCCTCCTCTCACTGCTTGCCTACAGTCCCTGTGAAAAGCAGGGATGAAATCATGGAACAAAGGGATTAGAGCCGCATTTCTTCCCTTCACTACAATGGAAAACTCTGTTTGTTGGGCAAGGGGAGCTTTGGGAAGGGGCCAGATGAGGTTATGGATTTGAAACTGGAGCTGTCAGGAACCACTGCACTCCAATGACAGCCTTCTTGTTTTCCTTTCTTTGGCAAAGGCGCTCTTCATGATTGTCCCCAGCATAGCCCCTCTGTACCCTTCCATCTGACTGGCCACCCAGCATGGGCACCCACAAAGCTCATTCCTAAAGGAGAAAAGGTCCTTATGGCAGAACAGGGGAGAGAGAAGAAGGAAAAGCCGATAAAGGTTGAAGTATTTGATCTCATGACAAGTTCTGTCACTTTCCTCCCCAGCTATACAAACTCAGACAAACATCAGAGCCTCCCTGAGCCCCACAGCCCTCATTTTTTTTTGGTTTATGTTTTGACAAAGAGGGTCTCATGTAGCCCAGACAGGCTTCAAACTCGGTATGTAGCCGAGGATCACCTTGAACTCCTGACTTTTCTGCCTTTACCTCCCCAGTGTGGTGATCACAGGTGTGTACCACCATCTTTCTTTGCAAGTGAAAATAATTACAATCACCTCTGGGTATCAGTTACCCATGGTCAATCATGATCCAAAAGTATTAGATGGAAAATTCCAGAAATAATTCATAAGTTTTAAATAACTTTTATTATAGGACATGGTTATGATTGTTATGTTTATGATCAGCTATTGCTGTCGCTCTCTTATGATCAATTTATAAATTGAACTTTATCATTGGTGCCTGTGTACAGGAGAAAGCATACTACTCAGAACAATTGATACTAGATGCAATTTCAGGTGTTTATTGGGGGGTCCGAGACTGAATCCCCATGAGCGAAGGAAGACTACTGCATGCGCAGCTCATAGGATTACTGTGGTCACTAAGTGAGGTTGTGTCTGTGGGGAGATTGAGATTTGGAAACTAAGACACTCCAAACAATTCCAGTCCCTGGTATGAGAGCACAGATGGAGACCCATCTACATAAACCTAAACGTGAAGAGCTGAGACCCATCTACAGACATCTAAACATGAAGAGCTGAAAGTCAAGTCTAACAACTCTTAACTATGCCTTGAAAGTACAACTTACCAGAACCTTTGGGATATGGCTAAGGCAGTTCGAAGAGGAAAGATTATAGTTATGAATGCTTCCATTGAAAAATCAGAAAGAGGAGATGGAGAGATGCTCCATGGTTAAGAGCACTTACTGCTTTTCCAGGGGACTGTAGTTTGGCTCCCAGCACCCATATTAGTCGACTCACAACTAACTGCCTATAACTCCAGCTCCAGGGGATCCAAAGCCCTTTTCTGGCCTCCACTGGAATGCACACACATTACAGACACACACACACACACACACACACACACACATACATATAAATAAGAATAATTTTTTTTAAATCAGGCCTTAGGGCTAGAGAGATGGCTCAGCAGTTAAGAGCACTGACTGCTGGGTTCAGTTCCCAGCATCCAAATGGTGGTTAACAACCATCTGTAACTCCAGTTCCAGGGGATCTGATGCCCTCTTCTGATCTCCTTGGGCATTCCATGACACAGGTGCACTTACATACATGCAGGTAATACACTCATACACATAAAATAAAAATAATAAATAAAATATTTTTTTTAAATCCAGCTGAGCTGGACCCACATGGTAGCACACAACTTTAGTCTTAGCACTTGGAAGGCAGAGGCAGGCAGATCTCTGTGAGTTCAAAGCCAGCCAGGTCTATATAGTGAGTTCCAGGTGAGCTAAGGCTACAGGGAGAATCTGTCTCAAAAAAAAACACACACACACACACACCAAAATCAGGCTGGGCGTGGTCATCCACACCTTTAATCCCAGCACCAGGATGCAGAGGCAGGTGCATGAGTTAAAGGCCAACCTGGTCTATGGGGGGGGGGTCAGGGAGTTCTTTGATATAGAAAAAAAAAATCACATATCTGAGATGTAGAAACATTACCCTCTACCTTGACACATAGCTATGCTACCATACTTAGAAGGCCAGGTTTGAATTTGGGACTCTTGGACCCCTTGGAGTGCAGCAGAGGCTCTGCAGCTGGGAAGAAGCAGCCTTGACCCTCACCACAGCCTATTCCTCTCTTCTCTCCCACTCTGCCAGGACATGGCAAAGGCTTCCTGCAATGCACAAAGAACCCCAACAGTCCCAGACCTAATGTCCACATACACACACACACTGAAAATATTTGAGGGCCCAGAGATGTACTCTGGGGCATCTGGATGTGTCAGTGTAGGGGGGTGAGTTCCAAGAAAAAGCCCTCATAGTTCTTGGAAAAGGGCGCAAAGTCCCTGGGGCAGGAAAGGTTGGGGTCCTAGGTTTGTCCAGTAGAGGCAGAGCTGCCTCAGTGGGCCTCATCCTCTCAGCCCCCTGGGCTCTACATCCCATGGCAAGAGAACACCTGTGTGGGGCCTGGACTAAGACTCAGGCTGGGTGATGCTCTACAGTTCCTGTGAGTGGGAAGGATTATCCTTATCTTTCTCTCCCCCAAGCGGTATCATTGCCTCTCTCGTTCTCTCCCTCTGCCTCTGCACTCCTATTATATTTTCCTTAGGGTGAATCTGGAATAATTTATACACCAGCAGATCAGAGAAGTGGGAGAATAGATATCTTTGGGGAGAGATGCACCAAGACGCCAGGAGCTCTTGGGTCAGGTCCAAGGCCTCCTCAGTCCTGGGAGCTGCTAAGCCTCTCCCTTCCCACATTGCTGGAAAACCTAGGAATGTGTTATTTATCATCTGAAGGCAGAGACTCCTCAGAGACTGAGATAACAGCATGACTGAAATCCTGCAGAAAGCCACCCCAAGCACAGTGAAGAATGAATATTGACCAAGGAGAACTGGAGAGACCAGGGGACACCTGCCTGGATAACTGACGGCTTCTGGGCCAAGGCCCTGACACTGGGTGAGACTGCACACCCAGGCCCTGACGAGGCCACACAGAGTGGCCTGGAGTCTGAGCTGGGAATTAAGAGCAGGTGCCTGGGTCTGGCTGAACCGGAGGCCAGCATTCCGGGAAATAAGTCATTTAATCCCAGTTCCCAGCTGTGTGAGCTCAAAGTCCTTTCCCTTTCTGAGCCTCAATTTCTTCATTTGTAAAATAGAAACAATGGTGTTTTCCCTCTCATAGTAGTGGTCAAAATTTAATCATAAAAAGCCCTGCACCTGGGGCAGGGGAATGGGTCAATCAGTGGTAACCTACAGTGATTATTACCATGGTCACAGTGCCTAGAAGATGAAACGCTAGTTGAGGGCTGAGGAGATTGCTCAGAGAGTCAAAGTGCAAGCCTGATGACCTGAGTTCAATCCCCAGAATCCATGCGAAAAGCCAGATGTGGTGATGTGCATCTATAATCGCAGCACTCTTACTGGGAATGGGAGGCAGAGACAGGAGAGTTGGCAGGAAGTTCTCTGGCCAGCCGGAGTCACCTGTGTACTGGCAATAAGACAGATCCCACCTCAAGATGGAAGGTGAGAACTAACTCCTAAGAGTTATTCTTTGGTGCCCCCCATTCTCACTGTGGCATTTTCTCACCACCACCACCCCCACACACAAATAAAGGACTATAAAAATTTTTATTTAAAAAAAAATGCTAGCTAAACTTGGGCGGTCTTCAGCAGATTGTGTCCCATGCATCAGCCTTGCTGCCTTCGGTTTAAGAGCACTGGCTGCTCTTGCAGAAGTCCTGGGTTCGATTCCCAGCACCCACATGGCGGCTAACCATTTGTAACTCCAGTTTGAGGGAATTTGATGCCCTCTTCTGATTTCTGTGAGCATTGTACAACAGAGGTGCACTCACATACATGCAGGCAATACACTCATACACATAAAATAAAAATAATAAAAAATTTTTAGGAGAGATGGCTCAGCAGTTAAGAACACTGGCTGTTCTTGTAGAAGACCCAGGTCGAATCCCAGCGCCCACATGGCGCTAAGAACTGTCTGTAACTCTTACTTATTCAAGCAAAAGAATATGGACTGGAGAGATGGCTTAGCAGTTAAGAGCACTGGCTGCTCTTGCAAAGGACTTGTGTTCAATTCCCATTCCCCAGCAACCATTTGTAACTCCAGTTCCAGGGGATCAACAGCCTTCTTCTGACTTCCGAGGGCATTGCATGACACGGGTACGCTTACCTACATGCAGGCAATAATAAAATAAAAATAATAAATAAAATATAAAAAAAAAATTTTTAAGGTGACACCATTTTGAGCCCAAATCCCGTGTGTGTGTGTGTGTGTGTGTATGTGTGCACATGTGTGCCCATAGAGACCAGAGATTGACATCAGGCTCTTCGTACTCTCCACTTGGTTTTATTTACTTCTGAAACAATCTCTCATTGAACCTGGAGCTCATCAGTTAGGATAGGCTGGTTGGTCAATGAACTTCAGGGATCGCCTCCATTCCCCCACCCCTATGATGTGGTCACAGACATTGCACCCACACTGGGTTCTGGGGATCTGAACTCAGGTCCTCGTGTGGCACCGCACAGACTGAACTTATCTCCCCAGCCTTCAGTTCCCTTCTGGCGGGGAGGGGTTGGTGGTGGGGGAGTGGGGGGGAGGGGGTGGGGGCGGGGGGGGCGGGGGGGGGGGGGGTTTGCTTTATTCTCCGCTCCGCTGCAGAGGGGGGGGCTCTGTTGCTTTCTCTTCAGTCACTGAGGAACCTAAGACTCAGGAAGGTTAGGGCATTTTTCCCATGTCCCACAGCAGGACACAGGCAGTCTGGTCCCAGACGTCCTCCCCATCTCAAACTTCTCTTCTCACCTACAGATCTTTGTGGGTCAACCTGGCAAGCCCACAGCCGTGTTTGGTGCTCGCCATTCCTCACTGACTACTTACAGTGTGGCGTTATCTCCCTCAGCCTTTTCGTCCATAATGCTGCCTTAACACCTTTGGACTTTGTGACAAGGACACAGTCCCTGTGGGTTTGGATTTGCAGGAATCCATGACAGGAAACAAAACAATTCAACTAGAAAAACGACCCTTCCTGAGATCATTTTCCTCCTCACCCAGGACTTGTCTCCTGGTACCCTCATGACCCTGTGGTGACATCTACAGGACTAGGATGGCTGTCCCATTTTACAGATGAGAGCCCAGTTATGTACAGAGGGATGGAGTCTGTTGCCTGGGACCCACAGCCTTCAGGTAAGGGGACAAAAGCAGGATTTGAACCAGTGGCCATCAGCCTCTATAGATGCTGCTGCCTGGACCCATTCCAGCAACAATACCCTCTAAGGGGTTCCCAGATTCCCCATCACTTGGGGATCACCACAAAGGGTGCAAATGGCTGCAGACCATTTTCCCAGGTTCCCATTGGCTCTGCCTTTTGGCACAGGCCTGTACTGCTGCATTAAGTGTTCTTTTCTGACTTGTTTGTGGGCAGAAGACGCCTCCAAATTGCAATGAACAGAGGCACCTGGCTCTCCAGGGATCCTTTCGGAGTCCATCTCCCCACCTTGTTTATTTGTGAAGTGGGAGCACAGACACAACGGGGACATGTTTTACATTAAGCCAAGTAGGGGCTTGTGGCATTTCTGTCTGCACTTGAGACATGTTTATACTGCTGGGTCCATTATGAATCTGTTTAATATCCTTCGAATTCTCTGAGTCCTTCCGTCCCTCCAGCCAGGAAGTGCGTAATGTGCGCATAGGGAAAGAAATTTCCAGGCACTCAGAGAACTTTAGGCAAATGAAGACTTTTTTTTTTCTTTAAAAAAGGAGAAAAGCTTGCTGGAAAAAAAAAAAAAAGAAGAAAGAAAAATTAAATTCTTCCTGTTCAAAATGGCTTTTCCACTGGTTCTTTCCTCACAGGAACTTGTCTAGGTCCTAGAGAGATGCTGAGGGAGGGAACCACTGTTTAGGAGGGTATGGGCCTGGTAATGGTGGCATCCCTCTGCCCTGGAGCTCCTGGAGTGAGAACTTGAGGTGAGTGTCCCCTCCCCCAGGGGCCGGGAAAGACAGGGGAGATCGGCAGCCAGGAGTTCAAGGTCACCTGAGGGCTGCCTTTGTTGGCCAGCTGCTGACTCCTGGGAAGCCAGTCAGCTTAATCCTACGGACCTGGGAACAGGTTTCTCACAGGACTGCTGGCTGGAGCAGCTCTCTGCTTGTTGGCAGAACACACAGGTATTATTTTAAGGAGAAAATGGGATTGCTGTTGTTGCTATATTCCTCCGGTAGAAATGGTACCGTGGTACAGCCAGGACTGAACTGAAAGGCCGTTGGTGCCAAGAGAAGGGTAAACTCGTCCCATGAGGGGATGTGGATGTTTCCAGAAGGTGCAGCGTGGAAGAGAAGCTCCACATTTGGGATCCCACGTCCCTTGTCAAAACAGAGCCCTTTGACCCTTCATCTCCTGTATCATCTCTTTCCCAGTTACCTGAGCCCATTCCCATTGGTCCCTCTGCCTTTGTATGTCTCTAACCAAACACTCATCTGTTACCATATTATCTTGAAGCTAGATCAGAAAGCAAATGGGAAAAAACACTTGGTACCTAGTAGGTGCTCATTTAATATGCCCTTCCGGTGCAAACAGGATAGTATATAATTCAGGAATTGTGAGCCTGGTATGTTGGTGCATTTCTGTAATCTCAGCATTCAGCCTGGGCCATGTAAGACCCTATCTCTAAAAAGAAAGAGAGCTGGGCTTGGTGATGTACACTTGTAATCCCAGTGATGGGAGCATGGAGACAGAGGGAGCCCTAGGACTCACTGGCCAGCTAACCTAGATAAATCAATGAACCCGGGCCAGTGACACACTACCTCAAAAACCAAGGCAGAGGCCAGTGAGATGGCTCATTGGGTAAAGAAGGCTTGCTGTCAAGCCTAATGATATGAGTTTGATCCCCAGGACCCACATGATGGAAAGAGAGAATTAAGAGAGAATTAACTCTTGCAAGTTATCCTCTGACCACCACATGAGAAATTTGGCACACATATGCCCACACATATATGTATACACAATAGAAATAAATAAATGTAATTTTTTTTAAAAATTTAAGGTGAGTTGTTGGTGAACCCTGCTGTTAAGGTCGGCTCCTCTCTCAGCAGGGGCTTCCTGCCTGACTTACCTGGAAAGTGCCTCCAAGCACAGATGCCTGGCCTTATTTAGAACATGAACTTTGGCATAGTTATCTGCAATAAAACTACCCCCAGGTTTTTTTTATATGATAATTAGGCATTGTCCTACAGCCAGATGATAGGATCCCCCTACCACATGTAAATAAAGCATACTATGAGCACCTATCAGCTGAAGATTTAGCTGCTGCCTCCACACTATATTTTCCCAAACCCCCACTGAATAAATGGAGCTGTATCACTGAATCTGCCTCCCCAGAAGGGCTTTCTTCCATCATGCTCACTGGTCATGCTCGCTGGCCGTCCTGAACCTGTTGGTTGCTTCTGCTCCCTTTGTTCTCATGGGTCCGTGGCCAATGGCCTTCGAGGGGAGGGAGAGACCCACAAGGAGTTGGGCTAGTGGCACAAACCTTTAATCCCAGCACTCAGGAGACTGAGACAGGAAGATCTGTAGTTTGAGGCTAGCCTGTTCACATAGGGAATTCCAGGCTAGTCAAGGCTACTTAGTGAGACCCTGTCCCAGAAACAAACAAAAAAAGGTGAAGGGCTAGAGTGATAACTCAGCAATTAAGAGCACCTGCTGCTGGGTTCAAAACTGAGTTCAGTTCCCAGTGCTCACATTGGGTGGCTCACAACAATCTGTAACTCCAGCTCCAGGGGATCCTATACCCCTGGCCTATGGAGGTACCCTCACACCTGTGCAGTAGTCACACACAGACATACACACACACACACACACACACACACACACACACACAAAATTTAAACTTTCTTTTTAATTTTATTTATCTTTTATTTTATGTGTATGTGTGTATTGCCTGCATGTAGGTAAGCGTACCATGTCGTGCAATGCCCGAGGAGGTCAGAAGAGGCTGTCAGATCCCCTGGGGCTGGAATTATGGACAGTTGTTAGCTGCCATGTGGGAGCTGGGATTCAAACCCGGGTCTTCTGCAAGGTCAGTGTTTGTAACCTCTGAGCCATCTCTCCAGCTCTATAATTTAAAACAATAAAAAGATTTTTTTTTTAAGGTAGACAGCACCAGGCAGGGTGTGGTGGCACACAACTTTAATCCTAGCACTTGAGAGGCAGAGGCAGGTGGATCTCTGTGAGTTCAAGTCCAGCTTGGTCTACATAGTGAGTTCCAGGCCAGCTGGGGCTATAGGGAGACCCTGTCTCAAAAAGACCAAAAATAAAAACCAAAGAAGGTAGACAGCACCTAAGGATTAACACCTGAGGTTGACCTCTGGCCTATACACTTGCATGTGTACATGCATATACACATTGACCCACACATAGGAACATATACACTTTGATGCACACAGAAGCTGCAGTCTACATGAAGACAAGCCTGGGGAAAGGGAGGGAGGGAGGGAGGAAGGGAGGGAGGAAGGGAAACAGTGACAGAGAAAAGGAAAAAGAAAAGAAAAAGTAAATTGTGAGACTTTGGAATTTACAAATGTCGCGTTCCCGCAGGACTCTGGGCAGTATGGAGACTTGGTTATTTGTTGGACCCATCACCAGATTCCTGGCAATGATCTGGGAATGACACAAGTCATTCTGAATCAAGCCCAGAATTGAATTAAGAAGGATTCCAGGGAGCTTGGGGAATTTTCCTGGTCCTTCCCAAGAGTAACACAGCATGGCCAGCAGCCCAGGTCAGAGAGGGCAGGAAATAAGATGCTGCTGGTTGGAGAGAAGCAGCCAGGGAAATGGGGAGTTACACCAGTTGGAAATTGTACAAGGTGAGTACTCCTTGGAGTGAGTCACCTCCTCTAGGACACAGAGCTCTGGTGTGTGGCTACCTCAGGCAAGGCCCTGAAACACCCTCAAACCAACTTTAATTTTCCAGCTATGAATCACAAAGGGGGTGTTATTAACAACAGACCCTCTGGAAGCTTCCTATGGAAGAGCCAAATCCCTCTGTTTCTGTGTCAGTGAAAATGTGCAAGTGCGATCACCATGTCACTGTCGGAACATTTAAATGCTGTCATTTTTTTCTGGCATGGTGGCACACACCTTTAATCCCAGCACTCTGAGGCAGCAACAGGAGGGCTTCTGAGTTCAAGGCCAGCCTGGTCTACATAGTGAGTTCCCTGGCCAGTCAGGGCTACACAGTGAGACCCTGTCAAAAAAAAAAGTTTATCGTTATTGTTTTAAATTTCATATTTTCTGAACTTCCATTCTCCTGGGATTGCCCTGGTATGGCCACGGTGGTGCACAGAGGCTCTATAATGTGAACTTGATTGCTTCAGACTTCATTCCTTGACTTCCTTGGACTATTCTTTGTAGTGCACGATTTTTCTCATTCCAGCTTGTCTCAACTTTGCTAGGGAAAAATCAAAAGGGGTTTGGAGTTATACTTCAGTAAAAGGGACAAAGGATGGACTAAAGGTCTTTGGGACTGGGATGGGGAGAGCAAGGAGTGGTAAGTGAGTGACCTTTGGAAAGGGGCTGAGGTATAGACTGAGAGGCAGGAGCAAAAGAAAACCCAGCAGGGGAGAATTCTGCCATACTCACATGCAGATCTAGCTTAGGCAAGCCAGCAGGACACACTCCAGAGCACATGGGGGCACCCTTCTATTCCTTTCACTGAGTTTTCCCTCATCCTTTAAAATGTTGTCCTTGGACCAGCAAGATGGCTCAGTGGGTAAAGGCACTTGCTGTCTAGCCTAATGACCTGAGTTCAATCCCGAAGACCCACACAGTGGAAGGAGAGAACAGACTCCCAAAAGTTGTTCTCTGACTTCCACACATGTGCTGTGGCACTTGAGTAAACACACACACACACACACACACACACACACACGAGTGAGTGCCACAGTGCACCTGTGTATGGTCACAAGACAACTTGCAAGAGTTGGGTCTCTCCATTGTGTGGGTCTGGAGATGAAATCAGTCATCAGGCTTATCAGGCCCTTACCTGATAAGTCATCCTGCCAGCCAGTTCTCATCTTTACAGCCAAGGCCAGGCCATCACCAAGTGAATCTATGCCAGCTCATGGCAAGAACAGCAGCATACCCAAGATGATGAAGAAACACCTAGAGGACACCAGAATGTCACCTGGAGCCAAGAACAGCTGGACCCTGTGGAGCCAATCAGCCCTCAGTCCTGTGAGTGGAGAAAACACACCAATGCTGGTTGTTGTCAGTCAATGTTTGGGGGTGATTAGTCATTGGACATTACTACATTTAAAACTGATATACGGCTGGGCATGGTGGGAAGAAACCATCTCTTTCAAGGATGGGAATCTTGGTAGATTAACCAGGCTCCAGTCAATGGACCTACACTGAAGGACATTTGGGGACACAAATTAGACTCTATAGGCCTTATTATATATACAATAGAGTACATTAAATTGGGGGGGGCAATAAATGGAGGTGCAGATAGGGGAGGGGATCTAAATACCATCAAACTATATTGTATAAGTTGCAAAAATTCAATTTTTAAAAACGGAGTCAGAGGTGGTAGAGCCATCTGTGGCCATGGAGACGAGAACACTGCTATGGATAGCTGAATGACAGACTAAGGACAGTGCTCAACGGATGCTGAGCAACAAGAGAAAAGAGTGACCCCACCTTCTGAAGCCTCCATGTGAACCCCAGATGCTGAGCTCTTGGACTCTTACAAGAGAGAATAATCAACTTGAGACCTCTGTGAAGGCAGTCAAACCTACATTATGATATAGGAAATGCCATGTCCTTGCCCAGGGCCCAGATGCCCTCAGGAGACAATGGGGCGGGAGCACTAGATAAAGTCCAAACTCATTCATCCATTTTCTCACTCAGAAAACTGACTGGTACCTGCTATGTTCCTGGCTCTTTATTTACCACATTATTTCCCAGTATAGGATCCAGAGTCATCTGCCTGAGTTTAAATCCCAATAAAATTCAGCTGAGCACATCAAAGCCTAGCACAGACCACATTTCTCAGCCTCCCTTGCAGCTAGATCCAGTCATGTGACTGTCACATTCAGTGAGAAGTGAGCAGAGGCACCAAGGGCATTCCCTAGGAGGTAAGAGCTTTGCCCAAGCCACTAGCCATCATGTCTGTGAGCACACAATGGCCTTTTCCTTTGCATCTGCTTCCTTAACTACCTGTGGATCCTCCATCCAAAAAGCTGTTCTTGTTTCTAATACTCCATAGCACAGCACAGTAGGATAACTATGGTTGACAATGACAAAATGAGTATTTCAAAATAGCTAGGAGAAAGAATTTTTAACTTTCACAACACAAAGAAATTACTGGCTATACTGTTACCCTGATCTGAGCATTACTACAACATGTATTGAAATGTCCCACTGGACTCCATAAACACATATAATTAAGCCAGATCTGGTGATGCGAGTCTATAACCTCAGCACTTGGGAGACTGTTGGAGGAATGTTGCAAGTTTAAAGACAGCCTGGGAAATTCAGTGAAAACCTGTCTCAAAATAAAAAGTAAAAATTAGGGCTGGGGATCTAGCTAGATGTGGAGGAAAATGTTCAGCTATTATGTCAATCAAAAATAAAATAAAAATTTTAAGTCAATCTTAGCCAATGAAGGCACCTGCTGCCAAGCCTGACAATCTGAGTTTGATCCTCAGGACCCACATGGTGGAAGGAGAAACTTGTTCCTACAAATTGTCCTCTTTCCTCCATATTCATACTGCGGTACGCGCACACACACACATGCACACGCACACACAGAAATAAGTAACAGAAATAAGTAACAAATAGCTAGATAAATGTAATATTTTTTAAGCTGCTAGGGTAATAAAGCAGGCACACCAATCTTTCCCCTGGGAATTCGTTCCAGCCAAAAGCATATGTGTGGTATTTTAAAATAAAATGAATAAGCCTCAAAGGCCAGTTTCAAAGCTTACTGGACACGGTGAAATGAGAAAGCCAGCAGACCAACTGATGACCAGCAAAGCCAATCAAATCCTTAGAACAAGTGATAACGGTACTTAGAGAAGAATGTGCTGTGCTCATAGAAAAACCCCACAGAGCCCCAAGGCCCTGGTCAGCCATCCCAGTCAATATGTTTAGGGGACCTTCTATGTGCTGAGATCCAAGGAGACTTCTGTGAATGAGACATACTCTGTGCTGGAGAGGAGCTGGCTGTCTGGCAGGAACCATAGGCAAGCCCAGAGGTGCTGATGGTCCAGGGTGCAAAATGCCTCCACAGCAGGTGGGTCATAGGCCTGCAGGGCCCAGTGGAGGACACACCACCAGACAAGGGAGTCAGCTTGGCGCTAGAAGTTATGCTCAAGGCTACAGGCCTGAATTCCTTGACTCATTCATTGTTCCACAGTGCAAGAGAGATAAACTTCCTGACTGGGGCTCTGCTGCCTACCTGGTAGGGGCCTAGAGAACTTGCCTGGCCCCAAGCATGCTCACTGCCATACCTAGTTAGGCAGGCTGAAGTCCCAACTCACCCACTTAGCACTGTGTCCTGAGCAAATGACTTCATCTCTTCTAGCCTGGATTTCCTCACCCACGAGATGTGATAGTTGACAGGAATGAATGACACAATGACTGGCCTATCATGGGAGCTGCACAAGTTCCACTCCCTTTCTACCACTTTGTAAATTAAATCTTATTTTTCAAGGCTGGAGGGCCAGCTATTTAAATAGTTTCTTTGACTGGGTAATGATTTCATCAGTAATCATTCCCAAATTTCAAAGGCCTATAAGTCCAAATGGCAGAAAGGCAGAGGCTCTGAGTTGGAAGCACTCAGTCCAGCCTCCACCCAGAACCTTCCCCACCACTTCCCTACGAGGCACCAGCTTCTGCTTACCACCTCCCCAGCAGTCCTTCCACCACTGGACAGTTCTGACTGCCCAATTGAATGGCCTCCCTGTCATTCTCTCATTCTATCTCATTCTATCTCATTCTCTCTCTCCCTCTCTCTCCTCTCTCTCTCTCTCTCTCTCTCTCTCTCTCTCTCTCTCTCTCTCTCTTTTTTGCCTCTCTCTGTATTGTATGCTCTTATGTGTGCAGGTGTATATGTAACTATGTGCCCACTGTGTGTGCACATGTGGAAGCCATAGGACAACTTTGAGTGTTGTTTCTTGGGTGCTATCCACATTTTGTTTTTGAGACAGGGTCATTGGCCTGGAGCTTGCCAAGTAGGCTAGTGTGTCTGGCCAATATGAAGGTAGCATGCATGGGACCAGATCAGCTGCCTGGGCCCCTCCTAGGTGGACAGCGCCCTAGGCCAGATGGGGCTCAGGTCTCTTGGACTCCACTTGTCTCTGCTTCCCAAGCACTGAGATTATGAGAGTGTATCATCATTCTCGGCTTCTTTAAATATGAGTTCTTGGAACTGAACTCAGGTCCTCGTGCTTGCAAGGCAAGCATTTTACCAACTAAGCCATCTCCCCAGCACACTCCTGCCATTTTCACTCCTGGGTCTACCCTCTGTGTTCACAATCAGCTCCTCATGCATGCCTCCTTAAGGAAGGGTATCTTTCCTCCCTCCTCATGGCCTGCTTCATAGCTCCTTCTGCCTGGGATATGCAGCTTTTCAGGGGATTCCCAAGAAGCCCATTTCCTATACCCTCGTGCAGTCTCTGCCCCTTGTAAGTGGGGCCTTGGGGCTCATTTCTGAACAGAGCAAAAATATTGAAATGTCACTTCCGAGATTAACTGTGTTAGTTACTTTCCTCATTGCTGTGACAAATGTCTGACAAAAGCAACTTCTGGATTGAAAGGTTTGTTCTGGTTCACAGTTTGAGGGTACAGTCCATGATGGCAGGGAAGGCATGATGCAGCTGGTCACATTGCATTGGCACTCAGGGAGCAGAGACAGATGAGT
The DNA here is from genome assembly GCF_000622305.1 of Nannospalax galili. Lineage (NCBI taxonomy): Eukaryota > Metazoa > Chordata > Mammalia > Rodentia > Spalacidae > Nannospalax > Nannospalax galili. The sequence continues at coordinate 234,619 of NW_008342393.1, read as the reverse complement.
GTTCATGTTCTCCCTTTCTCCTTTTTATACTGTCCAGGACCCCAACCCACGGAATGGTGCCACCTACATCTAACTCCCACCTCAACTAACAAAAACTACAAACTCCCCCACAGACATGCCCAGAGATTTGTCTCCAAGGTGAATCTAGATCCTGTCAGGTCGACAATCAATACAGACCCTAACAGTAGCCAAGACGGTGGCTTCCATCTTGCAATCTTGTTCACTCTCTTCCTCTCTCTCAAAGCCCACACTTTGGGGGATTCAGCTCCCACACTGTGAGCTGTCCTGTGCAGAGTCTCACAGGCCAAGGAAACAATGACTCTGGCCAGCAGCCCTGAGGGTGAACTTCAAAGTAGACCCTCCTTCCTGGAATCTTGAGATGATCACAGTCCTGGGCAACAACTTGACTGTACCTCAACAGACACTGAACAGGACCTGGCTCCTGGGAACAGATAATTAATTTTGTTTTGCTTTTGTTTTTATTTTTGAGATAGGGTCTTTCTATAGCCCCAGTTGGCCTAGACTCAGTATGTAGATCAGGCTGGCCTCAATCCCACAGAGATCCACCTGCTGGGCTTAAAGGCATATGCCACCACATCTAGCTGGTAATATTTTTTAATCATTAGGTTTTGGGATAATTTGTTATTCAGTAATTAATAATTAATACCTGGCCTGACATCTCATTCCTTCAACCTGTATTTCTAGAACCGTCTCATCTCTGCTCATACTTGAACAGATCAATGTCGCTTCTGAACTATAGTGTCAGAATGTACCACAACACTCTAGACATAGTCACACAGCAATACTGCTTCTTCCTATGTCATGGACACTGTCCATTATGCCCACCCCCCTCATCCCAAGATGCCATTAGCATTTTAGTGGGGACCTCTCCCATTCAGTCTGAACTTTGGTTGCCTAAAACTCCTCTGTGTTCCATGAGCTGCAAGGAAAGCCTAATCACCCACTATTGCTGACTTGTGCCAAGTGATTTGTGTATGTGTGCATGTTTATGCATGTGTTCATATGTGCAGGTTCACATGTGTACAGGTGCACATAGAGACCAGAGAACAACCTCCAATGTTGTTCCTCAGGTGCTGCTCACCTTTTTATTTTTAATTAATTAATTTTTTATTTTATGAGTGGTTTGCCTGCATGTAAGTATACACATGTCATGCAAAGCCTGTGGCGGCCAGAGAGAGTGTCAGATCCCCTGGAACTGGAATTACAGATGGCCATGTGGGTACCTTCCACAGTGGTAGGATTCTGCCTTCCCAGCTCTAGGATTACAAGTTCTCACCACCACCATGCCTGGCTTCTTTATGTGTTTCTGAGGACTGAACTCAAGTCCTTGTGCTTGTAAAACAAACACTTTACTGACTGAGCCATTTCCCCAGCCCTTCCAACTGATTTTTCAAATGCAAATACAGGAGTCCACAGTAGCTGAGAAAAGTCACATGCTGGGGACTGAAGAGATGGCTCAGCAGTTAAGAGCACTGGCCATTCTTCCAGAAGTCCTGGGTTTCAGTCCCAGCACCCGCATGGTGGCTAGCAACTGTCTGTAACTCCAGTTCCATGGGATCTGACACCCCCTTCTGGCCTCCGTGGGTACTGCATGACATGGGTGCACACTTGCCTAAACAGGCAAAACACTCATACACATAAATCAGAAAAATACATATAAAGAAGGAAAACAAGAAAAAAGAAACACGTTCACTAGGTGTGGCAGCACACACCTGTAATCTCAGCACTCAGAAAGCTGAGACAGGAGGATTGCAAATTTGAGACCAGCCTGGACTACATTATAAGACCCTGTCTTTAAAAAACACAAGATGGCTAGGAATATACCTTAGTATTATATCACTTCCCTAGCATGCACAATGCCCTATGTCTGATTCCCAGGGCTAGGGGATGAAGAGGAGCTCACAGAGCAGTCATTTAAATTTATTCCAAGGAGGACTAGAGACATACTTTGGTTGGCAGAGTGTTTGCTAGCTCTCATGAAGCCCCGGTTTTGAGCCCCAGCGCTGCATTAAACCAGGTGTGATGGCACATGCTGCAATCTTAGCGCTGTGGAAGTAAAGGCAGGAAGATCAGGAGTTCAAGATCATCTTTGGCTAAATAGTGAGCCTGGGACACATGAGACCCTCTCTAAAAAAAAAAAAAAATTATTCCAAGGAAATAATTTGTTAAAGGAAAAAGCTGGGATCAGGAAGCAATCCACTGCTGTGGTGACTGTAGTAATCTGACACAGCCTGAAAAAAATGCCTGTGACTCTAAGTAACTCCACACTTGGAGCCTTGGTTTCCTTATCTTTAAAAAAACACCTAGACCTGGAGAGATGGCTCACTGGTTAAGAGTGCATACTATTCTCATAGAGAACTGGAGTTTATTTCCCAGCACCCATATCAGGAAGCTCACAACCACCTGTAACTCCAGTTCCAATGAATCCAATGCCCTCTTCTGGCCTCCTCAGGCAACTACATGCACATTCATGCATGTGTGCACATACACACGTATGTACACACACACACACACACACACACAGGTATACGTATAATTTTGAAAATTAAAATAGGGGCTGGAGAGATGGTTCAGCAGTTAAGAGCATTAGTTGTTCTTGCAGAAGACCAGGCAGGGTTCAAATCCCAGCACCCACATGGTGGCTAACTACCATTAACTCCAGTTTCAGGGGATCCAGTGCCCTACTCTGTCCTCCGTGGAGACTCTACAACACGGGTGCACTTATATACATGCAGGTATAATACTCATACACATAAAAATAAATAATTTCAAAAATTAAAAAGTCATATTAAAAAAAGAAAATTTAAAATAAATCTTTTCTAAAAATTCCCTTAGTGCACACAGGTAGCATGTGTGGTATGGTAGCTTATGGTAGAATACATACTTAACATATGAGGACCTGGGTTTGACCTAGGCATTCCTAGTAAATTTAGCTGGTATAACAAGTGATAAAATCAGGTGCCAGACACATCATCAAAGGAGAAAATGAGTTCAAGGTTCAAGCTAGCTCAGTTTGCACGATTGTATAAACTTGAGCCAAGTGCCTACTTAGCTCACAGGGTAACTGTGAGGGACAGGAGCCATGTGAGCTGCAGGGCAAATGTTGGCTATTCTCATTGGTAGGCCTCTAGGCTGTTGCTGATTCGTGTCACTGCCTGATGGCTGGATACCTTCTTGCCTGAGTGCTTTTCTTCTTTTGAATTATTTCCTTGGGACAAATTCAAACTCCTTTCTCCAGCTTGCTAGAGTTATCAGATCCAAGAAAAGCAGGTAGCCATAAATCCCACAGCAGCTGGATGGAATCATGGCAGCTCCCCTGCTAGGAGCAGCCCACAGTGGGTGACCCACAGCTGCTCCTAGCTGAGGCCCATGTGCCAGAGATTACATCATCTAGAGGAGCTGGTCCTCAGCAGTAGGGAGGGGAGCCTGGGGATGGCAGGAGACTTCTACTTTATTGGCATTGTTATTTCCATCAGAGGAGGAGGAGAGCTGGTCCAGATGCCATATGCCAGACATGCCCTGTAGTCCTTTGGAAACATTCCAGAACGTTTACATGGATCACATCTCAGGGTGAGCCAGAGGGGCCTAAGGTTATGGGTAGAGGCACAAGCCCTCAAATTTGCTGTGTGAGAAGACATATAAGAATGACAATGTGGAGGGGGAAATACAGACCAGAGAAAGCAGCAGTGCCCAGAATGGAGACTCTCTACTACATTGATTCAGGAGACCCTAAGGCTCAGGACTATATGCAGTATTCCATGTATATAGACCAGATGTCATCTCATCTTTTGGGTTCACACAAAATGGATAACTACCCCAATCCCATGTGCACCCCTCGAAGGTCTCTCAGGGATTCAGAGACCCATCAACCACCCTGGTTATCACTGACAGGTCCATAATCTTTGAGTTAATTTGTTTTGTGGATCATTCTGCCGCCCACAGACACAACCCACCTTCTGTCTGCTAGTCCAAGTAGACCTGGACTGAAATCAGTTCCCCTCCATGATTCAGTAGAATAAAATTCAAAGTTTTGAAATCATTCATATACAAGCGCATTGCAAAGCTAAACAGCAAGAAGAGTAGACATTCATTGTGAGTGTGGTGCATGTGTGTGCATGCACATGTGTGTGTGGTTAGGCACACCCTTGCATGTGCATGGTGGAGGCCAGAGGTCAACATCAGGTATATTCTTCTTTTTTTTAAGATAGGGTCCCTCAGGCCTGGAGAGGTGGGTCAGTGGTTAAGAGCACCGGTTGCTCTTGCAGAGGACCCAAGTTCAATTCCCAGCACCCACATGGCAGCTCACAACCATCCATAACTCCAGCTCCAGGGGATCTGATGCCCTCTTCTGACCTCCACAGGCATTGCATGACATGGGAGCACTTACATACAGGCAGGTAATATACTCATACACATAAAATAAAAATAATAGCTGGGCGTGGTGACTCATGCCTTTAGTCCTAGCATTTGGGAGGCAGAGGCAGTAGGATCTCTGTGAGTTCAAGGCCAGGATCTACATAGTGAGTTCCAGGCCAGCTGGGGCTACGAGGAGACCCTGTCTCAAATAGACAAAAAAAAAAAAATAGAGTCCCTCTTTGAACCTGAATTTCACTGTTTTGGCTAGAATGGCTAGCCAGAAAGCTCCCAGGATCCTTTCATCTCTGACCCCTAATACTGGGCTTATAGATACACCCATTTTTTACATGAGTGCTGGGGATCCAAACTCAAGTCCTCATGCTTGTGCAGAGACCACTTTACCCACTGAACCACCTCCCCAGAGCCCTTATCTTGGTGATGGTTATGGTGGTATGGGGTGTGTGTGTCTCTCTGTCTCTGTCTGTGTCTGTGTTTCATAAGCCAGGACTTCCTTTCAGTATTTGATAAGAATAGAAACCAGCTTTTCTCCAGTTCCAAGTTTCTATTATTGTTGTTGTTGTTGTTGTTGTTGTTGTTGTTGTTGTTGTATTAGTATGGCGAGGGGGTGCCACAGCACACATGTGGAGGTCAGAGGACAACTTTCAGGTATTGGTTCTCACCTTTCACCATATGGGGATTGAATTCAGGTCATCAGGGTTGGCAGCAAATACCTTTACCCTGATGAACCATCTTGCCAGCCTAATTTCATGTTTCTAGAAGAGTTGTCATATACAAATTCCCAGTCTCTCCAGACTGTGGGGTGAGTATCTGACCAAGACTTGGCTCAGTCCAATTACAACTGCTATTCCCCATCCTAAGCTGGTGTGAGGCAGGCCTGGATCTGCTGAGGTCATCTTTCTAACCATGGGGAAGAGGTCTCTCCACAGGGGAAGAGGATGAAGCCAAGACCCAAAGAAGCCAAGCCAAGGGCAACAAGAGGACAAGGAGGGAAATGTTCTTTGAGTCCCTGGATCCATATGAGTCAACATAACAGCAGTGACCCTGTGATCCACAGTCCCTTGGGCTCAGCTTTCCTGCTTCCTTTCTTTAAAAACTGGAGTTAAGGGCTGGGACATGGCTCGGTCAGTTCATTGCTTGCCATACAAGCATGAGGACCTGAGTTCAGTCCCAGAACCCATGTAAAACAGTGGACATAGTGACACACTCTTGTAATCTCAGCAGTGGGGAGGCGGACACAGGCAGATCTTTGGGGCTTGTTGGCCAGCTGGATCAAGTCTGTGAGCCCCAAGTCCCAGTGGGAGATCTCCTCTCAAAAAACAAAGTAGACAGCTCCTGAGGAACAAAACCTGAGGTCTCCACATGGATGAGCACACACGTGTATGTGTACACACATGAACACACACGAACTCACACAAAATAAAAACCAAAATAAATAAGTAATATAGGAGTTGAGACCCAAACACTGACTCCCAAAAGACTGTGTGGAGGTCTTCCCATCTGTCCCCTGTGCCACCTTCACTATCCCCCAAGGTTACAGTACAACTTCAGTACTGAAATCCTGGAGAGTGGCTCACGTCCATGTCTGGTTCAGCTCACAGCAGAACATGGACAGTGAGTGCCTGCAGGAGCTAACCAGTGTCTCCTGCATAGACCACCATCCTCCCTGGTTCTGCTCCACCATCATCCCTGCCCTGCTGCTCCATTAGGTTGTTTCCTAAAGACAGTTTCTTTCTCAAAAGGGACCTAAATGCTCAAACCATTAACATTTTTGCAGTGTGTACATGCTGGGCACACCCAATTCAAAAATCAAAAACGTTTGAGTCCCAACAGGGCCCTGCAAATGGGAAATCCACACCATAAAACTGAGCTCTAGAAAGGTACTTGCCACCAATCTGACAGCTGAGTTCAGTCTCCAGAGCCCATGTGGTGAGAAGAGAAAACTAACTCCCACAGGGTGTCCTCTGACCTCCACGTATGCACTATGACATGTGTGCAACCACACACATAAACATACATACATACACATACACATGGTAATAATAATAAATTATTTTTTAACCTTGATTTGGGGGGGCAATAAGATGGCTTAGTGAATTAAGGGACTTGTCACCAAGACTGACAACCAGAATTTGATCCCTGGAACCCATATAAAGATGGAAAAAGAGAATAGACTTCAAGTTGTGCTCTGACCTCCACATGCACACTGTGGCGTGTGAGTGCACATACATGCACCCACGTGCACGTGCACACACACACACATGCACATACACACCACAAAACACAAAGAAATAAAGTTGTGGGTTTTTTGTTTCTTTGTCTTTTTTTTGAGACAGGATCTCCTTGTAGCCCCAGCTGTCCTGGAACTCACTATGTAGACCAGACTGGCCTCAAACTCACAAAGATCTGCCTACCTCTGCCTCCCAAGTGCTAGGATTAAAGGCATGTGCCACCACCAGCCAAAGTTGTGTTTTTTAACTTGTTTTCTGGGGCTGGATAAATAACTGCGGTTAAGATTGCATGCTGCTCTTACAGAGGACCTGGGTTTAGTTCCCAGCACCCATATAGAGTAGCTTAAAACTACCTGTAACTCCAGCTCCAGAGGAATCCAACACCCTTTTCTGGCCTCCATGGGCACCTGCACTCATGTGCACATACCCACACATACCCTAGAAATTAGGTTTAAAAAACTTGGCTTCTGGGGCTGGAGAGATGGCTCAGCAGTTAAGAACACTGACTGTTCTTCATAGGACCCAGGTTCTATTCTCAGCACCCACATGGCAGCTATGAACCGTCCTTAACTCCAGTTCCAGAGGAATCTGCAGCATTGCACGACACGGGTGCACTCATATACATGCAGGCAACATACTCATACACATAAAATAAAAATAATAAAATATTTTTTTAAAAACTTGGTTTCTTGCACAAAATTATTTTAAATGTTGTATAAAATTAACCTCAGGCTTTGCGTAGAAGATACATATAAAGCACAAACAAATTTCCGCAAGCTATCTCACTATAGACTCACAAATATTCCCAAATTGGAAAAAAATCCGAAAAACTTCTAGTCCTAAGCGTTTCAGATAACTGATCCATAGTTTTTCCTATGTGTATTTTTTCTGGGGAAGGGACTGGTAGCTTTTATCAGATTCTCAGAGTTTTGTGACTCGGAAAACAGACAGAAATGGAGAGCGATGGGAGGAGGGAGGGCCCAAGTTTCCTCCACTAAGCGAAGAGCCTGTTGCCAGATAGAAGTTAGAGCCAGATGGTAAAGGGCAGATCACAGACTGTTCTAGCCAAGGTCCTCAGAAAGCTGTGAGCATTTTCAGCCCTGGCACCCTTTGTTCAAACAAAACCTTAGAGGAAAACCCAGTCTGGAAAATAGACAAGAGGAGGCAGGAATGGGGGCAGGAAGAGGGGAACCTTGACCTTCAAAGACACGTAGGAGGAGCTTAGTGCAATCCTTAAGACTCCTCCATGCATCCTTTGGAAAACCCTTACGTAGCTGACTCAATTCATTTTACCGATGGGAAAACCGAGGCCCATAAAGAAGTGAATCGATTGTATTGCTAGTTTGCTTTTTTAATATTTATTTTTATTTTATGTGTATGAGTGTATTGCCTATATGTGTATAAGTGCAACTGTGTTGTGCAATGCCCGGGGAGGTCATAAGAAAATGTCAGATCCTCCTGGAACTGGAGTTATGGATGGTTGTCAGCTGCCATGTGGGTACTGAGAATTGAACTCAGGTCCTCTGCAAGAGTTGCCAGTGCTCTTAACTGCTGAGCTATCTCTTTAGCCCTATATTGCTAGTTTGTGACATCATGAGGACTAGACTACAAGGCTCCCAGGTTCCAAATCTCCTGGGTGTGCTTCTCTGTCTGGAAAAAGGTAGAAACTTCATTTTATGCCACCAGAGGCCAGGGTGCCCAGAGCTTCCCACAGCCCACATGCAAGGGCCTGCCTTCAGGCCCTTGAAACAGCCAGCACTCCAGCCCTGTAACCCTCCTGGTCTTTCTAGGCAGGCCATCAGGAATCTCCATCATCCAGGAGAGTTCAGAGGAGCAGCTGGAGGATGCTAGCCACTTGGATAGCAATTTTTCCCCTCATCTTGTCATGGTTTTTAATAACACAGAGTGAGCTGCTGGAGTAGAGGAACTTTTTCTGAGATTCCACAAAAATAAAAATTTAATTAAAACCCACAAGTCGTGAAATTCCATCTTGTAAAGTGAGACATCTTGGGGCTCTGCCTCTAGCAGATCTCAGTCCCCAGGGCCAGGTTCATACTGGCTCCTCCCTGGCCACTGATGGAGATGCAGCTGATGTACTGTCCAAGAGGTCCAGAATGAGGCCATATTTTAGCAAAAGTCTGCCGCATTACATCCTTGAAACCCACTCCCTGCCTTTGGATGCTGGGACTGCCCCCATGACTTAGATTGGATTTTAAGTCCAGAGCATATTGCTTTCTGAGCCTCCTGAGGCTTAGAGGATTATTTTGGGTTTAATCCTTTAATAATTTTTCCTCCCTCCTGTCTGAGGTCTGGGTTTCTGGCTAAACTCAGACTAGGTGAAAGAACTATGTCCAGCCCCATGGACCTCCTTGCTGCTGTCCTCTGTCGCTCTCTGAGAGTTATAAAGGGCTCTTCAGACATCTGACCACTTCTAGAACATGCAGAGATAAAATTGAAAGTCTGCATTTGGACTTGAGGTCTGGACAGAGGGAGAAGCAGCCCGTGGAACCTGGAACCTGATGTGCTTTTTAGTCTGCTGCAGCCTGGGCAAAGAGGGCTAGCATCCCCACTTTCCAGAAACAATAGAGGTTTGGTGACAACCTGTAATTTGTCCAAGTTGATGCAGGTGGCAATCAGCAGAACCAGGCTTCAAACCCTCCCACTGGACTCTCTGAACTGTGGCAGCTGCCCAGCTGTTCCTCACTCCACCCTAGCCTGTGATTCTCTCTCCAATAAAGATATGGCTAGATAGGGACACCCCAGGAAGGGGGAAGAAAGAGACTCCTGGCCCAACGAAGCCACCCCAGCAGTTAAATGCTGAGCAATGTCCAAGTTCTCCACCTTACCAAAGTAGTCTCCAAGAAAGCTCTTGCAGGTGCCAGGTGATACTGAACACCCAGGTGGAACACTCTGGCATCCAGGCCCCCCGGGGGGGAGGGGCACGCTAGTGAGCTGAGAGAAAGGATTATTACAGAAACCAGACTCAAGGAAGTAAAGTTGCTCAGGTGAGGGAACACAGAGAGGTGAGCTCTGTCACCAGCACAGATAGTCACACCTGGACTGGGCCTTACACAGATAAAGTAGATGTTGATCAGTCAAGAAGGAAGGAGTTGAGTGCTGAGGGGAGGCAGCATGAACAAAGTCGAGGAGGTGTGAAGGGTGTGGTACACAGAAGATGCCCAAGGAGAGGCAGGGATAGCCACAGAGATGATTAAGACGCAGAATGTTCTAGGTGGACAGTAAATGTGTGCATTCACTCGACAGAGGTAATCCCCACTCAGGACCCCTACAAACCAGCCCTCCTGCCCAGCAGCCTCATCTGGGAGATAGGAGTCTCCTGCCCTCTCCTGAGCCCTACAGACAACTAACTTCCTCTGTATCCACAACTCATTTTTCAGCAAATCTCCAGTGAGCAGCTTCACTGTGCCCCACACCTGCCCAAACCACAGAATTAGGAAAAGGAAAGACCCTGCTCTTCCTGTGGGAGGGTACAACAAATAAGGGGGTAATCACAAGACAGCGCAGTAAGTGCTATCAAGAGAGGTGGCCACGGTGGGAGGGGCTGTGGTAGCATCTGCGTCCCCTGAGATCTTGTTAGAAATACGTATTTGCAGGCCCTGCTCCAAGTCATTTGATGCAGAAATGGGAGTAGGCCTGCCGATCTGTCTTAATAAACCTTCCAGGTGACGCTGGTGTGAACTGATGGGTTACTCAGGATCAGAGGAGAGAGTGGTACTTAACCCTGAAGAGAGTGATGGGGAAGACTTCCTGGAGAAAGAAACTCCTGCATACCTGTAATCCCAGCACTCAGGAGGCTGAGGCAAAAAGCTGAGTTTGAGGTAAGACCCTTACCTCAGAAACAAAAGACAGGAGGTGGTTGAAAAACAGTGCTTGCTTAGATACATGAAAACCAGGAGCACCTCATAAACCAGGCGTGGCGGTACTCTGTAACCCCAGCACTCAAGAAATGGAGGCAGGAGAATCAAGAATTCAAGTCATCTTCAGCAAGTTTGAGGCCATTCTGGGATGCATGAGACCCTGCCACCCACACAAAAAAAGGGGGAGATGGAATGTAGCTCAGTTGATATAGTGCTTGCCTAGCATATAAGAAGCCCTGGATTCAACCCTCACTGTGTGAAACCAAGTGATGCATGCCTGTCATCCCAGCACTCAGGAGACAGAGGCAGGAGGATCAGGAACTCAAGGCCAGCCTGAGATACATGAGACCCTGTCTCAAAACAACAAAACTACAGGCGGGTACAGTGTGGCAGATGTGTGACTAGAGATGGGGATCGGGACTGGGAAAAGTAAAAAAAGCAATCAAAGATGTCAGAACCTCTGCAGAAGGAAAGTGAGACGGTGTAGGTGTTCAGAGAAACCCCCTGCAATAAACAGCCCTGCCCAAGTCAGCCAGGACAGATACCCCAGCCTCCCAGGGGCCTAAAAGCCCCCCACTTCGTCCTTGCACCTCCTTGGTTTGGTTAACCAAAGCAGCATGACCTCATGTGTTATGGCTGCAGGGGCGGAGGAGGCCAGATCCGGTGTTTGTATTGAAATTAATTGGGGGCTCGTGGATGATGGAGTCTTTGAGGAATGCACAGCGCCCCCACCACCCATGTGATCCTTCAAACAATGGTGTCACTTACGACCACCACAGCCACTAGTGGTCCACATCTACATGTCCACAGCTCTTATCCGTGAAACAGTAATCAAAGACAGATACAGAATTAAAAATAAAGAAGATACCTACAGAGATTTGTGATGGGGAGGGCTTAGGCGAACACTCCCAAAGCATAGCCTAGGAAGCAGAGGCTGGATGTACCAAGGTAGCAAGCTTGTCAATCAGGAAAACCCCACTGCTCACCCCTAGCACTGATTTATGGTGATTCAGAGGAGAGATGCTGCCAGGAACAGGCCAGGGCCAGGAAAATTTCATCTGTCTGGAATCTGACAGGAAAAACGAGGCCTGGAAATTTCAGAGGAAGCTGGGATCTGCGCCGGTCACAGTGCCTCTGTTTGTGTTCGCTCAGCTGGCTCCTGTTAGCAGTTAAGGGGCTGCGGGAGGAAAAGCAGCAGGCCAGGTTTTTCCATCTCCCCAGAACCTTGAGCTTGATCCCCAGGCAGCAGCTGCTCCTGCAACCTCTGACCTTAAACAGGAGCCTTCTCCAGGTTGCCCCCAAACCTCCCAGCCCCAAGCTGTATCTTAAATCAACATCTTTGTTTTTGTTTCTCTTGCTACAAAAAATGATAACAGAGTGATACTGTATTTTGGGTTGTTTGTTGAGTCGAGTACAAAGCACTCAAAAAAGCAGGGTTCAATGTGAAAATTAATTCAATTTCTCTTTAATTTCCTTCATTGGAATAGCTGGGTTTTCCCCTGAGGTCGGTGTACCACCCTCCCTGGACTGAGGTGTCAAGATCCCAGATCTCTGAAACTGGTGCTCCATGTTCTGGAATGAGGCCAGAAGTTAGGTCTATGGTCAAGAGCTTGCCACACGGCAAATCTTACAGGGATAAACAAGGTGGTGCTGAGGTTCAGGATCCACCACCCTCAAATCTGTCCCCAGCATTTAACAAAAAACATCAGAGGCAGGAGGCTCTCTCTCCCCTATCTCGGCCATCCTGCCCCCAGGCCAGCCATAAAAGAATTCTCCAATACTCTTGAAGGACCCTCCTTCCAAAGAGTCCTTACACAGAGAAACTAAACAAGACACAGAAAAGAATCTAAACAAACTTGCTATGCTGCCCAGAAGTCATCATCCCACAGGTCTCCCCTCTCATCAAACCCCAGCACAAGTGTCAGCATTCTGTTTCTTTGGGTCTTCATTTTACTGTGAAGTCTCCTACATCATGTTAAGCTTATTAAATGAATTTGTAAGCAGGGTGTAGTGGTGCATATTTGTAATCTGAGCACTCAGAGATAGAGGTGGGAGGATCTGGAGTTTGAAGCCAGCCTGGGCTATATAGTAAGTTAAAGGCCATCCTGGGCTACATAGTGAGACCCTGTCTCAAAAAAAATTACTAAAGTTGGACAATTTTCTCTTACTAATATTGTTCTCCGACCAAAAACTGGGAGATGAGTGTAGAAAAGACCTTTTTCCCTCCTGCGCCCATTCACTTTCGTCTACTCCTATTCTGTGCCAGACCTGTACAGAGGGTGTGGGGATGGGGGCAGGGCATGACCTGTCCTCAAGGAGCTCACACAGCCCAGTACATAAATAACCATAATTCAGGGAAACAAGTACGCTAACTGAGGTAGGCAGAGAAGGGACATGCAGCACAGAGAAGTCTCAGGCTACTTCAAAAGACAGGTGAGGGCTGGCAAGATGGTTCGGTGGCACTTGCTACCAAGGCCGAGTTTCATTCCCAGAACCTCCACAATGTAAAGAGAGAACAGACCCCTGCAAATTGTCCTCAGAACTCCACATGTGGGAACACACATATACATACAAATACTAAATAAATAAATGTTAAAAAAAAAAAAAAGGCAGGTGATGGGGGAGGCATCAAGGAAAGAAACAGGAGTGCAGAGAGAAGTAGGAAAGAAAAGGGGTCAAGCACAGGGTGTCTGGAGACACTGGAGCAAAGGGTCCCAGGACTGGGCCTGCTCAGGAAGATGATTTGTTTTGTAAAAAAAAAAAAAAAAAAAAAAGCAGGAAAGCAGGGACTAGAGAGATGGCTCAGCAGTTAAGAACACTGGCTGTTCTTACAGAAGACCCACATTTGGATCCCAGCACCCACATGGTGGCTAACAGCATCCGTAACTCCAGTTCCAGGGGATCTGACACCCTCTTCTGTCCTCCATGGGCACTGCATGACACGGGTGCACTTACATAAAATAAAGCTAAATTTTTAAAAAAATATTTTATTATTTTTATTTTATGTGTATGAGTGTACTGCCTGCATGGAAGTGAGTGCCCCCGTGTCATGCAGTGCCACAGAGGTCAGAAGAGGGCCTCAGATTCCCCTGGAACTGGAGTTAAGGATGGTTCATAGCCACCATGTGGGTGCTGGGAATCAAATCTGGGTCCTCTGCAAGAGCAGTCAGTGCTCTTAACCGCTGAGCCAACTAAACTTTTTAAAAAAATTTTTAGAAAGGTCACTCATGGTACTTGTTAAAGATGGGAAGCTAGGGCTGGGTGTGCTTGCACGAAGTCCCAGCACTTGGGAGGCAGATGCAGGCAGATCTCTATGAGTTTGAGGCTAGCCTGGTCTACATACCTAGTTCCAGGCCAGCCATGCTACATAATGAGTCCCTATCTCACAAAACAAAATAAAAAACAAAAAGCAACAAGATGGTAAGGAGGCCTACAGTCAAGGGAGTTACTGCACTGATCAAGGCGTTACTACCCTGGGAGCTGGCAATGAGGAAGAGAGAGCAGGCTCAACTTTCATGCTCCTGGGCACCCAGAAAGACTTGTTCCCAAGTTCAGCTGCTTCCTCCATAAAATTGAGAAATCAATGTTTATATGATGAATTTCCTTCCATAAAAATCTAAATTGGGGGCTGGAGAGATGGCTCAGTGGTTAAAAGCACTGACTGCTCTTGCAGACGAACTGGGTTCGATTCCCAGCACCCACATGGCAGCTATGAACTGTCCTTAACTCCAGTTCCAGGGGAATCTGAAGCCCTCTTCCGACCTCCGTGGCATTGCACGACACGGGTGCACTCACTTACATGCAGGCAATACACTCATACACATAAAATAAAAATAATAAAATATTTTTTTAAAATCTAAATTAGCCCAAACTCAGGACCTTTGCACAACCAGTTCACCAATAGAGTGGGTATCATGTGCCAGATGCTGTCCTGGGTCAACACAGATAAACAAGATATAAGAAATGTATTCCCAGTGCTGTACCTACTATCCATTAGAAAGAGCTAGGCTCATGAACTGAACTTATTCATTTATTTATTCATTCATTCATTCCTCCAATACTAAGCATCTCCTGGCCACCTACACAGGCCAGACATAGCCAGGCATTGGTCAAGTCAGACATGATCCTTGGGCTCAAGGAATTTTGTGGCATGAGACAGGCATGGAAAAATAACTACAACACAAAGTGCTGGGTGCTCCTTAGAGATGAGGGAATGTGGGGTTTAGAGAGGACGGCTCTTCAGCTGATAGTCAGGGGAGGGTTTTGCAAAGCATGACTTTGAATTCCATATAAGTCAAACTGTGACAGAGGGACCAGTACTTTTCAGACGAGGAACTATGTGTGTTATAGCCAAGTATGAAAGATGGCAGGTGACCAGAGGCCAGGAGGTCGAGTAAAGTGTAATTCAGCACAGACTGTGAAGGACAAGACAGAAGCTTGGGCTTTATCCTGTTGGTAGTGGGAAGTCTCTGGCAGCTTTGAGGCAGAACAATGACAGGTTTTGATCTTTTTTCACATTTTGTTTATTTGGTGTGTGTATGTGTGGGTGTGCACATGCCACTGCACATGTGAGGTCAGAGAACAACTCTTGAGAGTCAGTATTCTCCTTCCACCACGTGGGTCCCAGGGATAGCACTCAGGTCATTAGGTTTGGCAGCAAGCACCTTTACCCACTGAGCCATCTTGTCAGCCTTTGATCTATTTTTAGAAAGAAAACACTTGCAGCCTTGAAGAGGAGGGATTGAAGCTGAAAGGGTCTGGGGAAGAAAATACCACTGGGATATTTCGCAATAATCAAGGAGAAATAAAGGCCTGAATTATGACAGTGGTAGAGGGGACAGGGGACAGCGATGGCATCCAAGGACATTTCTGCCAGAAAGCCATACAACCCAGTGACAGGGTGTAGCTGGAGAGCAAGGGAAAGGAGGGGATACGTACCCCTCTTGCCATATAATGTCCTGTACTGTCTGTGATACCACAGAGTCCCCACCAGCAAGAAGAGCCTCATCAGATGCAGTCCCTTGACCCTGGACCTCCCAGCTTCAAGAACCATAAGCTGGAGGCTGAAGAGATGGCTCAGCAGTTAAGAGCACTGGCTGCTCTTGCAGAGGACCCAGGTTCAGTTCCCAGCACCCACATGGCAGCTAACCATCTGTAACTCTAGTTCCAGGGGATCTGACACCCTCTTCTGGCCTTCAAGGGCACTAGACACACATTAGTATACATACATACAAATAGGGAAACATTCATACATGTAAAATAAAAATCAATAAATCATTTTTTTAAGAAACAGGAGCTGGGGCCAGGCGTGGTGGTGCATGCCTTTAGTCCCAGCACCCAGGGAGGCAGAGGCAGGTGGATTTCTATGAATTCAAAGCCAACCTGGTCTATAGTGAGTTCCAGGACAGCAGGGGCTACAGGGAGACCTGTTTCAAAGAGATCAAAAAAGAAAAAAAAGAAAAGAAACAGGAGCTGAATAAGCCTTTATCTTTTTTTTATTTTTACTGTATGTGTGCACATACACATGTATGTGTTGGTGTGTGTATGTGTGCATGTGGAGACCACAGGGCAATCTTGGGTGCAATTCCTCAGGAGCCATCCACTTTGTTTTTGTTGTTGTCTGGCTGGCCTGGAACTTGTTATGTAGTCCAGGCTGGCCTCAAACTCACAGAGATCCACCTGCCTTCCACGTGTTGGGATTAAAGGTGTGTGTCACCATGCTCAGTTTTATTTTATGAGTGTTATGCCTGCATATATGTAAGTGCACCCATGTCATGCAGTGTCCAAGGAGACCAGAAGAGGGCGTTGGATCCTCTGGAACTGGAGTTACAGATGGTTGTTAGCTGCCATGTGGGTGCTGGGATTTGAACCTGGATCTCTTGCAAGAACAGCCACCTTGTGTTTTCAGACAGGGTCTCTCGTTGATCCTGAGCTCACAGATTAGGCTAGGCTCAGTTTCACTCCCATGTGAAATGTGTGAGAGAAAGAATGTGAGTGTGTGGGTATACGATTATGTGCAGGCATGAGACTCTGAGTTTAAGGACATGTTTGAGTGTATGGGTGTGTGAGCATGTGGGCAAATGTTTATTATAAGTTTCTGAGTGTGTGTTTGTGAGTTTGTTGAGTGTGTTAGTGTGAATATTTGTTTAGTGTGACTTTAGTCTCTGCCTCCCTAGTACTGAGATTACAAGCACACACACCACACCTGGCTTCTTTACACAGTTCTGAGGATCCAACTCAGGTCCTTGTGACTGTGCAGCAAGCCCTTCACCGACTAAACCATTTACTCTTCATGTATGACTAGTCTGTGGTCTGCAGAGGTAACAGCAGAAAAACACGATGGACTACCACACCCTTCTCCATGGAGTGCTGGGAAGAGGGTAGAGGAATCCGTGAGAAGTGAGGAAGTGCATGTAGACAGCATCTTTAAGACGCTTCGGGAAGGAGGAAGCCGGTGGCATCACGTGGGTCAGGCAGAGTGTATGTTTATGTTTCTGTAAATGTCTCTGTGTTTGTGTGTTTGGTTGTTTGTGTACTTCTGTGTACATTTTTGTATGTGTTTTCATGTTTGTGTAATTGTATATGTCTATGTGTGCATCATGCAGATTTATGTCTGTTCATTAGGCATCAATTGTATTTGTGAGTTGTGTATCTGTTATGTGTCTTGTATGTGTTTGTGTCTATCTCTGTATTTATGTGTATACATGTAGTCTGTGTGTGTTCTGTGTCTTAATTTCTATGTGTTTGTGTGTCTGTATATGGCTCTGTATGCATATGTGTGTCATTGTATCTGTGTGGTTTTTTTGTATTTGTGTATGCATCTGTGTTTCTATGTGTTTCTGTATTTGCATCTGCATCTGTGGTTCTGTGTGATTGTATGCGTATATGAGTATTAGTGTGTTAGCATGAGTATGTTAGTGTGTGTGGTTCTGCATGAGTGTGTCAGCCTGTGAGCAAGGGTTTGGGTGAGTGTGTATACACAATGTTAGTGTGTGTTTGAATGAATTCATAAGTTTGTGTGTGTGTGAAACAGTGAGTGAATACAAATCCATGTGTGTTAGTGCATGTGAGGGTATGAGTATGTCCCTGTGTGTGTGATTATGTGTTTGTGAGTGCTTGTGTCAGTGTGTACACATGGGAGTAAAACTGCAATAATGTGGGTGTATGTAAATGAATGTGTATGACTATATGTCAATGTGCATGCCAGTGTGTTTTCACGTGTGAGTCTGAATCAGTGTGTGTGTTAGTGTGCTTTGTGAGTGAAAGTATGTGGGAATGAATTCACAAAAAATGTGAGTGGGTGAGGAGCGTGTGAATGCTTATGTCAGTATATGTTTTGTGAGTGTGTTAGAGTATGTGTAGCTGTGTATGGATGAGCGTTCCAGAGAAGGTGTGAGCATGTGTGTGAATGTAAGAGAGTGTGTGCGTGAAGGAGAATGTGTGAGGGAAAGAATGTGAGTGTGTGGGTATACGAATATGTGTGGGCATGAGACTCTGAGTTGAAGGGCATGTTTGAGTGTGTATGGGTGAGCATTTGAGAGAGGGCGTGAGCATGTGGGCAAATGTTTATTATGAGTTTCTGAGTATGTGTTTGTGAGTCTGTTGAGTATGTTAGAATCTGTGTGAATGTGCAGGAGTATGTTCATGTATGATTATGTGTATAAGTGTGTTAGTATGAATATTTGTTTAGTATGGGTGTCTCCATGAATGAGTGTGTAAAAGTGTATGGTTGTGGGAGTGTGGTAGTCTGTATTGGTGAATGTGTGAAAGTAAGTGTGAGGGTGTAGTATGAAGATTAATGTGTATGTGTATAAGTGTTGGTGTGACTGAGGGGGTGTGTATGTGAGTATAAATGGGTGTGTGTGTCAGTGCAATATAGATGAGTAAATATGTTAGATGTGGGGCTCTCTATGTGTGAGAGAATATATGGTTGTGTGTGAGCACATGTGAGCATGTTGGTGACTGAGTACATGAGTGAATGTACAAGTGTGTAAAAGCAGGTGTGTGAAAATTAATGTATGTGTGCACGTAACTGTGGATGTATGCAAATGTGTGTTCAAGTGTGGTATGAGTGAGTACCTGCCTGAAAATGTGTGTTAGGTGGGAAGGTCTATGTGAGCGCACATGTGACATGGGCTTACCCTGGGCTCAGGAGGTGCTGTGCCCCTGCTCCCCTGCTATGCCAACCAGCAGAACTCAAAAAGGAATTTGTCAGGTCGTTTAGAGATAAGGCCTTTGATTCTGGTCCTTGGGGAAAATATCCTCTGTTTTTATCCTGGACAGAGGCCAGAATGCCAGAAAGGGGGCTCTGGTTTCTTTCCCTTTCACACAATCTAAATGAGCCCTGCAGCCTTCCAGCTAAACAGAGTATGTGACTGAAACTGAGAAGCTCCTGGGCACCTGGTGGGGTGGGCCGACTGAACTGACTGCCTGGTGGGGCGGGCTGACTGGACTGACTGCCTGAGCCTCACTCCAGTTTCTTCTGTGACTCCAATAAAAGTCCCTGGACCAACGGCTCCATTGGACTCTACTTCTGGAACCTGCCTCCGTAACGCAGGAGCTCATTCTTTCTCTTAAGCTCCCACCTATAACCCTATAATAAAAGCCATTTCTAAATTCACCCTGCCTTGTCCATGAATCCATTATTCAGATTTGCAAGACAAGAACCCAGAGCCACTGACTCAGTGAAAGTTTTGTGTGGCCATGAGTTCAAGTCCACCTGGGGCTAAGAAGCCTCCACTGAACTCAGGGAGCTGCTTCCCCTATTTCGCTCCCAGGCCTCTTCCTAAGGCCAGTATGTGGCCTGGGGAGACATGGGCTTGGAAGCTTGAGGAGGTGTCTCAGGCCACCTTAGCAGGGTATCCTGTCCCTGGCCAGGTGGGAGGAAGGACATAGAGCTTCTCCATCCTCAGCTGCCTTCCCAGACCTCACTCTGACCCCAGCCCCTCTGCAGAGAGCTCTCCCAGACAGAAGTCACTGGCTAGCCTTCCAAAAGTAATTCCAGAACTAAATCCCAAATGCCTCACCTCTTACATCCTCTCAAAGCCTCCCCACTCCCCAGCCAGCCCACCTCTTGGAGCAGAGAATTAGAAACCAGCAAGGGCAGAAGATGACATCAGCGGACGTTGTCTGAGACCTACAAAGCAGGAGGAGAATTGTCTGTGGAAAGGCCAAAGAGCAGGGTCCTTAACTGACCCCTCTCAGCCCACCTGCATGCCTGTTCCCTCCTTTTCCAGCCCTTCAGGGCCTCCAAAGACTCAGCTCCACAGGAAGATCCCGCCTTCCTTAAAGCAGGGTAGAATGCTCAGCCCTGCTATTAACAGAGCATCCGGTGACATTTTAATTGAAATTTCACTGTAATTATTCCAGTTGGCCAAGAGAGCGAGCAAGACCAAGAGCAACTGTGACACTGCGGATAGATGCATGTGTGGAAGATGGGTGAGCGAGGAGAGAGGAGAGAGGAGAGAGAGAGAGAGAGAGAGAGAGAGAGAGAGAGAGAGAGAGAGGA
>NW_008342393.1:209034-213023 GCF_000622305.1 Nannospalax galili | reverse complement strand
CTCTATAAGCAAGCACACACACACACACACACACAGACACACACACACACACACACACACACACACGGAAACATGGATGCACATCTACAACAGAGAGAGAGGAGAGAGGAGAAGAGAGGAGAGAGGAGAGAGGAGAGAGGAGAGAGAGAGAGAGAGAGAGAGAGAGAGAGAGAGAACGTGAACAATGGAGAATCTGGGGTACCCAGCCCACCCCCAGCTCAAACACCAGACTCTGCCTCCCAGGGGGCCCTGGCTTTTACCAGGAGAGCCCCTCCCACCCCAGATCTGGTCAGCTCCCAGCTTATTTCCAGCTCTCCCTCCGCTTTTCCCGTCCTTCCGCTCGTCCCACAACCTTTGCTTCCTCTAACCCACAGTCCCCAGATTAAAATGTGTGAGTACAGAAGACGACCTCAAACTGGGCATGGTAGTAGTGCTTATAATTCTACCACTGGAGAGGCCGGGACAGGGGTCACTGCAGGTTCAAAGCCAGCTTGGACCATGTTGTTCCTTTTTCTAAAAAACATGTTTTTTGTTTGTTTGCGTTCTTTGTTGTTGTTTTGGTTTAGTCTTTGGGTTTTTTGTTTTTGTTTTTGTTTGTTTTTGAGACAGGGTCTTTCTGTAGCCCCAGCTGACCTGGAACTTGCTATGTTGATCAGGCTGGCCTCCATCTCACAGAGCTCTACCTGCTCTGACTTGGATTTTTAATTATGTATCAGGGGAGGTATGTGAACATGCAGCATCAGATCCTCTGGAGCTGCATTTACAGGCTGTTGTGACTCACCCAATGTGGGTGCTGGAAAGTGAACTCAGGTCCTCTGCAAAGAACAGTAAGCACTCTTAACCACTGAGCCATCTCTCCAGTCCCTATGCTGTGAGTTTCAAGTCCGCCAGAGCTACATAGTAAGACTTAATCTCAAACAAACAAACTACCATTAAAAAAAAATTAGCCAGGCGTGGTGGAGCACACCTTTAGTCCCAGCACTCAGGAGGCAGAGACATGCAGATCTCTGTGAATTCAAGGCCAGCCTGGTCTACATAGTGAGTTCCAGGACATCTGGGGCTACAGGGAGACCCTGTCTCAAAAAGACCAAAAAAAAAAAAAAATTTAAACTGTGTTTCAAGGGCTCGAAAAATGGCTCCGTCGTCAAGAGCACACATTGCTCTCGCAGAGGACCCAAGTTTAGTTCCCAGCATATATAGGGCAGCTCTGAAACACCTGTCACTCCAGCTCCAGGGGGATTCTCTGGCCTCCACAGGGAACCTGCACTCACAAGGCACATAGAAACAGTCACACACATTCCACATTCCATTAAAAATAAAATAAATCTTTTTTTTAATGTTTTACGCAGCGGACGTGGTGGTGCACACCTTAAATACCAGCACTCAGGAGACAGAGGCAGACAGATCTCTGTGATTACAAGATCAGCCTGGTCTACAACATAGTAAGTTTTTGAGACTCTGTCTCCAAAAAATAAAAAAAAGTGTTTCACTCCCCACAAAGCATGTAGCAATGTGCAAGACAGTTCACAAAGCCAAAGAATAAACATAATGATGATATTTTACCAGAACATTTGCAGGGGAAAACTTCTATTCCTATGCAAAAACAATTCATACTGGTTATTTGGAATAATGATACCATAATTCATTTCTTATTTTTAATTTTTTTGTGGTGCCAGGAATCAAACCAATTTATGCTAGGCAAACACTCTACCAATGAACTACATCCTCAGCCCCATGCATGAATTATTTAATAAAACACCATCTTTAAAATCATGTGGGTTAAATCCAGGTGTGGTGCTGCTCACTTATAATTCCAGCATTCAGAAAAGCTGACTAAGGCAAGAGAATGATAGTTTAAGGGAAGTTTGGGAGATGCTACATAGCAATATCCTGTCTCAAAAAAGAAAAATGAGATGAGGGTGAGGGCTGGAAAATGGCTCAGTGGTTACAAGCACTTGCTACTCTTGTAGAAGACCCAAGTACAGTTCCCAGCACCCACATGGAGGCTAACAATTGTCAGTAACTCCAGTTCCAGGGGATCTGACGCCCTCTTCTGGATTCTGTGGGCACTGAATTTACATGGTACACTTACATGCAGGCAACACTCATACACATAAAAAAGTATAACAGCTGGGTGTGGCGGCGCATGCCTTTAATCCCAGCACTTGGGAGGCAGAGGCAGGCAGACCTCTGTGAGTTCAAGGCCAGCCTGTTCTACATAATGAGTTCCAGGTCAACTGGGGCTATAGGAAGACCGTGTCTCAAAAAAGACCAAAAAAAGAAAAGAAAAGAAAATTGGGAGTGGTAGCTCAAGCCTTTAATCCCCAGTGCAGGAAGGTCTCCAAGAGTTCAAGACCAGTCTTGGCTGCAGAGTAAAACCTGTCTAATAAATAAATAAATAAGTAAAATTATATGGAGTAAATACAGTGTGGCATCCAAGAGTAGATCCTGAAACAGAAAAAAAAGTCATCAATGCGAAGACTTGTGTTCCAGTGTCCTTCCTGTTGCTGTGATAAAATATCCTGAAGAAAAGCAGCTTTTCTGTAAATCAAAATTATTCCAAAATCCTGCCTGTAATTCTAGAACTTGAGAGGCTGGGGTAGGAAGATCAGTAAGAGTTCAAGACCAACCTGTACTCATAGTGAGTTACAAACTAGGCTGGGCAAAAAATAAATAAATAAATAAATATTATATGACCACTTCTGGTTTCCTGCCCCCTAACTCACCTTCAACCCAATGGCATGGCCTGTGATCACCCCTATCAGGGTGCCTCAGATGGAAATTGCTAGAAGTTCCGTAAAGAACAACTGGGAGCAGAGACAGGGCACGTTGTCCTGTGCAGGTCTGGGCCATAACCATACAGAACACCAACCAAAGCCATGGCACTGCAGGTCCTTCCAGATCCTTCCAGATCCTTCTAGACTTCTATATCTATGGGTCATAAGCAATCATCATAGCAAGGCTAAGCACTGTACCAGGCCACCCTGAGACTGAGATGTGGGGAAGACTGCTACAGGTCTTAAGATGCTTAAGACAGGCAGAAGAGGAGCTAAGTGGCAGACCACTTACTTAGCATGTGAGAGGCTCTGGATTCACTCCCCAGCATCCCACATACCCAAAAATAAAAATAAAAGATAAAAAATGTATAAGATTCAGAAAAACACAGCATCCTCTATTAAGGAAGCAGTGAGGCGAGCAGACAACCTCTCCCCATGTGACAGTAGCTGACACGCCCTGCAGGAGGAGCTTGTGCACAAAGCCCACCAGGTATCATCCAGAGGAGGTGGCATCTGTCACCAGCAACTGTAGACCAGTTGTTCCTTGTCATCCAAAGGTAACGCTGTCATATCCCCAGGCTCACACAGCTGAGGAGCTGGGAAAAAAAGAAAGGGCTTGTCCTCCCTCTCAGCACTCACTCTCAGTAAACCTCAAGTGCTGTGGGCTTCATAAGATCATCACCATCATCAGCATCTGCCTCTGTTGGCCCAGTGGGAGGCCAGGTCCCCAGGGAGTCCAGGGTAAAGGGAGGACAGGCATGGAGAACTGGGGCTGCTTCCCCCATACCTGCAGCCTGAAAGGCCACAGAGGCATGTTGACACAGCTGGAGAAAAAAAGGTTTTATTTCTGCCTCATCAATCACTTCTACACAGGAGCTCCAAAGCAGGGCACTCTTGGGGCACTGGTCTATCTCTCAGGGGAGGGGACAGAGGGATTCTGGCCTCAGGC
The DNA here is from genome assembly GCF_000622305.1 of Nannospalax galili. Taxonomy (NCBI): domain Eukaryota; kingdom Metazoa; phylum Chordata; class Mammalia; order Rodentia; family Spalacidae; genus Nannospalax; species Nannospalax galili. Next base: position 209,297 of record NW_008342393.1, on the reverse strand, counting down.
CCAGGAGCCAAGGAAGCTCTGACATGGAAGGAGATTGCCCAGGGTTTCCCAGGCCCTGGGGACCCACAGGCTGGGGATTGCCCAGTCAGGATGTTTGTTCTCAGAGCAGCAGCCTTCCTGCCCAGAGGTGAGAGCACTTCCAGCCTGGGCTGGTAACCCCCAAGCACACGGGTCCCTAGAGAGGCATATATGTTCTACTTTCTCATTTAGCCAAACAAATGTCAGTCAGTTGCTTGCCCATGAAGTTTCTGATCCTCCCTAAA
>NW_008342393.1:207525-208873 GCF_000622305.1 Nannospalax galili | reverse complement strand
GGGGGGGGGGGGGGGGACACGAATGGGGGTCCTGGGGAGGATAAGCTGAAAACATCCAGGGTCACCAAGCCTTGCTAAGAGCAACTCAAACCATATGACTTGGCTCTGAATGCAGGAAGAGTCAAGACCAGAAGACAGTGGGTCTGTTTCTCCATCTCTGTTCACTGTGGTAACACAAATGCACTGAGCATCTACCAGGTGCCCGGAACATAGTACAGGGCATGGAGAAGTGCCAAGTTTTCCTGAGCTTACCCAGAAGAGGGGAGAGGAGAGCAAACAATGCCTCAGAGTGGCCTGGAAGGCCAGTACGTAGAGCACAGGCCTGTTTTCAGAACTGCCCTCCCTGGCCATGTGCTTCCTCTATGCTGGCCATCCCAGAGGCCTCTCCCAGATCTAAACCTGGACATGAAGGGCATGAGGATGCCCCTGGAGCCCCTGTCTGTGCAGAGGGTGAAAAAAGGCAATTCAAGATGCTTGTCTCCAGTTTCATTTTGAACCCTACAGAGGAGTAGGTGGCCACATAGCCCAAGGACTCCCTGCGCTCTCTCTCCACCACTGGGGGGCGCCCTCTGCCTCTCCCACATCCTGGCTCCTTTCTCTCCTTGCATTCTCTTTGCTTCCTTCCCCCTTTCCTCTCCTCCCTCCTGCCTCCTCCCCATCCCCGTTTTCTCTCTCCCTCTACACCCCCCCTTCTTCCTGTCTTGTATTTTCCTACCCAGGAATCAGACCCCAGACAGTACCTAGGAAGTCTGCGGCCTTGCCTAATAGAACCGTAATAGTCCTCGGGGAGGTGTGATAATGACATCCTCTTTAAATAAAAGGACTTAATGTAGATTTCCCAAATTTGAAAACCACATTTCCACTAGCAACCTACTCAGTCAGTGAGTGCTCTGGAAAGGAACTCAGGGGAAGCTGCAGTGGGAGGAGGCTAGGAGCCGGAGGCCCAGAGTCTGCACAGAGCAAGCAGTTCATCAGCCACTTGCCTTGTCAGGACAAAGAACCAGTCCGAGCCTACAAATCTCAAAGGTGGGAGATTTGTCTTCTCAGTCTTCTCTCACCCTACCAGGCTAGCTCCCAAAAAGCAGCGAGCTCAGAGTCAGCAAATCCTGTGCAACTCAGGGTGAGCTGTTTTACCTCTCTGAGTTTCAGCTGCGCTGGGCGGAATCACCTCACAAGGTCACGCAGTAAGGGCGAAGGGTCAGCACACATATACTGCCTGGCAGGGACAAAACTGCCTGAGTAACTATAGACAGAGCCTTCTTTTTTTTATTATTTATTTATTTATTTATTTATTTATTTATTTATTTTTTGGTCTTTTTGAGACAGGGTCTCCCTATAGCCCCAGCTG
>NW_008342393.1:183285-207511 GCF_000622305.1 Nannospalax galili | reverse complement strand
CTGCCTCCCAAGTGCTGGGACTACAGGCGTGTGCCACCATGCCCAGCTGTTTTTTAATTTTTAAAATTACATTTTCTTTTATTTATTTTGTGAATGTGTTGAGGGTTGCACAGCATAGTGAGGCTGTAAGGTCAGAGGACAACTTGTGGAAGCTAATTCTCTTCCACATGAGTCTCTGAGATTGAATTTATATGTCAGGATTGGCAACAAGTGCCTTTACCCACTGAGCCATCTCACTGGCCCAAGAGCTTTCTTAACAAGTGCTGCAAGACAGAGGTCCCTGTCATCCTGTGAAAAAGTAGCAGACCCTGGGCTTTAAATACTAGCCAGGTGTAGTGGCACATCTGTCATACCAGCACTGTAGCACTGTGGAGGCTGAGGCAGGAAGATTGCCTGGAGTTTGAGACAACCCTGGTCTATGGTGAATTCCTGAGCTACATAGTGAGACCCTGCTTTAATATAGATGTGTGTGTGTGTGTGTGTGTGTGTGTGTGTGTGTGTGTGTGAAAAGAAAGTGCTAGGGATATAGCTCAGTTGGTAGTGTTTGCCTAGCTGAAGGAAGTGCTTGGTTCAGTCCCTAGCACTGCAGAAGTTGGGCATGCTGGCACATGCCTGTAATTCTAGCACTTGGGAAATGGAGGCAACAGAATCAACTGTTGTACAGTGAGTTCAAGGCTAGCCTGAAAGAAAAGAAAAGAGAGAAAAGGAAAAGACAAAGACAAAGGCCAGACCATGGCTTGAGGTTGGGAGACAGTCATGGTTTTCTTGTGGCCTCAGACAATGGAAGACTAATAAGCCCTGAGACGGAGGACTTAGCGTTCAAATTTGGGGGCCCGGGACAACTTTTCCCCAGTAGTCATAGAAACCTTTGAGGATCCCATAAGCGTCTCTGAAACTGAGTTGCTAAGACTGGCAAGCCTTCTGGCTGGTCCTTACCCAGCCAGAAGACAGACGTGGAACAGCTGGGAACAATGGCAGACTCATGGAACTAGGTGGTCTGTATGGGTATCCACAATCTAAAGAATCCCTACGTGGGCCTGAAAGCGGCTATAGACGCAGTGTGCTTGCCAACACTGCCACCTGGTGGCAGCAACGCTCAGCGCCAGTGGAGGCCTATGGGCTGGTGCTCTGAGCAGGGTGACTCTGGGTTTGTTTGCTTTCTTCTTTGAAATCTCACAGGCTGAGGGTATGGCTCAGTGAAAGGTTTGCCTAGTACATTTGAGGCCCTGGATTCATTCCACCCCAAGTACCACATACAAAATATAAAAATTGCTCACAGTTTATAACATAGGGTGCCCACTTCTGCAAATAAAACCATATTTTGGTGGCTGGGGAGGTGGCCCAGTGGTTAGGAGCGCACTATTCTTGTAGAGCTTGATTCCCAGCACCCATGTCCAGCTGCCCACAACAGCCTGTAACTTCAGGTCAGGGGGAGCTGCTGCTTCTGGCCCCCGCAGGCACTTACACTCATGCACATACCCACACACACATACACATAACTAAAAATAAATCTTAATAAAGCAAAACCTATCCTTTGGCACAAGAGATGGTTCGGTGAGTTAAGGTGCTTGCTGCTAAACCTGACATCCTGAGTTTGATCCCAGGAACCTGTATGGTGGGAGGAGAGAGCTGACTTTCACAAGCTATTCTCTGACTTCTACACATGTGCCGTGGCATGCGCAAAGCCACATAGGATGCATTTTTTAAATTTTTATTTATTATTTTTATTTTATGTGTATGCGTGTATTGCCTGCATGTAGGTGAGTGTACTCGTTTCATGAAATGCCCACAGAGGTCAGAAGAGGTTGTCGGATCCCATAGGACTGGAGTTACAGACAGTTGTTAGCTGCCATGTGGGTGCTGGGATTCAAACCCAGGTCTTTTGCAAGAACAACTAGTGTTCTTAACCGCCAAGCCATCTCTCCAGCCCCTCAATGCAAAAAAATCCTATTTTTTTGTTGGCAGGATGTGTGTGAGCATATGTGTGTTCGTGTGTTTGGAGGCCAGAGGTTGACTTCTGATGTCACTCCTCAGGAGCTATCCACCTTGGGTTTTGTCTGTTTCTTTTTTAAGCAGGGGCTTCTCACTGAACCTGCAGCTCACTGATTGGGCTAGACTAGCTCTCTGATTAGCTCCAGGGATGCTCCTGTCTCTGCCTCCCCAGTGCTGGGGTTAACAAGTGCAAACAGCTGCCGCACCCAGTTTTTCCTACAAGGGTGCTGAGACTCAAACCCAGGTCCTCGTGTTTACTCAGCAGGCACTTTGCCAACTGAGCCACCTCCCAGCCCCAAGATCCTGTCTTAGAAAAAGGAGGAACCGCTGTTTCTACCTTCCTACTCTGTGCTTCTAGTCTGACCCTATCACAGCCCTGTCCATCATCTTACAGATAAGGAGACTAAAGCTCAGTGAAGAGAAGTGACTTGTCCAGAGTCCCACAGCTAAAACGATGAGCTAACCCTGAAACCAAAAATCTTACCTGACTCTGGGACATAAGCTGCTTTCCTAGGGAAGAGTAATTCATTCTTTTCAGCTTCGTAAGACTCCATCTTCACAAGCCTTGTCGGGTGTGGTGGTCCACGCCTTTAATCCCAGCATTCAGGAGGCAGAGGCAGGCGGATCTCTGTGAGTTCGAGGCCAGCCTGGTCTACATAGCAAGCTCCAGGTCACCTGGGGCTACAGGGAGACCCTGTCTCAAAAAAACAAAAAAAAAAAAAAAAAAAAAGCCTTTTGAGTTGAGGGCTCTGGGGACTACTCCTGCCTTGATCTGGGACAGAAATGAATGAAAGCTTACTGGGAATTCTGGGCTTGCCAGGCAGACTTGGAACACATCAGAAGTTTCCTGAAAGTTGTCTGAAATGCCAAAGAAACCACTAGATCCTTTTGTTTTGTTTTGTTTTGTTTTGTTTTGTTTTGTTTTGTTTGAGACAGGGTTTCTCTGTAGGCCCAGCTGGACTAGAACTCACTATGTAGACAAGGCTGGCTTCAGTCTCACAGAGATCCACCTGCCTCTGCTAGGATCAAAGGCATGCGCCACTCCTGGCCCACTAGATCCTTTAGAGGACATCATCCCAATAGTCACAGGAACCAGAAATAAATCCTTTAAAAAGCATCATCCCATGATTCACAGGAACCAGAAACTCAACTCACATGTCAGTGTGTCCACTTACTCTACTTCCACAAGTGGGAACCACCCCCCCCAATCCAGAAGCCACCCCTTCAACCTTAACTGGCCAGTGAAGACAGCTGTCACCTGGTTCTTGTATTCTTGGGAAAGCATTTGCCTTCCTGATGAAGAAACAAGATAAAATGACCAGGTCTAAAACTTGGTTGTTTGTTTTGTTGTTGTTTTTTTGAGACAGGGTCTCCCTATAGCCCCAGCTGGCCTGAAACTCCCTATGTAGACCAGGCTGGCCTCAAACTCAGAGAGATCTGCCTGCCTCTGCCTCCCAAGTGCTGGGGTTAAAGGTATGCTCTACCACGCCCAGCCTAAAAATTGTATTTTTAAATCGCTTATGACTTACCTCCATGAATTCTCTAGACTATCTTTCAGAATCCCCACCCACCAAATGTGACCACTCCCCCTGCCCATAACAGCTGGTATCCCACAAACAATGCAAATGTCAAGCGAGAAAAGGAAAGAGCGCTACAAGGAAAACCTTCCCCTAGTCAGGATATGATCTGTGGTTGTTTCATCCAGGAAGCTCATCTCAAACCAGGAATGGTGGTACAGGCCTGTAATTGAAGAACTTGGGAGGTGGAAACAGCAAAATCTGGAGTTTAAGGTCATCTTTGGCTGTGTGGTAAGTTCCAGCGTAGCCTGGACTACATGAGAGACCCAAGTGGGAGTGGGGGAGGAAGGAAAGAAGGGAGGGAGGGACGGAGGGAGGGAGGAAGTGGGGAGGGGAGAGGGGAGGCAGCATAAACACACACCATGAGCCCTGGAAATGTTCCACATGGTCCTGGAAGCTGCCAACAGCTCCCCACAGCCCAGTGACATGGGCAGCATCAGTACCACGGCTCTAGGAGTCTACTTCCAAAAGACTGCAAAGCTCTAAGATTAAACAGCAGCAATAAAAACAACAAGCCCAGGATGCATGCAGTCTCGGAACACAATTCATCAGCAGAAGACTGTGCTAAGGTCTTGTGCCCTGCATCCCTCGGCCCCCAGCTAATCCCTATCTGTCTGGGTCACCAGAGCCGTGCATAAATACACCGTCTTTAACACAGACCCTAACATGTCCACACTGACCCACAGCACATCAGCGTGTCCAGGTACCCTTTCCTGAAGATGGCATAAGAGGGACATTATGCTACAGTAGCCTCAGCTCTGAGGACACACTCAGCAAATAACGCACAGGGCACAGCCCATAGAACTTGGCGCCAGCAGCGTCAACAAAAGAGGCCTGAGGCACTGAGGGGTGGGCCCTGTAGCATTCCCAGGACCAGCTGCTGACAGCTGTTCGGCCCAAATCCTTCTAGACTCAACACATCCTTACCAAGAAGGCTGCCAACCTGTCATAGTGTCCCTGGTCCCCACCTTGCTAGCAAGCATGCTAGGGAAACCCCATGCCACTCCACTGTCACTTAGCTGCAATGGGGCTGCGTTCCGTCCTTGTCATCCCCCAAGGAGGGAAGCTCCATTAGCTGGCAGGGTCATGTCAGCAGCCTGGCTTGGGGTGAGACATTGTCCCCTGTCTCCCAACACCCCAGTCAGGACAGCTGCTACAAGTGTGAAGACAAAGGCCTCTATATTCTTTTTTATTGTTTGAGACAATCTCATGTAGCCCAGGCTAGCCTCCACCTCCCTATACCCAGAATGAGCTTGAACCTCTGATGTTCCTGCCTCTATCTCCTGAGTTTTGGGATTACAGGTGTATGATATCACCCCCCAGTTTTATGTGGTCCTGGGATCAAACCCAGGGTTTCCTTCATGCTAGGCAAGCACTCTTATCAACCAAGCTATATCTCTAGCCCCAAAGACCTCCAGATTCTTTCCCAGGGAGGGAGAGAGCATCGTCTCTCAGCAGCACCCAAAGTAGGTATCTCACACACACACCTACTGACCACCTAACGGGGATTCCATATGCACCCCCAAAGTGCTCATTCGACCACATAAACACAAAGAAACCCGTACAGCATGCTCCTCCAGCACCATCTTTGGAGACTAAGAAGCTGCAGATTCTACGGGCATCTGTATTGCAACAGAAGCAACTTCTGGCCTTGAGAGGGTTAACTGTGGGCTCTTGGCTCCATGGCTCTGTTCCAAAGGGTCTCCGTTAACACCAAAGGTCTCCTGCTATCTCACTCTCTGTAATAGATTTTTCCCATTGACGGCTCAGTTTATTGACTATCATTTCCTTTGCTGCAGGGGAGCTATTTTCTGGGTCACTGATCCAACCAACTTAAAAAGGGCTGCATTGATTGGGTTTTATTGGTGACTTGCCCGGAGAAGGGCTGGCTTGCTTCTACCTGCTAACAGCTCCTTTGTTTCCCATCTCAGCCTCCCCCCACTCTGTTGACTTATGGTGGGGACAAAGTTGAACCACTTAGGTAGTGGCCTTTATGGAGTGATGGGGGACTTCTGGCTGCCTCAAGCTCTCTGTAGCACCGGGGTAAAGTCCATTAAAAGAAAAGAAAACAAGGGGAATGGATGCCTATAGAGCTTCAGTAATGATGGACAGAAAGCCCAAAAGTCACTCATTTGTTTAATAAGCATTTATGGAGCACTTACTATTCGGGATTGTCATACATAAAACTTTAATGACATTTACAGGTGACAAAACTTGAATGTATCATCTGCTTGATGCTCACAACTCTGAGGGCTAAACAAGACAATTATTATCACTTCTTCATGGATGAGAGATAAAAAGTTAAGGAAGAAGGATACTCAAAATCACACAGCTCAAGAAAAACATATTAAGTGGGAAACTCAAAAACTTAAACCTGGCTATTCGTCGTTCTGGACTGAGGAGCTCAAGGGAATAACAACAGGTATGAGGCCGAATTTACATCCAATCTAAGATGATGGTTATTTGTGTGTGTGCAGGGCATGTGTCACTAATAAGAACAAGGAAAGTCCAGAAAAACCATAGAGATCCCAGAGGTAACTAGACCAACCCCCTCCTCCTTACAAGTGGGAAAAAAATGAGTTTCAGAAATACAAAATAATGAGCTAAACCAGCTCAGTGGTATAGTGCCTGCCTAGCAAGCATAAGACCTTGGGTTCAATCCCCTGCAAAGAAAGAGAGAGGGAAGGAGGAGAAGGAAAAGGAAAGAAGGAAAGAGAGAGAGAGAGAGAGAAGGGAGGGGGAGTTGGAGATGTAGCTCAGTTGGTAAAATGCTTGCTTGCCTAGCATGCATGAAACCCTGGTTTCCATCCTCAGCACTGCATAAACCAAGTGTATGCCTGGAATCCCAGCAGTTGGCAGGGAAGGTAGAGGTAGGAGGGTTAGAAGTTCAAGGTGGGGACTGGAGGGATGGCTCAGTGGTTAAAAGCACTGACTGCTCTTGCAGAGGACCTAGGTTCAGTTCCCCAAACCCACATGGCAGCTAACAACCATCTGTAACTGCAATTCCAGGGGATCTGATGCTCTCTTCTGGCTTCTGAGGGCATTGCACACACATGCATGTTTACATGCATGCAGGCAAAACACTCATACACATAAAATAAAAATAAATAAAATAAAAAAAAATTTCAAAGAAGTTCAAGGTCATCGTTGGCTGCATAAAGAATTTGAGGCTAGCTTGGGATTGGACCCTGTCAAAAGGAAGGGAGGAGGGGAAGGAGAGAGGGAGGAAAGAAGAGAGAGGGGGAGGAGGGGGAGGGGAGGAGGAGGAGGAGGAGGAGGAGGAGGAGGAGGAGGAGGAGGAGGAGGAGGGGAGGAAAAATACTGTACCCAAGGTCAAATGAATTCATATACTATGCATTCATTCATTAGCATGCTAGGTACTTGTAAGCACTCTTACCAGAGCTTTAGTGGGGAGCAACAGCGGAAAAGCCAGTTACCTGCAGGAACACTCATCCATTCAGATAACATCTGTCCCAGATGCTTTGATCCTTTTCTAATCTGGGTCACTGATCAGACGCTTTTTCCTCCCTCACCCTCCCACCCCAGCCTGTTAGCACATGATGGGCAGTCCATCTCCAGCCAGGACCTCAGAAGCATCAAGCCCTGGTACCGGCATTGGAATGCCCTGCAGTTTCACTGACCCCCCCCCCCAAATTCTGTGCTATTTGAAACACAGGGAGCTCTTCTCTAAAAGGACAGCCTCAGCTACTCAGTCCTCTGGACGCACAGGAATAAGGTGTGCAGAACAGGAATCAGCTGCTAGCCTACAGATCAGCCATATGAGTTAGGGGTGGCTTACTTTTGTGAGGATAAATACCTGCCTGGTGATCTCAGTAGGAGAGGGGCGAGATGGTAAGGGGCTATGCATATCTGTGTGCCTGCATTTGAAGCCTGTGCAGTTCATCCTGGCTGTTCCATTTACAGGCTCATTTATTCATTCAGCAAGCTTCTGTTGGCCCAGCTTTTCCTCTGTGGTGAGCATCGCCCCGGGATCCAGTGAGTCAGAGATGAACAAGACACAGTCTCTGCCCAGGAGAACCTTGTGGCTGTATGTGGGAGAGAATCACACATATATAGAGAATTTCAGTTCCATGCAGTGAGCACCACCATCGAGATAGAGGGGAAGAGGAGAGGTCAACAAAGGCCAGGGGATGGGAAAAAGGCAGAGAGAAGGATGGGAAAGTAGCTCATAAACCCAAAGCCTGTACTGAGGCTCACAGACAAAAGGGTCAATGGTGAGAGAAACGTGTAGGGGCACACCAGTTCTCTGAACTAAATCAGTCAAGTTCAAGGGAGAGAGGGAGGAGCCCACAGAGCTAGGCAGGAGCCGGGTGGTAGAGGGCAGGATTTAGGAAGTTCAGGCAGCAAGGGTCTAAGCCTGGGGTGGAAGCCTGGAAACACTTTCTCAAATCTGCCCTGGAAGACCAGCTCTTTTGCATGGGCGGATCCCAGAGCCAGACCCAAGTGTGGGATGCCAGTGGTGTGTGAGAGAGACATTCTGTCCCATGGATGTTGACATCACTGCCTTCCAACCTTTATCCCTCCCTCACCCCATCAGCCCCCTGTAATGCAAAATCTGTGTTTCACTCAGTCTGAATGAGAGAATTAAATCATCCAGATTAAATAAATTAAATGAATGTCTTCTCCTGAGCAGGAAGCTTGGCACATTTCAGAGAGAATTCCAGCAAACCCTCCAGAAACATAGACGGCCTGAGAGCAACCCAAATGAACAGGCTAAAAGGGTCGGCCAGTTACCAGAACCCATTTCCCTGTGTTCATCCAAGCAGCCAAGGGACATGCATTGCACAGACACGGGAAGGCTGCTCAGCAGAGCAGCAGGGGTCAGGCTCTCACACCAGAAAAAAAAAAAACCCTGACCTCTACACACCACACTCAGCCTGTGAGCCCACATAGGTTCCTGAAAATCCCAAATTCAAATTCCAAAAGGAGAGAGGTTTGTGGGTCCTGTTTTAAGGTGGTTTTTCCACACACATATGCGCGCACTCACACACACAAAACCATATCCACTTTTGCATACATACACATTTTACAATACATCATACATACATCACAGTGCTACACAAGTACACACATTCATCCACTCACACATATACACTCATTGATTGACACAATCATGCATCTCACAACACACATACACTTCCTCAAAAATGCACCTAGACTCACTGGGCTAGGGATTAGTGATTAGTGATACAGTGCCTGCTAGTGTCCAAGGCCCTGTGTTCCATCTCCAGCACCACACACACACACACACACACACACACACACACACACACATACATTTCTTTTCTTAGTCTTTCAGGTACTGGGATTACATATGTACACCAAGATAACCTATTTAAAAGTCCTCTCTTGGGGCTGAAGAGATGGCTCAGCAGTTAAGAACATTGGCTGCTCTTGCAGAGGACCCAGATTCGATTTCCAGCACCCTGTTACTCCAGTTCCAGGAGATCTGATGCCCTCTTCTGACCTCCTAGGGCATTGCAGGACACAGGTGCATTTACATACATGCAGGTAATACACTCACACACATAAAAAAATAATAAATAAAATATTTTTATAAAACATAAATTAACATGTCCTTTTCTAGCCTTGTGAAGGAAGGGGAACAGAGCTTGAGGCGACATGATTTCTTCCTTTCTGTTTCTAAAACTAGAGTCACTAAAAATTCACTGTTTGCTCAAAATGCCGGTAGAAATATTTTTATTTTGTTTTACAGTGCTGGGGTTGAACCCAAGGCTTTATGCACACTCAGCAAGCACTCTATCAAGAAGCCAAATCTGAAGCAGGTGAATCTCTATAAGTTCTAGGCCAATCTTGTCTACATAACAAATTCCAGACCATCCAGGGATTCGTAGTGAGACTTTGTCTCAAAAACAAATAAACAAGCAAAATCCAGGAGCTATACCACCAGCCCCTGGAACTATTTGGGGGAATACAGGGACATCACGGTGTGCATGTGGAGGTCAGAGGACAACTATCAGGAGTTGGTTCCGTCCTTCCACTATGTGGGTTCCAGAGATGAAAATGCAGTCATCAGACTTGGCGGCAAGCACCCTCACCCACTGAGCCATCTCACTGCTTGCCCCAAGAGCTGTTTTTAAGGTGTAGCTTGCTAGAAAAAAATATCTGCCCAGACATGTGCCTCAGTCAGATCCAAAGCCTCTTCACAAACAATATTCACAGCTCAGGATGCAGAATGTTTCTTTAACCCCCAGAAGCTCCCAAATGCCACCTGGCTTCCAGCAGCATCCATTGACTTTGTCTGATTTTGAACTTTATATAAATGGAATCAAAAGTTCACTCTGACATACTGTAATAAAATCCACATCAAGAAAGATATCACATTGGGGGCTAGGGATGTAGCTCAGTTGGTAGAGTACTTGTCTAGCATGCACAAAGCCCCGGGTTCCATCCCTAGCACTGCATAAACGGGGTGTGACGGCACATACCTCTAATCCCAGTGTTTGAGAGACAGAGGTAGGAGGATCAGAAGTTCAGGACATCCTTGGCTATATAGTTAATTTGAGGCCAGCCTGGGCTACCTGACACCCTGTCTCCAAAAAAACAGTATATCACACAGGAAACAAAGTTATAGACCAAGGATGAGAAAAGTTTTGGGGGTTGTTTTGTTTTGGGAAGGATTGGATTTGGGTTTTATTTTTTTAAGATAGAATCTCACTATGTAGCCCTAGCTGGCCTGGAACTTGCGACATAGACCAGGCTGGCTTCAAACTCACAGAGATCCTCCTCCCTCTGCCTCCCCAGTTCTGAGACTAAAGGCAGGTGTCACCAAGCTCTATGGGGTTTTTTGCGGGGGTCCCCAAGCTTTTTGGGGTTTTTTTTTTTTTTTAATTTTTTTTTTTTTTTTTTTTTTGTATTTTTGAGACGGTCTCCCTGTAGCCCCAGCTAGCCTGGAACTCACTATGTAAACCAGGCTGGCCTTGAACTCACAGAGATCTGCCTGCCTCTGCCTCCTGAGTGCTGGGACTAAAAGTGTGTGCCACCACATCAGGCAGTTTTCTTTCATTTTTATTGCATGTGTATTAGTAGTGTTTTGCCTGCCCGACTATAAGAGCGTCCTGTGAATGCAAAGCCCAGGGAGACCAGAAGAGGAACAGTTGTTAGCTACCATGTGGGTGCTGGGAACCAGAATGGGGTCCTCTGCAAGAGCAGCGGGTACTCAGCCACTGAGCCACCTCTCCAGCCCCAGTTTTTTTAATGTAATATTTTTATTAAATTTTTATAATTTCATACATTTCATTCATGAATATAATGTATTTTTTAACATTTGTATGTAAGTACACATGTGTCATGCAATGCCCTTGGAGGACAAAAGAGGGCATCAGATCCCCTGGAACTGGAGTTACAGATCGTTATTGGTCACCATGTGGGTGCTAGGATTCAAACCCAGGTCTTCTGCAAGAGCAGCCAGTGATCTTAACCACTGAGCCATCTCTCTAGCCCAACATATAATGTACTTTAATCATACTTACCCCCACTCCTCTTCCTAACTCCACCCAGATAGACACCCTGACCCCTGACCCCAAGAAAGGGTTTTGAAGAGTAACAATTCACTCTACTGATCTAAGGAGCTCTCTGATCCATCTGAAGAAACTGTCCAGAGTGAAGCCAAACTTGTTGCTGCAAGGTGTGGGCTTGGGGATGCCATAGACAATCAGCTCCCTACACACACACACACACACACACACACAGAGAGAGAGAGAGAGAGAGAGTACATTTGTTCAAAGTGCTTAATTCCCACTCAGGAGATCTAGGTGGGAGTGTGATCTCCCAACTGACCCTGGGTAAACCACCTCATCCCTTGCCCACGTTTCATCTCCACAGTAAAGATAGCGGAGCTCCCCTGAATGCTTGCTTCTAGGAATCATACTACTCCTCTCTGACCACAGCTCAGCAAACTCTGGTCTTCACCTGTATGCTCACAGCCTGCATGCTAAGAATCATTCCTACACTTTCAAATGGTTTGGGGAAAAAAAAACAAGAGAATAATACTTCAGGATGCACAAAAAATAAATGAAATTCTAATGTCAGGGTCCATAAATACAGCTTTATTGGAACACAGTCACACTCATTCATCTGCGTCTGTGGCCGCTTATGGCCGAGCTGTGACAGAGACCTCATGACTCAAAGCCTAAAACACTTGCTTTCCGGCCCTTTCAGAGAAAGTTTATCCAGCCTCGCTCTAAATGGTACACTCATCTCTCTGCCCTAGGCACTCTTTTGTAATCTTCTACCTCCTCACTGAGATGCAGAGAGGGTTGCCTAAACTGCCAGGGGGTGAGCTCCTCAGGCTGGCTCCTTGATGTTCACTCTGGTTCTGCTCCCCGACACGAGGCTCTAAGGCAATGGGCAAGGTGTGGACTCACCTCCCAGCAGATATCAGTAACTGAACTCAGTGCAAACTAGATGCCCCAGCTCTGCCCTATACCACCACACCCAGCCCAAAGGTCTACTGGTATAATTAGCAATAATTAGCAAGCGATTTATTTCCTTTTTTTCTTTTCTCACCATTCCTCTCTTTTTAATTAATAAATTAAATATTTTTGAAACAAGGTCTCACAATAGTCGTGGCTGACCTAGAATTCTCCATGTAAACCAGGCTGGCCTCAAACACACAGACATCCCACCTGCCTCTCCCTCCTCAGTGCTGGGATTGCAGGTGTGTGTTACCATGCCTGACTTTCTTTCTTTCTTAAATAAATTTATTTATTTTTATTTTTTGTTTTATGTGTATGAATGTATTGCCTGCATGTGTGTACGTGTACCCGTGTTGTGCAGTGCCCACGGAGAAAAGAAGAGGACGTCGGATCCCCTGGAATCGGAGTTATAGACGATTGTTAGCCGTCTGTACTTCCCAAATTCTGGAGATTATAGCATGTGTCACCATGCCTAAGTTTGAATTTGTTCTAGAACTTCATCTACATGACATATAAAGGGCTCCTGATTCAGGTCTTGCCTCTTTCTCTCAGCCTGTCAGGGAGATTCCTCTATGTGGTGGTGGGTAGCTGTTGTTTGTTCTTTTTGGCTGCTCTTGGCAGAGGTTTTCAGATCTCTGCTCATGGCTCTGTGTACATCCAATCTGTTGTTTCCCATGCTGCTGGGTGCTTCTCAGAGCATCCGCCTGGTTCACTGGTTCACTCTGCTGGGGAGGGTTCCTCAGTCGGTCAGGTTCCTTAGTCAGTCATCCACTTCCTTGTCCCCTTATGGAACTATGTATATTCAGCAGGATGACTACAAGCAGAGGTGTAGGGGCACAGGAAGTGGGCAAGCTGAAACTGACACCACACCACAACCCACCAATCTACTTCGGGAGAAGGGGCAGGGAGCCCAGAAGGGCTGCTCTGGGGCTCCTCCAGTGACCCAACTCCTCCCCCCTGCCTCCCATCCAGGAAAACCTTTCAACTCCTCGGTGTGCTCTGCCGGACCCAGCTAAGCGCTTAGCTTCCTGAATGTCTCACCCTGCGCCATCCTGCTGCATTATAACAAGACAATAATCAATGAACTGCTAACTCTATTGCCATAAAGGAGCGAGCCCAACCTTATATAATTCTTTTTAATTGTTTTCTCACATTACAAGGTTTTTTCTTTTCTTTCTTTTTTTTTTTTTTTTTTTTTTTTTTTTTTTTTTTTGCTAAACTTATGCCGCCATAAGTTATGTCGTTTAATTTCTCAAAGTGCTAATAATTTAATTGCTTCCTTCCTGCAGACAAAGTGCCTGCGCTGTCCTCCCTCCCCAGCACGGAGATTATAAAACGGGAGTTGGCAGGAGTACCCAAGAAGGGGCGTCTTTTTGGCGGCAGGGTTTGATAGGAAGCAGCTTTCTCAGAAGTCAGTATGTGGGACTGGGAATCTGGCCTGAGACTTCAAAGGGGCACGAGGCCCAGCCGCGCAGCAGAGACTGCCCACTTGCTCCAGGGGCTTTATGATAATCACAGGGGAGGGGAAAGAGCTGAGATCAGAGTAGCTGGTTGGAGAGCTTGCAGCAACCAGCTTCCTATCCTGGAAGACTCTCAGGGAAACTGGGGTTCACCATAGCAGCAGGGGATTAGCTCAGACTGCAGGGGGGGAGGCCCCTGATAGTGACATCTGACAGGAAGTAGATTTATGGAACCTTTAGGGACAGCCTGTGACCCTCTAACTCATCTTGTTATTTTATCTTCACATCCATACCATACTGCTATTTTACAGATCAGGAAACTGAGGCAAAGAAAGGTTACACTGAGCCACAGATGGTAAAGGTTCTTACATTCGGGTTTGGGGATCTGAGTTCAATTCCTAATCCCACAGGGTGGTAGACTCCAAAGAGTTATCATCTGACCTCTGCATCTACCTGTGTTGGCATGGACACACACGCACACACAAACAATAAATAAATAAACAAATTAAATAAGTAAATAAATAAATAAAAGGCTAAGTCATCAAGGTGTCATGCCTATAATCCCAGCACTTGAGAGGCAGAAGCAGGAGGAGCATGCATTTCAGGCCAGTCTGGGCTATAGAGTTGAGACTCTATGTCAAAAAGCCAAAAAGAGGGGCTAGGAGATAAAGTATTTTCCAGACAAGCATGAGGCCCTGAATTCTATTTCCAGGACCCATGTGAAAAAGCCAGGCATGGTGGCATGTATCTGTAATCCCAGGACTGAGGAGACATGGACAGGCAGATCCCTGGGGTTCAGTGGCTGGCCAGCCTAGCCTGCTTGGCAAGCTCCAGGCTAGTGAGAGACCTCGTCTCAAATAAACAAGGGAGATGTCACCTGATGAATGAAGTCCCCTGTTCTCCACACCCATGAATTCACATGTGCACCTGCACACACACACACATACACAATGGCACACATACACTCACAAACATGTACATACACACAAAGACAAAAAGGAAGGAAGGGGCCAGATGGGGTGGCACACACCTTTAATCCCAGCACTCAGGAGGCAGAGGCAGGCAGATCTCTGTGAGTTCAAGGCCAGCCTGGTCTATATAGCGAGTTCTAGGACAGCTGGGGCTACAGGGGGACCTGGTCTCAAGAAGACCAAAAAGTAAGGAAGGCAAGAAGGCAGGAAGGCAGGAAGGAAGGAGGGAGGGAGGGAGTCATGGGAGCTGGAGAGATGGCTCAGCAGTTAAGAGCACTGGCTGCTCATGCAAAGGACCTGGGTTTGGTTCCCAGCTCCCACACAGTGGCTAACAACCATCAGTAACTCCTGCTCCAAGGGCTCAAATGCCCTTCTCTGGCCTCCTTAGGCATTGCATGCATGTGGTACACTTACATCCATGCAGACAAAATATTCATACACATAAAAATAATAAATAATTTTTTCAACCAGGCATGGTGTCACATGCCTGTAATCTCAGCATTCAAGAGGTAAAGACAGGAGATCAGAAGTTCAAGATCATCTTCAGCTACATAGCAAGTTTGAGGCTAGCCTGGGCTACACTAGACCCTGCCTCAAAAAAAAAAAAGCACAAATCATTCATTCCGTACCCTATCACTCTGTCTGTCTGAGCTGAGAAAAATAGGCTTTGCAACTCTGGAGAAGGTCAGCAGGACCTTAAGTTGCCAAGATCCCCACCTTAAGTTGCCCAGGGAGACCCCCTAGTGCCAGCAGAACACACACCTTTCAGTGGCACCTCTGCACCAGGCCATAGCCCAAAGTCTCCATCCTTGGCAGAGAGCAGCAGAGACCTTATGAGGTACTGGCTTGGTGAACTGTGGGAACTTCAGGAAATTTACCTTAGCTAAGCACAGAGAGCTCAGAGCCACTTGGGCCTCAAGTGGGATGGCCTCTTTCTGGGAGGGGCTTCCACCACCCTCGCATTGACATACCCATCCCCCAGGTGGCCTCTGGTACCTCAACCTTGAATTAGGAAAAATGTTATTAGTAAACATAAGCCTGCCAGGCCTACCCACCTCCCTGACTAAACAGGAAGCATTCGGCAGGTAGAAGCTTGCTTCACATCCCAGTGGACAACCCCCCCCCAACCCACTCAGTCCTCTGCCCACAGGATTTATTAAGCACTGATGTAGGTGCCAGGGACCCAGGCTGGAGGCCTGAGGCTCATCCTTTTTTTTCTTTTCGGGGTGTGTGCAAGGGGATGTGTGAGTGTGCATGCCTGTACATGTACAGGTGCATACGTACAGGACAGAGACTGAGTACCTCCCACTATTGTTTTCCACTTTTTTTTTTTTTTTTTTTTTTTTTTTTTTTTTTTGGTCTTTTTGAGACAGGGTCTCCGTGTACCCCCAGGCGGGCCGTGAACTCACAGAGATCCACCTACCTCTGCCTCCCGAGTACTGGGATTAAAGGTGTGCGTCACCACACCCGGCTCCACTTTATTTTTTGAGACAAGGTCTCCCACTGAATGTGGAGCTCACTAATTGCTGAGACTGGCTGCCCTGTGAGCTCCAGGGATCCTCCTTTCAATCCTGCGATTACAAGTGCATGCTGCCATGCCTGACTTTTTACATCAGTGCTGGGGATTCCAACTGGGGTCTTCATGCTTATGCAACAAGCACTTTATCCACTTGGCCCATCTCCCCAGCCTTTCAGGCATCATCTGTTAAATCTCCCATTCAAGCCCCTGCCAGATCTCCCAGGTTCCCTAAAGGTAAAGTTGCCCCACTCCATCTCAGAAGGCGACAACAGTCCAATCAAAGCTGCTAAGAAGCCACAAGTTGAGCATCTACAAAGAAAAATGATTCTTCTTCCTCCTTTCCCTCAGTACCAGGATGTGAGGACCCACAAGATATTCACAAGCTGGACCCAGAATCACCAGGGAAAAAGCCAGTCCAAGCTACATTCAAGGGAATCTCTGCTGCCCAGACCAGTCCCAGTCCTGGGACTCTGTCCAAAGCCACTGATGTGTGCACGGCTGGGCAGAGGCTCTCCACAGTCTCTGTCTCTGTGTGTGTGTGTGTGTGTGTGTGTGTGTGTGTGTGTGTGTCTGTGTCTGTGTCTGTGTGTGTGTGTGTCTCTCTCTCTTTCTTTCCTGGAATTTCTCTCTCCGTTCGATGGCCAGTCAACAGAGACATCAGGCCTGAAGCCACGGAGAGAAACTTCCCAGGCAAGCATCTGAGAGATTCCAAAATTCTGTCTCCTCCCTCCCCTCACCCCTTCCACACCACTCTGGTCTTCCCTGTCCCTGAACCCAACCTCCTGCTCCCCAGTCTCCTGCCTCAGGTCCTGATACATATCCCCAGAGCCTGCAATACCCTGATGCTAGCCCCACTCCGGTCTCTCCTGCCTCCTCCTCCAAGAGGACTTATGTGGCCTGCCTAGTAAAGAGGATCTTTCTCCCTCTCCCTCTCCCCACTTTTTTTTTTTTTTTTTTGAACACCCATTTTCAGGCCTCCTCTGAGCTATGATCAGGGCTTTGGCTTCTGAAATTACATCCCACAGGTTGTTGATGACCTGGCTGAGCCCTTTCCCAGCTGGGTGGTTCAGGCAAGCTCCCTTCCCACTTCCTTGGTGTTGGTTTTATTTCAATCACTGAAAAATATAGCTGGGCATGGTGGTACATGCCTA
Organism: Nannospalax galili; assembly: GCF_000622305.1. Taxonomy (NCBI): domain Eukaryota; kingdom Metazoa; phylum Chordata; class Mammalia; order Rodentia; family Spalacidae; genus Nannospalax; species Nannospalax galili. The sequence continues at coordinate 190,382 of NW_008342393.1, read as the reverse complement.
TAATCTCAGCAGTGTAGAGGCCAAGACAGAAAGATCAGGAGTTGAAGACCAGCCTATGCTACACAGGAAGTTCCAAGGCAGTCTAATGAAACCATGCCTCCAAAAAACTAAAAGAGAAAAAGTCTGGAGAAGGGAGGGAGGGAGGGAGGGAGGGAGGGAGGGAAGGAGGAAGGAGGGGAGGCTGAGGAGATGACTCAGTCAGTAAAGTGCTGTCCTTGCAAGCATGAAGACTTGAGTTTGACCCCCCAGAACCCATGTAAAAAAGACAAGTGTGATGGTTGTGCGTGCTTTTAATCCAAGTGCTGGGGAGGTAGAGACAGGAGGATCTCTGGGGCTTACTGGCCAGGTATCCTAGCATATCTGGCAAGTTCTAGGCCAGAGGCCCTGTCTCAAAAAAGCACGCCTGAAGAATACTGCCCTCTCTGGCCTCTGTGTTCATGCAGTCACGTGCACTTGCATCCACACCTACAGACAGACAGACAGACAGATCCTTCATACAAAACAGATACTTGGCAACTTGGTCCAGGGAGGATAGTTTTCTAAGCCTCACTCTCGAGGCCCCTTCCTTGTCTCCCCCATCCAGAAGTGAAACCTGGATGCAAACTCAGCTATGGGGGCTGCAGATGCAGTCTCAGCCAGCAGTTTGCAAAACCCTGACTAGTCCAGGAGCCGACCTGGTTGCTACAGGGGAACAGAAGTCAGTGAGGCCCACAGCCTGCCCTCTCAAGTGTGAGGATCTAAGACAGGAGCCTGGAGATGGGAAGATTCGAACAAAAGCCTGGGAAGAGCATAAGCAAGTGGGGGCCTCAGACTTCCCAGTAAGTAAACACTGTCCACAAAACTTGCATGAGAAAGTGGATGGAGAGTGCTGGTTCCCCCCAGGAGAAATGCACCAATCAAGACCTCAGAGACATAGACTTAAAGGAATACGAAGTCCATGATCAAAGCTGTCACCCTCCACTGCTGCTCTGGTAAAAGGGGCGGGGGGTCCTCTAAATCTGCTATAAAAACCTTAAGGACCAAAGACAAGATACAAACTCAGTAGTAGAACACTTGCCTGGCATTGAGTGGGCCCTAGTTAGATCCCCAGCACTGCACAAAACAAAAATAAGACATGAAACAAGGGGCCCAGGAAGATGTAGGTCAATTGGTAAAGTACTTGCCTAGCATGCACAAAACCCTTAGTTGAGTCTCCAGCACTGCATAAATCAGGCATGGCGGCATATATCCGTGATCCCTGTACTTGGCAGGTAAAGGTTAGAGGATCAGAAGTTCAAGGTCATTCTCAGTTACATTTCAAATTTGAGGGTATCCTGGATTACATGAGATCCTGTCTCAAAAACAACCAAAAAAATTTTTTCAAAGAGCCCACAAGAGGCCGGGCATGGTGGCATGTGCCCAGCACTAAGGAAGCAGAGACAGGTGGATCTCTGTGAGCTCAAGAAACCCACAAGGGGCTAGAGAGATGGCTTTGGGTTAAGAGCACTTACTGCTCTTGTAGAGGACCTGGTTGGGCTTCCAACACCCACATCTGGTGGCTCACAGCCACCTGTAACTCCAGCTCCAGGGGGATCCAACGCCCTCTTCTGGCCTGTGTGGGTTCCCACAGACACATTCACATGTATATGTGCACACACATACACAAAAATATAATAAATTAAAAACACACATACACACACACACACACACACACACACACACATCAGTAGTGCCATCACCAGTTGGTAGGCTCCTTGGGACAAGTCTTAGCTCTCGGTCTCAGAACCCTCTAGTACACTGGGAGAAGACTAAGTGTAGAGGCATGGCTAGCATCCTCTGACTTCTTGGAAATACACAAAGCTGTTATAAGCTGAACATCCACACACACAATCCTCCCTCCTCTAACAGCCACCTCTGCCTCTTAAGGGAACCTCTACTTCTCTGATGAGGAAGGTAAGGCCCCTTGTATATAGAAGCTGGACATCCCAAGAGCCTCTGCCTCTAAGTATAAGATGGGGTCCCTCCCGTCACCAACCCCACCTTGGAGAATCTAGATGATTTTGACCTTTGACCCTGCAGGCAGCCCAGCACTGCCCAGAAGACCCGGTACCCCATACACACACATCAGCCCATACACCTGGAGCCGCAGAGGTAGAAAGTAAAGGAGGCAGTAGAGTGAGGGTGTGCAATGGGAGGGTTCACCACAGACCTTGCGCTTCTGTGTGTAAGCTAAGCTTGTGGAGTTTGTTGAACAGGGCATAGTGGCACACAACTATGGTCTAAGCTACTCAGGAGGCTAAGGTAGGAAGATAGCATGGGCCCAGGACCAGCTTGGGTAACATAGCAAGACTATTTCTTTCTTTTATTTTTTCTCCCCAGGCTAGCCTCTATCTCTCTGTAGCCAAGGATGATCTTGACCTTCTGATTCTCCTGCTTCTACTGCCTAAAAGCTGGGATTATGTATGTGTACTACCATGGCTGGTTTACCAAATGCTGAAGATTGAATTGAAAGCTTTATGCTTGCTAGGCAAGCATTCTACCAACTGAGTCACATCCCCATCCCTGTTTTGATTTTTAATTGTATAGCAGGTAGGGGTAGACTTGACCATCTGATCATCTAACAGTAAACACAACCTCCTCGATAAGTTCTAATCCCACTGTATATTGTATATGTTTCTCCTCATCTTCCTGCCCTCCTCCCCTTCTCCTCCTCTTTGTTTTTCCTTGAGACAGAGTCTCATCCTGTAGTCCAAACTAGCCTCAAACTCACCATCCTCCTGATTCGACCTTCTGAGTGCTACGATTATAGGCATTTACCAGTACACCCAGCTCTTTGGTTCTTGGTGAATTTATGCTATAGCGCTCACAGTCTACAACCATGTGTGTGAATGAAGGAGACATTCATGTCTGAGCAGGAGGTTCATAATGGCCTGTATATGTATATGTTGACCCTCTTACTACCAATCCACATGAAACTACACATCATGGCTGCCTCCAGGAAGGTACAATAAAGTGCCAAGGGCAGAAATGAGAGCGATTACCAAACATCACTGGAGGATACCAGACATGGTGGCGCACACCAAATGTTTTATAAACACAATTTTTAAAAAATTTCATTTGGGGGGCTAGAGTGATGGGGCTAGAGTGATACCTCAGTGGTTACTGGCTGCTCTTGCACTTGCCAAGGATCAGGGTTTGGTTCACAGCATCCATGTGGTGGCTAACAACCATCTGTAACTCCAGCTCCAGGGATTCTGATGCCCTCTTCTGCCCTCCTCAGGCATTGCATGACACAGGTGCACTTACATATAGGCAATATTCTCATGCACATTGTCCTAGTTTGCTTCTCCACTGCTGTGATAAAAACACTGACCAAAACCAACTTGAGGAGGAAAGGATCTATTTCACCTTCAACTTGGGGAACCAGGGCAGGAGCTCAGGGCAAGAACTGAAGAACAGATCACGGAGGAGGAATTCTGCTTACCGTCTTGTTCCCCTGGCCTGTACTCAGCCTGATTTTCTTTTTATACAACACAAGACCACCTGGCCAGAGGTGACACCACCCACAGTAGGCTGAGACTTCTGACATCACTCAAAAATCAAGAAGATGCCCCACAGACATGGCCAATAGAAGCAGTTCCCCAGCTGAGTTCCCTCTACCCAGGTACATCAAGTTGATAATTAAAGCTATCCAGCACACACATAAAATACAAAGATTTGTATTTTACGTGTATGAGTTCTTTGCCTGCATGTAAGTGTTCCACATGCATGCAGTATCCACGGAGGCCAGGAGAGGGAGTCAGATCTTATACAACTGGAGTTACAGACAGGTGTGAGCCACCATGAGGGTGCTAAGAATAAACCTAGGTCCTCCACCAGAGCAGCAAGTGCTCTTAATTGCTGAGCCATCTCACCACTGAGCCATTTCTCAGCTCCTACATACACATCTTACATACACAATTTTATTAGAAGCAAAGGCTATTTTAAATGTGAATTCAATAGATTGTCTTTTCAATTCTGCAGACACAGCTAGGATAAGAAAAACAAAGGTCTGGTTACCAAAAGGGTAGAAGGAAAAATAGGGAACCAAATATAATTGACCACCGACTAAGGCTCCAGGATGAGAAGCCACAAGGGGCCAGAGAAGTCAGAGGGAAGGACTGGACTAGCAGAGAGATCAGTACTCACTGGAAGATGGGGGACAGACTTCTCAGGCTCCCCTTTCCCAGCAGAAGTCTGCAAGGTAGAGGGACCTTGTTTATGGAGACAGGTTCTTTCTTTTTTTTTTTTTTTAATTGAATGTTTGTGATTTTATACAATATACTTTGATGGTCTTTAGATGCCCTCCCCTCTCTGCAGCTCCCCCACTGCCCCTGCCCAATTTAATGTACTTTCTTTCCTTTTTTTTTTTTGCTCTTTTTGAGACAAGGTCTCCTTGTAGCTGCGGCTGGCTCGGATTTGCTACGGAGACCAGGCTGGCCTTCAACTCACAGAGATCTGCCTGCGCCACCACGCCCGGCCTAATGTACTCTCTTATATACATAATATGACCTATAAAGTCTGATTTGTGACCCCAAATGTCCTTCAGTGTGGGTCTATCCACTGGGCCCACTTAGAGACAGATTTTGTGCAGCCCAGGCTTACCTTGAACTTGTTACATAGCTGAGGTTGGGCTTGAACTCTGATCCTCCTACTTCTCCTTCTGAATGCTAGAATCACAGATATGCACCACCATGTCCAGTTTGGGTGGCACTGGAGATCAAACCCAGCAGGGCTTTGTGCATGCTAGGTGAGCACTCTCCCAGCAGAGCTATTAATACATATGGGGGGGGGGGCTTCTAAAGAGAAGAACCTGGCAATTCCTGTCCTGTGCTGCACCAGGAAGTTGAAACAGGAGAGAAGGCGCCCTAGAAGGCACAAACAAACCCCTGTGGCTGTCTTCCCTCGGCATTCACTCATCAGGGGAATTTCAGGATCTTTTCCCCAAACTGAGCCTCAGTTTCTTTGGCTGTAAAATGAAAGGTTCAGCCAGACAGATCTGGACAGTGCCTTTCAGCTCTAATAGTCTCTGGTTTGATGGCTGCAGTCTTCTGAAAATGCGCATAGAATAGATTAGTTTTAGCAGTAGCAAAAACCAAACTGAAAATCAGATTTATCATTTTAATTAAATATACTTTACATGCTCAATTTCTAGAGAGCAAAATGCTTCCCCCCACCCATCAGTTTTCCTTTGTGGGAGACATTCATGCTTGCTGCACAATTTAATAAAATATCAAAGCACCCCCTAAGAAGACACACAACAAACAAGTTGTAACAGGTATTTCCCAATGGAAAAGTGAGACCGACTTGTGACAGGGAAAAAGAACTATAAATAGGAAATGTCAAGTGAGGGTCAGTGAGGAGGGGTCAGGATATCAGAGGACCAGGAATCAGGCTAGACTGGGCAACTTAATGAGATCCTGTACCTACAAAATTTTAGAAAACTAAAAAATAAAGTGTTTTTTTTGTTGTTGTTGTTTGTTTTTTTTTAATTTGCTATTGCCAGACTGGGGTTGTAGCTCAGCTGGTAAAGTGTTCGCCTAGCATGCATGAGGCCTGGGTTTGATCCCTAGCATTGAACACACCAGGCATGGTGTCCTATGTCTATAATCCCAGCACTCAGGAGAAAATCAGGAGGATTAGAAATTCAAGGTTCTATGTAGCAAAGTCAAGGCCATTCTGGGCTATATGAGACCCTGTCTCAAAAACAAAAACAGGGCTAGAGAGATGGCTCAGTGGTTAAAAGCACATACTGCTCTTTCAGAGTACCAGAGCTTGATTCCCAGCTCTCACATGAAGTGGTTCACCACTGCCTATAACTCCAGCTTCAGGAGAATCTAATGCCTCTGGCCTCTGTGGGTACCCGCATTCATATGAGCCCACTCCCCCACAATTAAAAAATAATAAAGATAAACCAAAGAGTAAAGTCATCAGTATATTTCTGTAAGAGTTCAAGGGATTATACTTCTCAGACATTAGGCTTAAGTCTATATAAAAAGTTATTTAGACAATTATTTATCATTGATGATTTTGTTCCTAATCAGAAAGTGCAGCTCAGATGTAAGACTTAACTATTGTTCTAAAATAATGGCTAAATTTGTTTTCTCTCCCTATCTAGAAGCCTTTGAGAGGGAACTGACACTGATTCTAGCCACTCTGATAGCTACCAAAGTGCCTGAAAACAAATCCTGAGACCAACACTCTTGAGTCCAGCCTTGGCAGACAAAAGGAAAATGAGGAGGAACTCAATAGAGGGATGCTTTTGGAAGCCCTCATCAAAAAATTCCAATGGACTTTAATTTGGACATTTGAAATTTGCCCTGTTCTGACTTTTTCTGGTTCCCTGTCTAGAACTTATAATACAACTACTCTTGCCTTTACTTTTCCTTCACATCTCCTAGGCACCAGTCAAGGATCTTCTTTTCTAGAGTTAAGAGTTATACAATTTGGGAGACTTTTAGATAGACCCACTGAAGGGGGTACCCCAATTGCCTCACCCTGTGTCCCTGTTCAGCATGGAAGAAGCAGAGCAGTCTGTGTCCCAATTCTCTATCAGCTATTTGGGTAACCTCTTCAGATGGTGGTGTGATAAGAATAGGAGGTAGAAATTGGCTAGGCAGTTAGGGTAATAAAGCCCCAAAGAAAAGTAGCCAGTTTCTTGGCTAAAACTCACAATGTCCTTGGGCCTCTTAGCAACATACTCCATTCCAAATGTCGAAAATATTTGGGAGCTTTTATCTAATCCTTAAAAGATTTTATGGTTACCTCTTCAGAGGGGTAATGTTAGAATAGCCAAAAGCCCCGCAGGGAAAAAAATAAATCAAAGAAGAAGGAAGAGTATAACAGAAAAAAGTGATGGGGAGGTATGGGAGGAGTTGGAGGGGAGGGAGCGGGCATGGATTTGATCAAACACCTTATATGCATCTATGAAATTCTCAGTAAATTACTTATTAAAAAAAAACTTAATCCAGAATATTAAGTCTTAGATGTTTAAATATATCTCATGGAGATTAGGAAGAAAGTTTCAAAGAAGCTGTGATAACATATCTTCTGATATTGAAATGCTGATTTTATAAATG
>NW_008342393.1:154999-183047 GCF_000622305.1 Nannospalax galili | reverse complement strand
TAGTGATTAAGAGCACTGACTGCTCTTGCAGAGGACCCGGGTTCGATTCCCAGTACCCACATGGCAGCTACGAACGTCCTTAACTCCAGTTCCAGGGGAATCTGAAACCCTCTTCTGACCTCCGCGGCATTACACAACACAGGTGCACTCACATACTCACAGTCTTACACATAAAATAAAATACACATACTCTTACACATAAAATAAAAATTAAAAAAAATGTTTTTTTAAATTTAAGAAACAGCTTGCTATTGTCTCTGCTTAGAATTGATAACCCTGGAACTGGTGGAGACAGAGACATAGATCTGGGCTCTGGAAGTTTAGTCCCCTCTCCCACCTAGGGTAGCACAAGGCTGATTGCTCTCTAGACTTTAGAGTGCTCCGCTGTGAAGTAGAACCCCAGATACCCACTTTACAGGAGCAGGGGAAATGTAACAAGATAAAGTATCTGGAAAGCAATGAGGCTAAAGCTCACATGCAAATGTTTTGTAATGTCATGTTGGGGTTCAGAAGGCCTAGTCTCCATTTGGCTGGGTATGGTGTCCTCTCAGCATGTGTCCCCCTCATGTCCTTCTTTTCTATTATTCTCTTCTCCACCCAGGTCCCCAAAGAGTGACAAGAGATTACCTCCTCATTCAGGAGAGTCGTTTTCTGGGCTCTGGGCTTTGTGGCCCCAGACTATAAATCAACAACCATAGCTATACATTAGCAGATAAATCTGCGCTGGATTAGTGAATTTGAGGCTACACTGGGATACATGACCCTGCCTCAATTTTTAAAAATTTTATGTGTATGAGTGTAGTGCTGCATGTATGTAAGTGCATCCGTATTATGCAATATCTGAGGAGGTCAGAAGAGGGAGTCAGGTCCCCTGGAACTGAAGTTTGCTAGTCGCCATGTGAGTACTGGTAATTGAATCCTGGTCCTCTACAAGAGCAGTCACTGCTCTTAACCACTGAGCCATCTCTCCAGTCCCATAATTTTTTTTTTTTTAATTGGGGCTGGAGAGATGGCTCAGTGGTTAAGAGTACCGGAAGCTCTTGCACAGGACCTGGAGTCAGTTCCCAGTATCTACATGGTAACTAACAATAGTCTGTAACTCCAGTTCCAGGGATCCAATGCCCACTTCTGGCCTCTGTGGGCACTTCATGCATGTGATCCACTTATATATATGCAGGCAAAACATTCATACACATAAAAATTAAAATTAAAAAATAATTTAATTAGCCAGCATGGTGGTTTATGCTTTTTAAAAATATCTTATTTTTATTTTATGTGTATGAGTGTATTGTCTGCATGTATGTGAGTGCACTTGTGTCATACATTGCCGTGGAGCTCAGAAGAAGGCTTCGGATTGGCCTGCAACTGGAGTTAAGGACGGTTTGTAGCCTCCATGTGGGTGCTGGGAATTGGACCCAGGTCCTGTCTCAAAAAAAAAAAGCAGGGGGGGCTGGAGAGATGGCTCAGTGGTTAAGAGCACTGGCTGCTCTTTCAGAAGACCTGGGTTCGAATTCCAGCACTCACATGGCAGCTAACAACTATCTATAACTCCATTTCCAGTGCCCTCTTCTGGCCTCCACAGGCATTGCATGACATGGGTACACTTACATGTAGACATAACACTCATACACACAAATTTAATTTTTAAAAAAGGACACATTCACCAGATTCAAGATGGCGGCAAGTAGAAGGCTGATGAAGGAGCTTGAAGAGATCCGCAAATGTGGAATGAAAAACTTCCGTAACATCTAGGTCGATGAAGCTAATTTATTGACTTGGCAAGGGCTTATTGTTCCTGATAACCCACCATATGATAAGGGTATTTAAATAATTTAAATTATTTTATTTAGTTTATTTAAAGAATTTAAATAAACTTTCCAGCAGAGTATCCATTCAAACCACCGAAGATCACATTTAAAACAAAGATCTACCACCCATTGATGAAAAGGGGCAGGTTTGCCTGCCAGTAATTAGTGCTGAAAACTGGAAGCCAGTTTTCAAGTAATCCAGTCCCTCATAGCACTGGTGAACCACCCCCAGCCCGAGCACCCACTCCGGGCTGACCTAGCTGAAGAATACAAAGAAATATGGGGAAAAGCTATCTGTGGATTAAAATCTGCTGTGAATGATGCCAGCTAGTGAGAGCAGAGACCCTAAGCCGAGCATTCAGACACCCGCACACAGGACTCTGTGGAATTGACACATGCCACCGCCTACTAACTTTCTACGGTTTTCTTAATCAAAAGTGATCTGGGTAACCTGTAAAGAAAGGACTAAAATTTTCAGATGTTTTAAAACACAAAAACGACACATTCGCTCCATCATCACCACACTCTCACACCACTTTTCCCAAAATTCCAAGAATGGTTCCCAGACTTCTGCCAGCCCTGGGGTTCCCTGCCCCTGCCTTAGCGGGCTAAACGTCCACTGGTTGCCATTACTCCTGACGACAAGAACAAATACAGACGCTCTCAGCAAGCTGAGGAGAGATTAAGTGGAATAACGATGCTTAATCTGCGGAAAGGAACTGCCTTCCCTCAGCAAAGCCCCGCCCAGCAGGAGCCACGGCCCCTCATAACTCAAGTCTGCACTTAATTAAAAAGGGGAGTACCGGGCACTCTGGCCAACTGGCTCCAATTCCGTTCTGATCTTCCAAGCTGCAGCATTTGTCCGTTTGTCTGTCTCACTAAAAGGGAAAAGAACTCAAAAGGAAAAGTATTTTCTATACTGCCTTTTCAGAAGCTCCCACCCATCCATGAACTGGGGAAATTCCTAGACACGGAGAAGGAAATGGAAATTAAATGGGAAGACAGAACAGGAGAAAAGAAAAGACTTGGCTTTGCATGTTCCTGGGAGTCCGGATCTGCTGCAGGCAGCAAATGTGGAAAGTTGGAGTCACCAGCACCTTCTAAAAATAGAAACTGCTTTCCTCTGGCGGTCACTGGTCTCCGGTCTCCCAGTTTAGACTCAATCTTTCTTCCTGAGACACAGTTCAAAGAAAAGGAGGACACTTGCATTCTGCTTGTTTAAAATATTAAAATTGGTACTGGAGAGATGCCTCAGTGGTCAACAGCACGTATTGCCCTTCCAGAGGACCCGAGTTGATTCCCAGCATCCATGTTGGGCTGCTCACAACAGCCTGTAACTCTAGCACTGCATTCATGTGGACAAGCCCACACCCCCATCCCACCCACCCCCACATATGCATAATTGAATAATAATAACAAAAATTTCAAAAGCTAAAATAGTAAACTATGCCAGCGGTGGTAGCCTATGCCTTTCATTCCAGCACTCAGGAGGCAGAGACAGGTGGATCTCTGTGAGTTTGAGGCCAGACTGGTCTACATAGTAAGCTCCAGGCCAGCCAGGGCTTCATAGTGAGACCCAGTCTTTAAAAAAAAAAAAAAAAGTGGACAGGGGGGCTGAAAAGATGGAGAAGGCTCAGTGGTTAAGAGCACAGCCTGCTCTTGTAATGGACTGGGGTTCAATTCCCAGCACCCACATGGCAACTAACAACTGTCCAAAATTCCATTTCCAGGGAATCCAACACTCTCTTCTGACCTTCACGGGCATTTATTTTATGTGTTTGAATGTATTGCCTACATGTAGGTAGCAGGCAATACTCTCATACACAAAAAACAAAAATAAATAAATAAATACATTTAGAAAATATTTTATTATTATTTTTATTTTTTTACGTGTATGAGTGTATTGCCTGCATGTGTGTGAGTGCACCCGTGCCATGCAATGCCGTAGAAGTCAGAAGAGGGCTTCTGATTCCCCTAGAACTGGAGTTAAGGACAGTTCATAGCCGCCATGTGGGTGCTGGGGATCAAGCCTGGGTCCTCTGCAAGAGCAGTCAGTGCTCTTAACCACTGAGCCATCTCTCCAGCCCCTATACATACATTTTTTAAAAAAATTAAAATGCTCAAGAAGACTCATAGGGTTAAGGCAGTTGTCTGCACAGCCTGACTACCTGAGTTTGATTCCCTAGGACCCATTATGGTGGCAGAAAAAACTCCTGCAAGTTGTCCTCTGACCTCCACAAGCATGCCTTGGCATCCATGTGCCCCCCCCAAACAAACCAACCAATCAATCAATGTAATTAAAATTTTAAAATATTAAAATATGGGGCTGTGTAGATGATTCAGTGGGTAAAGTGCTTATTGTGCAAGTATGAGGACCAGAGCTCAGAATGGGCAGAAGCCATGTACATGCCAGGTGAGCCTGGTAGCCTGCCTGTAATCCCAGGGTTGGGGAGGTCACAGCAGGATATTTCCTTGGCCTGCTGGCTAGCTAGACTAAGAGACTCTGCCTCAGTAAATAAGATGGAGAGTGATCAAGGGAAACATCTGATGTCAGCTTCAGGCCTCGACACTCACAGGCATATACAACCACCTGTGCCCACAGATGTATGCCTATACATATGCACACATACAACATAAAATACACATATAGAGAAAAGAGAAAGACTAAAATATCACTCACCTTTTTAATTTTCCATTTTGTTTATTTACTACTCTGTGTGTGTGGTGTGTGTGTGTGCTCATGGGTACCCCTATGCCATGGCCCAAGTGTAGAGGTCAGATAACAACTCGGGGGAGTTTGGTTCTCTCGTTTTACCATGTGAGTCCCAGGGATCAAACTCATCAGGCTTGGAGGCAGGAACCCCTACCAACTGAGCCGTCTCACCTAGTCACTCACTAGGTTTACAAGTGTCAGTTCCAGCTCCCCAGAATGTGAGCCCCTGCTTCTGCAGAGTCCATCCCTCTCTGGGATTGCTTTGGCCCCACAGAAGTCCTGTGCTTATCACTCTGTTCTTGGGAATGTTCTCATTGTCACATACAGATGGGGATGTCTCCAGGGAGCCACATCTGCAGAGGAGATACCTCGAGAGTCAATCAGGGTCCCCCTGATTCTCCCAAGGCTCTTGAGGATACCTAGCCCTAAATCACCTAGGGAGAGAGTCCTCATCTCTGATGTTCGTCCAGGAGCCTCAGGGATTGAGCAAAACTTTACTTATATTCCTCCTTCGGGCCCAAAATGCCCCCAGCTGGCTGTCTGGAAGGCCCCTGTTCAGTGGGGTCTCAAGAGAGGAGGGCTCCCATGAGTGTGGTACACATCTGTAACCTCAGCACTCAGGAGGTGAAGTCAAAGTGAAGTCAGAACGATCAGGACACTATACAGTGAGTTTGAGGCCTATCTGGGTAACATGAGACCCAGAGAGAGAAAGAGAAAGAGAATGAGTTAAGGATTGTTCTTAGCTGCCTTGTGGGTGCTGGAAACCGAAACCCAGGTTCTTTTGTGACAGGATCTTATACATGCCAGCCTAATCTGGAACTCCCTATGTAGCCAAGGATGGTCTTGAACTCCTGATCCTCCTGTCTCTACCTCTTTAGTGGCTTGGTCTTTTGAGACAGGATCTAGGTATGTCACCAAAATGGACTTGGAACTTGTGATCCTCCTGCCTTGTCCTCCTGGAGTGCTGGGATTACAGGTGAACACCACCATGCCTGGATTTTGGTCCTCAGTACTGTGTGAGCTGGGTACATTCTGTGACCTGTCCAGCCTGACTTTTAACAAGGACAGAAATGTCTTCAGGCCTGGCTTCCTCGGGGCCTGGAAGAGCTGAGAGTTTAAGAGACTTAATGGGAGAACTCAGCGTAACCCAGCAGAGACAATTTAGGTGAGGCCTATGGATGAGATATAGAATGGAATCCTTTTAGTATCTCCCAGACTGGAGCTGTGGAGTTGTCACCAGGGAGAATGAACCAGACAGCAGAGTCTAGGGTAGGAGGATGGTCTGGATCCTTCCCAAGAGCTGGTGATGGGCCAGGACCACTAAAAAAATGTCATTTTGGACTTCCTTTGCCTCTTTCTCCTTCTCTTTCTTCCTCCCCCTGCCCCACCCCCAGTCTTTTTGAGATAGGTTCTCCCTATAGCCCCAGTTGGCCTGGGACTCACTATGTAGACCAGGCTGAACTTGATCTCAGAGATCCACCTGGCTCTGCCTCCCAAGTGCTGGAATTAAAGGCGTGCACCACCACGCCTAGAGCCTTTTGTCCTTTTCTCTTAGTCCCACTTTTACATAGCTTCCTCTAAGCTGCAGGGGTTCTAAACCCTTCTTCAGGAATGGAATGTGAACACTGCTCTGGTGTTTTTTCTCTCAGATGTCTTCGCAGACATTGTACTGATAGATAAATACTTTAAACAGAGCAAGGATGCACTGCCAGGCCTGGAGAGATGGCTCAGCGTTTAAGAGCAGGCATGCTCTAGCAGAGGACCAATTCCCAGTATCCACATCAAGCAGTTCACAACCACCTTTAACTCCAACATTCTAGCCCTCATGGGTACCCACACTCATGTAGGTATACACAGACACAGACACACACACACACACACTTAAATAAATAAAAAATAAAAGGAACACATTGCTATGACAGAATGTGTTTGGTTGTGGTAAAGAAACTGCTTCTGTGGTTCCATTCACCTGTAATCCCAGCACTCCAGGAGGACAAGGCAGGAGGATCACAAGTTCCAAGTCCATTTTGGTGACGTACCTAGATCCTGTCTCAAAAGACCAAGCCACTAAAGAGGTAGAGACAGGAGGATTAGGAGTTTAAGACCATCCTTGGCTACATAGGGAGTTCCAGATTAGGCTGGCATGTATAAGATCCCGTCACAAAACGACCTGGGTTTCGGTTTCCAGCACCCACAATGCAGCTAAGAACAATCCTTAACTCCAGTTCCAGGGGATCTAACACCCTCTCTGACTTCCATGGACATTGCACACCCTGGGTGCAATTACATACATGCAGGCCGAACACTCATACACATAAAATAGTCACATAAATAAATAAAATAAGATAAAATAAAAGTTGTGTGGGGACTCTCCCATGGTTTCAGATCCAGCTTGCTCTCTCATTTTGACACTTTGAACAGCTTCTTGCCTCTCATCTCCCTTTGATCTCCCAACTTCCACAGCAAACCACAGACCCCCTGTGTATGAACATTTACATATCTAAAGTTCACATTTACATTTTATAACATAAACTCCTGGAAAACAGGTCTGAGTCCAACCCCCTAATCTACTAGAGGGAAGAGAGCCTTCACCTGCCCAACCTGCCACAGAGGTATAAAGCTACTGAGTTGGAGGGGCTGTGAGCACTCTGCACTTGGGTATGAGCTTGTGTAGTCTCAGACTTTTGCGTGATCTATTAAAATGAATCCCTTGTAAGTAGCCTCGAGTCATCCTGTAGGCCCTGTAGGGTTGTGTGTTTGGGAGGCCTCCATCAGCATCTCCTTTGTAAAATGAGCTGAGGATGGAAGGTGGCAGGAGCTGATGAATTGCACCTGCCCCAGAGCATGTACACAAGGATGCTCCATCAATGTCACTGTGATGTGATTCCCAATAGAAACTTTCCACCTCTCTTCCTTCCTCTGACCAACTACCTCTATAGAAAGGGCTCCAATGCTCCCCTTGGAAATATCACTGCTCTTAGCCTGGGTTAAGAGGGTTCAGACAGAGGCCAGAGTAACTGCAGTCACACTATGTTCTCTCACTTGGCCTTCAGGCCAAGCCAGAGACAGGGAGGGAGGTCCCTTTCGGGGCTCTGTCAGGCCTAGGGAGGATGGAGAATGGAGAGGGAGCACTGACTACAGGGCCTTCCAGAGAAACGAAGGAACTCAGAACCAGACTGGTAGCCCCAGACAGGTCCCAACTGGAGTGCCCAGTGCCCACTCAGGAACCTACTGGAACCTTCATGGAGACCACATCAGAGCTGTCTTCCTAGAAAAACCATCTGCCCTCCTCCCCCACCTCTCTCAGCTCTGGGATTCACACCCCTCCCTAAACTGGTTCCATGTGCCCCAAACTGGGATTTGCTCAGGCTTGCCTCTCCTTCCTTGGGCACGGTTCCTGGGAATGCTCCATTACTTTGGTCTTTATTGTAGCTATTCACCTAACAAGTATTTTGTGCAACTCCCATCAGCTCCTGAACGAGACTCAGGGAGGTCTTGGAAATAAATCCCCCTCTGGGCCCTGGAGAGCTTCCTGGATACAGGAAACAGAATGAAAACAGCCACACCAGAGACAGACCAGGATGCTGAAGGACTGACCCAGTCCATGGTGGAAGGCTTCCTGGAGAAGAGGCTCAGCAGACTGGAACCTTAAAAAATAGTTTGGCAGAGAAGAGAAGGGGTTTGTTTTTATTTGCCTAAGTTGATTCTGTAGAATGGGCCCTATACAGGTGCCTGGGATTTAACATTCTTGTCCCAGTTCTGACCCCTGCAGGCTGCAAGAGTTTGCTAAAACCATTTCCTGCTCAGAACCTCCACTGCCTTATCTGCAAAGTAGGAATGTTTGTTTGGATAGAAGAATTCTGAAAGTCATCCCTACAGGCCTGTGGGCCCTTGAGACGGCAGTCAGAGCAATCCAGCTCCCCTAGCTGCTTGCCTGCCACCTTGCACTGTGTCTAGCATAGCAGACATTTATTGGATGACGTAATGGCACTATGACCAATATCTTGGACAAAACTGAAACCCTGCCTACCCCCCCACCCCCGCCCCATCAACAAACAGGTCACTTTGGGCTTCTGTTTCCTATTATCCAGAGGTTTGCTTTCTGATAAGATGGCGGAAGGACATCATCTATCCTGGGGCCTCTGGTTTCCACAGCAATGAATAGAAAAGTGGGCTACAAAACAGCTCTACAGAGCACAGACCTTGAGGAAAATAGCTGGATTCGGGCCAGTTTACATTTACTGAGTACCTACTGTGTACCATTGTTTTCACATACCTTAATTCACTTTTTAACCTTAATTCATTTAATCATGGTCTCAGAGGTCTACACAGAACACCATGGCTGGTTCGAAGCTCTAGTCCCCAGCGGTATAGACTAGCTGAGTGACCTCAGGTGAGTAATAGTCACTCTCTGAGCTTTCATTTCCACTTGTAAAGTAAAATGGAAACAATAGATCCACAGCACCAGGTTATGGGAAAGGAAATGAGCACGTGGAGGCAGAGCGCTCCATAAATGCTAGTTATTATGATTCCTCTGGGCACACAAGCCCGTTTGCCTCCTCCCTCCCCCCAGGGCACACACAGACATGTTCACACTCTCACGTACGGATAGATGCACAGGGGTAGTGCAAACGCCAGCCGAGGAGCTCGCGGCTCCTAAGACCCAAGATAAACCGAACCCGGAGGAGAAGCTGCCGGGTCTTTCACTTCCCTCCTTTTTCTCTCAGTTCTTTATGAATGAACTGCGGCCGCAAGGAGTTTATTTTTTTATGAATGGGAGCTCAAGATGTGAATGAAGTCGGGAGCCAACCCCTTCATTCTGATTGGCCTCCGCGGGCTGGGAAACTCCGCCTTCAAGCTCAGCTGGATGAGTCTCCCGATTGGCGGGCGTGCCTGGCCCTAGGGTTTCATTCACAAAAGTCAATGAAACAAAGGGAACCGGTGGGGGGGAAAGAGAACCTAGGCCGAGGCCAAGAGGAAACGCACCAATCAGCTGCTCCCCCGAGCTCACAACTGTCTGCGGCACCCGGAAAACAAGCCGGTGCTCTGGGGACCCTGGGCCGCGGCCGCCTCCCTCCGGCCTAGCCCCGCGACCCCTGGTGGTGTGGTCCCCTGGGCATGCTCAGCATCCCCCCGCGGCTCCTGCACAGACGCCCCGGCCTCAGGTGAGGCTGCGGAAGGGGAAGGAAGGGAGAGAGTCCGTGATTCCCGGCTTCGCCTCCTGCACACCACACTCTCCTCTTGCCGCCCGCTTCCGCAGATTCCAGGGCGGGGGCAGGGGAGGAGGCGTCGGGATTAGGGGTTGGAGGGGGCGCGGGAGTTGTGGGCGTGCGGATGGTGTGCGCCGTGCGCGCGCGCGCGCGAGCGCACACACACACACACACACACACACACACGTCTTATGTAACCAAGCCTGGCTGAGCAGGGCTGCAGAAAGCAGAAACGCCGATCCCAGCTCTCCGGAGCAGGTGGGATCTGCTTTGGCGTGAGGGGAGTTGGTGGAGACATTCGGCCCGCCAGGCAGAGACCTACCCTTGGTCCCAGTGAGTCGGAGAAGTTTCACCGTCCGTCCCGAAGCCTCGCGATCGCCCCCCTCCCCGGCTCCCTCCCCACGCAGTTCTCCCCGGACTGTGTACGAACTCACATCCCCCTCCCGGTTCCAGGTCTCTGCCCCCGCGAGGGGGCCCGGCCGTCTGGCCGGAGGGAGCGGCCGGATGGAGCGGAGGATGAAAGGCGGATACTTGGACCAGCAAGTGCCCTACACCTTCAGCAGCGTGAGCGCCGCGCCGGCCTCTACGCCCGACCCCGCCCTGCACCCCGCCCCTACTCGCCCCACAGCCCGCTCCCCCGGGGCTTAGTGGGGTCCTGGGTGGCCCGGCCCCTGAGTCACCCCGGGACCCCAACCCCACCCCTCAAGCTAGATTCCACAGGGTGATTGGGGGCATTCTCCCCACCCCCTTCCTTCCCCCGCAGAAATCTCCCGGAAATGGGAGCTTGGGCGAAGTGCTGATGGTCCCACAGGGGAAACTCATGGACCCGGGTTCCCTACCGCCTCCTGACTCCGAAGGTAAAGAGACAGATTAACCGCGATCCTACTACTCAACCCACAAACATCCCGAGGCCCCATCCCGGACCCCCCACCCTACGTTTCCAAAGAAAGAAAAAAATCACCGCCCAAGGGTCTCAGGTCATTCTTCTTGGTCACTATCTCCACTAGGGAGGCGGTCACCGGGGCTCGCCAGTATCTCTCCACCTCACCACCAATTCCCTTATTCACCCCTCAGATCTCTTCCAGGATCTAAGTCACTTCCAAGAGACGTGGCTCGCTGAAGGTGAGTAGTTTTGTTGCCTTTTTCTATTACTGTAGGTAGAGGGTGGGGGCCCTTCTGTGCCTCAAGGAGCCCTTCAAGTTCCCCACCTCAACTCCCCAACCACTTCACTGTCTCCAGCACCCAATGTAGACACTTATATTGATATTTATTTTCTCTGCCCTGAGCCAGGCTTGTATAACTAGGCCTGGGGATGAATCAGACCATTGTGTGGGGTATTTGCTTATTTGAATGGAACTTGGCCTCAGGCCCGTTTTCCCTGGTTGAAAATTTCATTTGCAAAGTTTGTTTGGCAGGAGGCTCCAGGGCTAGGTGTAGTGTTGGGGTGTTGAGATGTTGGAAGGGGACAGTGAGGGGCAGGAGGATGAGTAGCAATTAATTTGTTACTTATCTTCAGGAGTGACTAAAACATTGGTTCTTACTCCCCTCCTTTCTCTTCCCAACTCCAAGGTCCAATTTACTGTCCAAGCCAAAAGAACAACAAAAGTTTCAATAATTCTTTTCTTGGTACTTTGGCAAAAAGGACTTAGGGCAGCCTCCCCAAATAGCCTTGATTGTAATTCCAGTGGCAACTAGTCCTCCCTCCATCCCTCCTGAATACCTCCACCCCCAGGCAATTGCCCCCGTTCCTGTATACTGCGGTCGTGAGCTGGCAGTATTGAAGTCAGTGGCTAGGCCTAGTCTGGGTGGAGCAGTATGTCCTAGTTGGACTCCTTGGTATGTTTTGGTGAGTTAGCCTGAGAGTGGCGCTGGCAGGACTGCAGGTGGAAGACCGCATGGTAGCTTACTGTCTGAGATTCAGTAAGGGTTAACACCCCCATCTTAGCTAACATCCCCTTTATATTAACACTCTAAAACCCAAGAAGCCAAAAGGCTGGTAACCCCTTCTTGAGGTCCTTTCTCTCCCTTAGGGTCTCCCCATCCATCTCTCCTTCCGGAGTGCCTTTCTTTTGGAATTTCAAAGCTCAAATCCACCTCTCCTAGGACCCTGTATTGGAGCCTGGGTGAAAAGAGAAAAACCTCTAACTAGGTCTGTGGTGTGAGATGAGGTCTGCCTTGGTCACTATCAAGTATACATTTATATATACATTGACAGAATGTTTAGCATGGAGCACTCCCTCTAGAAATGTGGAATTGAGGGGGGCAGTCAGGGGTCTAGGTTTGGAGGTATTCTGTACATTTCCCCCAACTGTATGTCCTGTGTGCCCAGCTCCAAGTTATAGACAGAGCTTTGCTGGATGGGTACACCCCCCTCCAGGTTCTGGAGCTGGGCTGGAGCTGAAAACTCAAAGGTGTCAGTTTCTATGAGCTCTCAAAGACTTCCTTTCTCACCACCTGATTTCTGATTTTGGCCTGGCTCTCCAGGTTCCTTTCCCTGCCCGGCAGCTGAGGGTCCCTACAGTGGGCAGCTCCCGGGTTGTATGTTAGGTAGGAGTGGACTAAGGGTGGCATTTTGGTGGCACTCAGCCTATCTGGATACGAAGGGGAGGAAAATGTTCTCATGGCTCAACTATGGAAGCCCCTCCCCTTGATGGTGGGTCTAGAGATTGTGTGTCTGCGTGTGTCAGTGTGACAGTGTATAGGCTTTTGTGTGTGTGTGTGTGTGTGTGTGTGTGTGTGTGTGTTACATACAGCTGCCTTGGGAGTCCCTGTACATCTAAAACCAGTGGGTGGAGAGGTGGGGGTGGGGAATGCAAGGGGGGGGTAGGATCTCCTTGGTTCCTTCTCCTTCCTCCTGAGGGAGCAGCTCAGGTTCCTAGCTGGCGATGGATGGCCAGGCCTGAGGGGGGGATGCTGAGGCCACTTGCTCCTCCTCACTCTCTCTGCGGAGACAGATGCAGCTGCCAGGGCCCTGTACCCCTGCACCATCCCAGCATCACCCTAATCTTCTCTCCTGCCTCTTCCCACCAGGTCAGTGGTCCCCCACAATCCACAAGGAGCTTTGGGGTGGAGGGAGGGATGAGTTCTGTTGGAAACTTGCCAGTGGTGGGGGACATCAGGAGGTCTGGGCCCAGAGTCCAACCTCCCCTCTCTCAGCTTGGTTTCTTCCTAAAGCCCCAATTTGGAGAGAAGCAGTGGATTCTCATACTGTGGGTGGGGCTGCGAAGGTTGTTTTGGCCGGGAGGGGCGGGGGGGGGCTGTGTGTGTGACCAGGCTGGACCCAAGCAGAAAGAAGCAGTGCAGCAGCTGCTGTCTGAGCTTTGGGGGTGAGTGTTGAAGCTCTTTAGAAGCAGCATATACATCTTGAGGGTTGAGATTTTTCTAGGCAGGAGGGGGATGAAGTGAGCCGAGGAGGGTGCATCAGGTTTCTGGGTGCTGGTGATGTGTTGAAATGTTGGAAAAAGGATCATGCTGCCACAGAGAAACCCAGGCTCAGGCAGGCTGAGCTAAGATGTGGCTGATTATGTAAAAGATTTGTAGACCTGATGGAGGGTTCTTTTGTGGGCTTGCCAGGAGCCTTCATGAGCCGGTGGGGACAATGACTGTGGTAGTGAGGAACATTGATTCTGAACTATGCACATCCTTTGTACGAAGTTGGGGGGGCGTCTGTGAATTCCCAGAGGGCTGTGGGTGGGGTGTTGGGTCCTTGATCTCTCTTTCTGTGTGTAAAATTGTTGGGCGTGCACCATACACAAAGGTATATGAATTTTTCTAGAAAGAGAACAATCCGTAGCTTTTATCAGAATCTCAAGGGATGGATCTGTGCCCCTCTATAAGAATCTGCCTCCAAACTCTCCTCCAACGGTTCCCGTCCCTTGGTTCTTTGGCTGCCTTATCTGTAGATCCAAAAAAAGACCCTATGTGTGGAGGGTGAGCATGGAGGACACCATCATCCATATTTTGCCTCAAGAGCGAGGTACAAGGAATTAGGGTGTGAGTGTGTGCTGCATGCTTGTGCCTCAGGGGGTTCTGTGGGAAGGAAGAGGTTTCATCTCCCCAGTCCTTCATAATTAAATGTCTCCTTCTCCATCTTTCTATCTCCTTTCCTTCCAGAAGGTTCCTGGAGAGGAATGTCCCCTCCACAGAGAACTGGTTCCTTCCAGTGTAGAAGCTACCGGGGTGGGGGCAGAGTGAGGGTGAGTGTCTGGGCTAGTGGTTGGTGATACAATGAAGCACTCTGAAGAATGCTATCATTCCATCCACCCTGGGATTGTGGCCACCCCCAGACAGGGCTTCTGAGGAGTAGGTGATAGGCTTGGCTGTTTCACCTTTCCATTTCTTCGGGAGCCCATCTTGGGAAGTCCTCCTTTACTGGCTCCCGGTCGGAGGGAGGGTCCCTAAAACTGTCTTTTTCTCTTTCTTTCTCTGGGCATTATACTGACTTGACATACCATAACCCCCCATCTTAATCACCTTAATCTTCAGCTAGGTTCCCAGCCAGATTAGTCCCACCTTAAGTGCCACGGAGCTGGGGCAGACTCTGGCACACTGGCTCAGCAGCCAAAACACAGCCGCATCAACAAATAGAATGGTTGCATGCTCAAGACCAAACATGGTAATTAAAATTTCTCCTGCTCTCCAGGAACGCGAGACTCTGTTTCTGTTCCTATTTCTATCCTCCTTGACAGTCTTCTGGGTAACTGAGGGCCCTGTTCTACACCTCTGGGAGAAAGCCAATATTTAAAGGGCTGAGCATGGACTGGGGTTCACGCCCTACCTTGAGAAGATGGCATCGACTCTTTGGGGGTATAATCTGTGTGCTAAGGGAGATCTCTCTGGGGGTTCTGAATAAACTTCCAAGCTTGAGGCAGGAGGAAAGGGCAGATGACCCCCAGGGCTCTCTAGCCCAGTGGCGTCAGCAGGAGATGCCCCTAGCCCATTACCTTACTGGAAACTGATAGTTAATTAGGCCCCAAGAGGGGCCCTAGAGTGCGTCATCCACCCCTGCCAAGTTCTGTACCCCCTTTCCTGCCCTCAGGACCCTCCTTGCCCAAGTAGCAGGAGGGAAATATTGCTCACCTGCCCTCGCCACCCTCTCCTTGCCACCTTTGGGGTATCTGTCTCTTTTGAAGTGGGAGGGAGCCACCCAGAGCAGCTGAGCAGTTTTGTGTCCTTCCCTGTGCTTTCCAGGATCATTTGTTGGAAATTCAGGTGCCTGGGCCACCTCTGGGCTATGGAATGAGACTCTCTAGGATTCAGAATTGGGAGTGGGTGTGGTTAACAAAGCCTAGGAAATTGTTCAGTCAAGCCACCTGAGGGATGGCTACTGTGGGGTTATCAGTGACCTTCCAAAAGGCTGGGGGTTATATGCATTTATGTCCCATTGATGTATTATTTGACCACTTTAGAATTGTGTTACTGATTTGCCACAAGTTCCTAACTGCTGGTGCCTCCTGGTTTTTAAACCCCCTCACCCTAATCTCTGTCTAGAAAACAACTATCTAAACCATGTTATCTAAGCCAGGCATGGTGACATAGTCCTGTGAGCACAGCCTTTGGGAGGCTGAAGCTGGAAGATTATGAATTCAAGGCCAGTTCTTGGCCACCTAATGAGACCCTGTCTCAAAAAGGGCTGGGGATACACAAGGACCCCACAGTCAATCCCTGCCATTGCAAATAAATAAGTAAATGGGAAATCAACTATCTATAAATCTGTATTTAAAAGGGGCACTTGGTACCTCTGGCATTTGAAGCAAATTAAAGATTTCTCCTGCCAAGCACGGGATCACAACCCAAGTATCCCTTGTAAGATGTATTTTTCTGGTGGCCTCTCCTCTTTGGGTAGATGGTATGTGGAGATGGGGAGGTGCAGGGTGAGGGAAGGGCTGGCTGGGTTAGGGTCTTATTTCTTCTGGCTCCCTAGTACTGCCAACCTGAGAACAGAGCTCATTGTATATTAATACATAGACACCAAATAATCCTTCAGCATCTATTCAGAGTGGGTCCCTGTTCTGGATGCTAAAGAATCCATTGCAGACAGAACTGGTCTTCACAGCTTAACTTCTTGGAGAGATGGACAGACATTAACATGTGAATATATGTTAATAAGCTACCTTGAGGTAGCCATAGGCACATAAGAAATAAAGATAAAACAGATGAGATGGAGGAGAACCAAGGGGGAGCATGTTGCTTTGGGTGGTCCCAGAAGGTCTTGGAATCAGCCTGGCAGGGTGCTTAACTGTAATCCCAGCCCTCCTGTGGAGTCAGGAAGATCATAAATTTGAGGTGAACCTGGGCTACCCAGAACAGCATGTGAGGCTCTGAGGAAGAAGGACCCAGCTCTCTGGGCCCAGAGAGATGAGCAGAGGTCAACAGCAAGCGTTTAAATTTCACATTTTGAGTAAGAGAGCAATGTGATTTGATTTCTGTTGTAAAAAGATCACCCTGCCAGCTGTGTGGAGCAGTCTCTCTCTCTCTCTCTCTCTCTCTCTCTCTCTCTCGATGAGTCAGAAAGTGTTAGGGCTCTCTGTGGCTAAGATCCTAGTCAGAAACCACAGAGCTTTGACCCGTGGGATGCAGAGGAGACAGTGTGTGTGCTTTCATGGGATTGGGGTAAGGAGTACTCTCTATTCACTGGCTTGGACTCCTCACCAGTCGTTCCAACCTCTGAGTTTTATCCAGCACTTTCCACATTGGCCAATCTGAGAGCAGACTCCCAGGGAGTGAGAGTCTAGTCTCTTTGGGCTACAGGCTCCGTTGTCCTCTTTCAGACCCATTCTTACCTTAGATGATCAGGAAGTCTTTCTTTGTGTCTGTTCTTCTTCCTGATGTAATCCCCCCCCCCTTTTTTTCCCCTCTTGAAAGAGAGGCAAAAATATATACAAACTGTGGAGCCCAGGGAGGTACTCCTATAGTCTTACCTGTGATACCCACCCCTGAGGAGTGCTCTGTAGACCTCCAGCCCTGGGAAGCCCTCCCCTACTCTGGCTGCACATCAACCATGAGACACTGCCTCCAACCTCCTCTCCCATTGTTACCCTCTCTCTCAGGGCTCTTAAGCTTCCCTCTTTCCTCTGTTCCTACCCCTTTGTCAGGCTCCAGAACTCTTATGTGCCTCAAAATCATCTAGGAAGTTATTTGAAATGTAGATCCCTAGGCCCTCCCCAAATGAGACTCTCCCCCATCTGATCCTAAGTTCACAGGATCCCACAGTTTGTAATTCTCTTCCTCCCCGTCCCTATGGGATTTTGCTGTGAGCTCTGATGAAACCATGTAAACTTTGAAGGGCTGAAGGGTGGGTCCACCTGTGTTTCAGAAAAATGCAGGAAACACAAACAGAGCATCCAGGCAAAGCCTGGAATCTGCTCAGACTCATTCTTGGAGGCCTTGGGGGTCTTCATAGAGCCAGAGATGGCAGTAGGACCTGGGGTGGAGTCACCCTCTGTTTGAAGTTCTTGACCCCTTCTGAACTGGTGCTAAAGTGCAGGTTGGTAGAATTGGTGTTTTCCTGGGGCTGCCACACAGGACCCTGCCCTAGGCTCACCTCTGGCCTCTCTCTCTTACAGCTCAGGTACCAGATAGTGATGAGCAGTTTGTTCCTGATTTCCATTCAGAAAACCGTGAGTAGTGAGCACTGAGCAGAGGAATGGGAGAGGGGGTGGGGAATGGGACCGGAAGTGAGTCATGGGGACAGGGAGTCATCCAGAGCAGAGCAGTTTGCTTTAACCTAAAGATGGGGTGAAGGTCAGGGCTCCCCATCCTGGGATACAGACCAAGACAGTGACTGAGAGATGAAGACCTTTGGTTGAGTCTAGGGCTAGTAGTGCAGCCTGACCCAGCTCTGTTCTCTTATTTGCTTTCAACTCCGGTGAGGTTGCCCCCAGGAGACATTTGGCTATGCCTGTGAAGAGTTTTGGGTTGGATGCTAATGGAGGTCAAGGTGCTGCTAAAAATACCCTATAATCCTCAGAACATCTCTTATCTCCCCTGCCCTAATCTGGCCTCAGCAGCACAAGTATCACTGTTGAAAAACCTGAACTCACACCTGTAATCCTAACCATCAGGAGGGAAAGACAGGAGGATAGTGTGTTTGAGGCCAGCCTCCATATAGAGTGAGACATTGCCTGACATTTTTTTTTTTTTTAGAAGCAAAGAAAGAAGGAAAGACAGGATGATTAGGTATCAGATACTGTACATCTGTCTTCATCAATGGAATGTAATGGGCACAAACATGGGAAACAGCACATAACAGAACCAGGGATTCCAGGGCATCTGACTAGACTGCAGGAAGCCAGGATGCCACTCACCCCAGGGCTCAGCCACAGTGGTGGCTGGACTTAGAGAGCCCAGCAGGGGCCCAGGAAAGACCAGTGTTCTTCATAGATAATTAGGAGCATGTGGATGTTATTCAACTGACATTCAATTGGGCTAACATCCAACCAGAAAAATGAAAGAATCTCTATAGACTCAAATAAGAAAATTCCCTTGGAATTTTCTAGGGCACTCAAGAAAACCAAAGCCCCTGGGTTGGAGATACTCACTCCTAGGAAATTGTTTCCTGGGCTTCTGGTGTGCGTGCTGAACTCTTGGGTGGTTCCCTTGGTTAATACCAGACTTTAGCCTGATGTATAAAACTAGATAGAACGTGAGTGACCAAAGTGTTCTGAAAGTGACTGAAAACTGAGAGCAGGAGACTGTGCTAGTGGCCTAACTAGTCCTCGGGTCCCCAGAGAGCAGAGGTGTCAGAAGTCCTGCCTGCCTCTACTCTCCAACCCTGCTCTCCAACCCGCAGTAGCTTTCCACAGCCCCACTACCAGGATCAAGAAGGAACCCCAGAGTCCCCGCACAGACCCGGCCCTGTCCTGCAGCAGGAAGCCGCCACTCTCCTACCACCATGGCGAGCAGTGCCTTTATTCAAGGTGAGCCCAAGTCTAGGATGGTGTGGTGAAAGGGAACAGAACAAGGCTTTGACTAAGGGAAGAGGACGGGGTAGCCCTGAGCTGAGGCAGCAGTAGAGAAGAACGTTAGACAACTGAGGATTTCTTAGCTCCTATGAGACAGCATCACCAAGCATTCGTCTCAGTAAGCAGGAGGCACCACATAGTGGACAGCGGACCTCAGGTATACCAAGGCCTGAGCACAGTGAGTCTCTACCCAGAGGCCCTCTGTTCTACTCAAACCAGTTGCTCCGGGCTGTGGAAAGATATTCTCAAACTGAGGCCCACTTACAGGATTAAGGAAAGGGGAAAAGGAATTCACTTGGGACCAGGGATGTAGCCAAGTTGGTAGAGTGCTTGCATGACATAAACTGGACATGTCATCTTAGCGCTTGTGGAAACAGAAGGATCAAACATTTAAGGTCATCATCAGCTACATAGCAAGAATTTGAGGCTAGCCTGGAATACATGAGACCATCTTAAAAAAAATAATCACATGGGGCTAACTCCCAGCCCCTCTATTCCTATAATTGCTATAATCACTTCCTTGGGGATGAAGGGCATAAAGACGGTCTCTTAGCTTCTCTGCCCCCTCATCCCCATCTCCCCCTCAACTCCAGTGCCTATGACTCCCCCAGACAAATCGCCATCAAGTCCCCTGCCCCCGGTGCCCCTGGACAGTCACCCTTGCAGCCCTTTCCCAGGGCAGAACAGCAGAGTTTCCTGAGATCCTCCAGCACTTCCCAGCCCCACCCTGGCCACGGGTACCTCGGGGAGCACAGGTAAGGAGACAGATCCACTGCACCTGGGGACCCAGACTTCGCCAGGCAGTCTGGGCTCAATTCCTAAGTTCTCCACAGAGACCTAGCTGGGAGGAAAAGGGGAAAGGGGAGATACTGTCACACATATTCCACCAGAGCCCTGTCAACTGTCCTGGGTGCAGGCTCAAGGTGGGGTGGGGGCTAATGTAAGATTCTCTTCTCTTTCTTCTCCATCCAACTGTCTAGCTCCATCTTCCCGCAGCCCCTCGACATGTGCCACTCCTTCACGTCTTCTCAGGGAGGGGGCCGGGAACCCCTCCCAGCCCCCTACCAACACCAGCTGTCGGATCCCTGCCCGCCCTACCCCCAGCAGAACTTCAAGCAGGAGTACCATGACCCCCTGTATGAACAGGCTGGCCAGCCAGCTGTGGGCCAGGGTGGGGTCAGTGGGCACAGGTACCCAGGGGCGGGGGTGGTGATCAAACAGGAGCGCACAGACTTCGCCTATGACTCAGGTAAGAGACTCTCCTGGGGAGGGCTCTGAGTTTTTGTGGGATTGCCAGGTGGGGGTGGCAAACAGTCTTGTGAGCAGAGTTGTAAGCATAGGTCTCAAGACCTCTGTTTTCACCATTCCATGGTCTGTTTACCAGTTCATAATCCAACTTACTCATTTACCTTCTGTATTTTTCTCATATTTAAAAAAATTGTCCTTTTCCAATCAGCAAACATTCAGACAAAAAGATAGGGGTATGTAGACCTCTGCCCTCAAATAGCTTTCAGCAGTAGGAAGGGAAGGTATTTATTTTATGTATATGAGTATATTGTCTTCATATATTTTATGTGTATAAGTGCACCTGTGTCATGTAATGCCTGAGGAGGTCAGAAGAGGGCATTGGATCCCCTGAAACTAGAGTTAGGGACAGTTGTTAGCTGTCATATGGGTGATGGAATCCAACCTGGGTCCTCTGCAAGAGCAGCCAGTGCTCTTAACTGCTGAGCCATCTTTCCAGCCCTTATTTCTATGTTATAGATGTTTGGGGTCTTAATTAACCTACTAAGACCAGGGGACATGATAGTGCTGAGTTGGAGGATACAAAAATGAGATTATCATTGGTCTTTTGTTGCCACAGCAGTTTAAAAATACAAAGGAAAGCTGGGTATAGAGGTACATGCCTATTGTTCACTTGGGAGGCAGAGGCAGGTGGATCTCAGGCCAACCTGGTCTATTTAGGAGTTCCAAGCCAGCTAGGGTTAAGGGAAACCCGGTTTCAAAAAGAAAAAAAAAATAAATTAAATTACAAAGGGAACTGAGTGTGTGCACCCCTGTAATCTGAGCACTTGGGAAATAGAGAGAGGAGGCTCAGGATCAAGGCTAGCCTGGGCTACAGTGTCTCAAAAAGAGAGAGAGAGAGAGAGAGAGAGCTGGGTGTGGTTGCTCATTCTTATAATATTAGTACCCAGGAGGCTGGGGCAGGAGAATGGTCATGAATTTAAGGCTAGGCTTGGGCTACAATATGTGTTCCAGGCCAGTATGAGCTACAGAGTGAAACCCTGTCTCAAAAAACCAAAATAAATGGCCTGGTTTGATGGCACACGCCTTTAATCCCAGCACTCACAGAGGCAGAGGCAGATGGATCTCTGTGATTCCAGGCCAGCCAGGGCTATATAGTGAGACCCCCGTCTCAAATAAATAAATATAGCTAGAGATGAGAGGAGGCTCTGAGCTGGCTGGAGTTTTAGAAATTTTCTTTTCCTGGTGCCTATAGTCTTTTAGATGCTGGGGTGGGGGTGGGGGCTGAACCACAAACCCCCGAAGCCACTCTGGGAGAACAGGATGGGTGCTCCCTTCCTCTAACCCTGGCCATAAGCCTGTTCGGGACTAGTGAGGTGGCGGGAGGAAGAGGGAGACTCGCAGAGCTGCTGACCTTCAAAGGCTGTAGACCGGAGGGGATCGTGTTACATGCCCTTGAACTCCTGCTCCTCCTCCGCTGGGCTTTCCTGAATGGAGTCTGGAATTCCATTCACAAAATGGAGGCATGAATGAACCCACCGTCCCTCCTACTCCCGGAGGTGTCAGGTTTCAGCGCTCATTCATAGGTGGGAGTGGAGGGGGCGGGAAGGGGTCGGAACTTGACCCGGTAGCTTCACACTGCAGCCTTAGGTGGAGCTGGGGAGGTGTCAATCCTGCGCCAGGGAAAGCAGTGGAATGTGCTATTAGACCTGAAAAAAACCAGCCTAGTGCCCACTGCCTCCCCCGATGTGTGCATGCTTCACACACACACACACACACACACACACACACACACACACACACACACACAGGCACCGGGCTTGGAACCTGAGCTGCTGGACCGGATGCGTGTCCATTCTGGGGAAGTCTTAGGTGAACCCTTACACACACGCACACGTACACACACCGCTCCCCCTCTACCCGGAGGTTCATTTCTCACCACCTCCTTCCCCTGAACTCACAGGAAACAGCTGCTCCCAGGAATCTTGGGCCTTGTGGAAGTGCTTAGGCCCAGCTGCTGCCACACACATCTACCCCAGCCCTCCAGCTGAGAGCCTGAGGCCTTGAACTCCCTCTGGATGAACTTCTCCTGGGATTTGGTGGTGGGAAAAGGACAGTCACTGGAAGACACAGGCTAACAGGAAGAACTTGAATGTGTGTAGGGCTTCCTCCTGTCCTCCACCTCAGCCTCTTACAAAATCACCCTTTCTTCTCTCCCTCAGATGTCCCTGGGTGTGCATCAATGTACCTCCACACTGAGGGTTTCTCTGGGCCCTCTCTAGGTGATGGGATGATGGGTAAGGCAGCCCCTTCCATCCTAGCCCAAGACCTCCAAGTTTTGGGTAACAGTCATGTTGTCGGGGAGGGTCACCCCACCCCGGAGGCCCTGTGGACTTTTGGGGGTCTCCTATCTGTGAACTCTCAGATCTGAGCAACCTCCAACTTCCTCCACAAGGTTATGGCTATGAGAAATCTCTTCGACCATTCCCAGATGATGTCTGCGTTGTCCCTGAAAAATTTGAAGGTCAGAGAAGTGACTTCATGGGAGGGTCAGGGTCTCCTCCATCCCCCAACACACAGTGTCCTAAAGGAATCACATTTCATTGTTGGGAAAGGTCAAGACACTCAAGAAAGGGTCTGGAGAAGCCCCTTTGGGGAAGCCCCCTGGGAAAGGGGACGAGGTTGGTGGGGGACAAAAAGACATGCACCCCAAACCTTCTCTGACCTCATTCCCAGGAGACATCAAGCAGGAAGTGGTCGGAGCTTTCCGCGAGGGGCCACCCTACCAGCGCCGGGGTGCCTTGCAGCTGTGGCAGTTTCTGGTGGCCCTGCTTGATGACCCAACAAATGCTCATTTCATTGCTTGGACTGGCCGGGGAATGGAGTTCAAATTAATTGAGCCTGAAGAGGTGGGTCTTAGGTGTTCCTGCCCCTCCTCCAGCTTTGGAGCCTCAGATGAGAACCTGGGAAATGGCACTTGCTCTTCCTGACCTAGATTCTCTCCAAGCCTGAGTCTGTGAGCTGTGCTGGTCCCTGGCCTCACTTCCCTCTGCACCAAGAGTCTCAAATGCTCTTTCCACCCCAAGACTTGCCTCTTTTGTCTCCAGGTTGCCAGACTCTGGGGCATTCAGAAGAACCGGCCAGCCATGAATTATGACAAGCTTAGCCGCTCACTGAGATACTATTATGAGAAAGGCATCATGCAGAAGGTCAGGCTGAGGCTCGAGCACAGCAGGGTGGGAGCCACGGATGTGAGGAGGGGACAAGGGAAGGATGGGAGGTTATTTCGTAGCAGGTTTGTTGGAATAGAAAATGTCAATCCCGAAGTTCCCCCCAACTGCAAAGATGCTAAAAGTAGCTAAGGCCTCACATATGGAGAGATTAGGATGGGACACAAATACCAGAGGGAAATCAGTGTGGGAGGGAAGGGATCCTATACCTTTTCATGGCCCAGAAGCACAAGCTTCCCCTAGCTCTGTACTGAGGCAGGGGCCTAAATGGGCTGACCCAGCCCTCTCTTTACATAGGTGGCTGGTGAGCGTTATGTGTACAAGTTCGTGTGCGAGCCTGAGGCTCTGTTCTCTCTGGCCTTCCCGGACAATCAGCGTCCAGCTCTGAAAGCCGAGTTTGACCGGCCAGTCAGTGAAGAGGACACAGTCCCTTTGTCCCACTTGGATGAGAGCCCTGCCTACCTCCCAGAACTGGCTGGCCCTGCTCAGCCCTTTGGCCCAAAGGGTGGCTACTCTTACTAGCCACCATGGGTGGGAGCTGCCCAGTGTACATATTGGTGTATTTGGTGTTGGGGAGCCCCCACTGATACCCACGGAAATCTCTAGGGCAGATCTCTGTCCCATCTGTTGCCCTGGGCCAGACTCAGATGCTCACTGGAGTCTGGGGAAAGGAAAAATGGAGGCAGGTCAAGTTTAAAGGCCATGTTACTGAAGCGCCCCGTGGTTTACCTCTGCCCGCAGTTCAGCTCAGTCTCTAGGTCTTGCTTAGAGGCCCAAATCCCAGTTCCCTTCCCCCACCAGAGAACTAGTATCTCTTCTGTTCTTGGGACAAGGGGTTTCCCAAGTTTATTATAACAGCAGGGCCAAGGGGGTTCCCTGAACTCCCCAGTTCTCCTGTAGGAGACTGAAGCCTGGGCTCTGCCCTGAACTAGGGCCCTGTGTTCTTGGTGCTCTGTGCTTCCGGAGGCAGGAGCAGGTGGAAGGAACCTGTGGTGGGTGCTGGGGGAGGCAGAAGAAAGGGGTCCTGCTCCCAGGGGCCCTCTGGCTCTTCTCTGCCTTTTGTAGGCCCACCCAGGTCTAGATTCCACCTCCATCTCATCTGCCAGACCTTAATAAAGGCCCCTGCTTCTCCTGTTAGCTCTTCTGTTCTGCTTCCGTGGGTCAAGGACCTGGGGTGGGAAGAGCTATGGCTGTGGAGCAGAGGGCTGGAGTTCGGGGAGTATCCCAAGGCCTTAGAGGATGACATAGTGATGCCCTTGTCCCTGTTTTCCTGGCCCAAACAATCCCTTGCCCATCTGGAAAAAAAAAGAGTTCACCTCTTGACTCTGATTTTCCTCTGAAAAATGGGCTTCATGAAACCTCCTCTTCCCTGGAATCATGTGAAGACCCAGAAATAATGGTCAAAGGGTATTTTTAACCACCCCTTAGCATGATTGGTCTCTCATTGGGTGCTTGATCTATAGCCCTGCCATTATAGTAGTTCTCATGACCATGCAGTCTGTGAGTGCCCCAACTGCTAGTCCTACCCAGGCTCCAGGTGGCTGCTGTCACTGGGGTTAGAGGTAAGCAAAGATGGGAGGGGATGGGAATGCAGGTTCTTGGCAGGCCAGACAGGGACTAGATCTTCAGGGTGATGGTAGTGTGAACATTCCTTAGACCAGAGTCCTGGAGAGAATAGTGACAGGCAGTGTGACTGAGGAGCTAGGACAGAAATAGCCCAGGAAAAGGAAGGAAGAGAAAGGGTGTGTCCTAGAGTCATCCCTTGTAACAGCTTCTCCAGAGCTGACTTAGGTAAAAACAAGTCCAGCTTACAGAAACCCAAACACTACCTACAAATAAAAAGCAACACTTATTTCTAGAAACACAGAATATCTGCTTTGCAATTTAAAACAAGAGACCCAAAACCAAGTCTTCAAAAACAAGTTTTAGGACTAGTGAGATGGTTCAGTGGGTAAGGGTACTTGCTGTCAAGCCTAAGGGACTGAGTTCCATCCCTGAGACCCATGTGGTAGAAGGAAAGAGCCAACTCTCATCAGGTTGACTTCCACACTCATGGTGGCACGTGCCCCACCCACCAATAAATAAATGTAAACAAGAAAAAGCCTCATAAATTTAAAAAATATAATTTCACATTAGAGCCAGGACTGGTTCAAGGTCACTCTTAGCTACATATTCATGAGTTCAAGACTAGCCTGGGCTACACTGTCCCAAAAATAGGGGGGAAGAAATCAGATGGAAACCCTCAAAGCGTTTACATGAGGCACATCCCAAGGGCTCCACAGTGCCACAGCATCAGAACTTCAAGTACTTCAGCTCAGGCAATACTGCTCCCATGAGGCATCTACAGCAAACGTTGAGGTTAAATTCTTTAGGCTAGCTGGGTGCTGTGGCACATGCCTTTTAGTCCCAGCACTCAGGAGGCAGAGGCATGTGGATCTCTGAGTTCAAGGCCAGCCTGGTCTACATAGTTCCAGGCCAGTTGGGGCTACAAGGAGACCCTGTCTCAAAAAGACAAAAAAAAAAATTCTTTGGGCTAAAGAAGGTGTCATCAACACCCAATAGTGTTCCCACATGGATAGAGAAAACTTAGACCCAGGAACCGATCCCAGCAGCAGAGCTTACACATGCCCAAACACAAAGACTGAAAATTGCACTAAGCTCCTGTTAAGGTGAACAATATACTTTAATATCAAGAAGATTCCAGTTCTGTGCATAAAACCTACATTCTTTTCTGGGTTCTCAGATCTTAATATTGGCTCAAGAAAAAAGCTGGGTGTAGTGGCACACTCCTTTAATCCTAGCAGTGGCAGGGAGATCTCTATGAGATCAAAGCCAACCTGGTCAACATAGGGAGTTCCAGGCCAGCCAAAGCTACAGGGAAACTGTGTCTCAAAAACCAGAGAGAAAACAAAGCTGGGCCTGGCGATGTACACTTGCAACCTCAGTACTCAGGAAGATGAGGCAGGAGAATGAATGAATTCAAGGCCAGCCTGGGCTACAGAGTAAGACCCTGTCTCAAAACACAAACACACATGAAAATCATAGCCAAGTGCCTCACTGTATAACAACAGCAAGCCAGCTCTCCTGATTCTGAACAGATTTCCCCCCTTCAGAGCAGTCTCGGCTCTGTGATTGAGGTGGCTATTCTAATGGACAGTCAAATAAGTGGTCAGACCCACTCACTGCCATAGTGCGGAAGTGATCCCAGATCTCAGGTAGACAGGGTGAAGAACAGCCACACAGCTGGGATCCTACTTAAGGCAGAAGGATAACCAGCTACTGTCCCTACATCCTTTCTAGGGCTGGTCATATAGAGCACTTTTATGAGGCCCTAAATTCAGTCTCTAATCCCACACGAGAGGGGAAGGGCAATGAGACAGAACAAGGAGAGAAAGGCTTCAATCCCAGCTTAAACTCAAAGCTCAGGTACCAACATGCTAGGCACATTGCTGGGACTGGTTGGGCTGGCATGGCTCAGGACTACTCCAGAACAGGGAAGCTCAGGCAGGAATAAAGACCGAGGAGCCTGAGCTTACTTTGGCAGCACATATTAAAACTGGAATAATTTAGAGATTAGCATGGTCCTGTGCAAGGATGGCATGCAAAGCCATGAAGTGTTAGATCCGCCTGCCTCTGCCTCTGCCTCCCGAGTGCTGGGATTAAGGGCATGTGCCACCACACCCGGTGTGTTCCATATTTTAAAAGACTGGGAGCTGGGCATGGTTGCACACACTTTTAATCCAAGCACACAAAAGGCAGAGGCAGGTGGATCTCTGTGAGATCAAAACCAGCCTGGTCTACATGGCAAGTTCTAGCCTAGCAAGGGCTACAATGATATCCACAGTGTTCTGGATTCCTGTCCTAGTCTCACTGAGGAACACACTCCGGCGCTCTCAGCTGAATGAAGTGAGGGAGCTGTCAGCACATTCTGGATTCCTGGACTTGTGTCTAGGATGTACTGCCAGTGATACCAAACACTGCTACTTACCCTAGAATGTTGTAGTCTTTCAATGTCTGCCACATAACTCTGAAGTTCTAGTACTAATTTTAGAAGTTACTGACAAGGCAAGGGAGCAGCAGGAAGGATGCAATGGCACAGGACAAGCCCAATGGCCCCCAGGCTCCACTACAATCCCCATAGTCTAGCATCACCGTAGTTGCTTTGAAGAGCAATGGGAAGAGGATATTCCCAATCAAGTGCTAGAAGAAAAACTAAATGAAAAAGCAGCCCCAGTGAGGATGGTGGTCAGCACAGACCAGATGAGAGGAGTCATTTGGTTTCTGCTAGCAGTGAAGGAAGGGAAGGTTTTGTTCAAGTCCACTGAGGACTTCAAGGGGACAAATTAAACAGTGTCATTACTTGCTGTGTTTCCAAAGAAATGGACACACTGTTCACTGAGAGTATGACGGGTGGGGGACAGAGGGAGAACTTTGCATGTTTAGATGCAGCATATGTAACCAGATTGAAGTGCTCTGGCATGAATGTGGTCAATCCCACCCACGAGCTGACAGGGCTGGGCTAACCCCACTGATGCTGAAAGACAGACTGGAGGTCTGGCCTGTGCATCATATCTGGGTCCAATGAGGCCTGGGCTCTGGTTTGATCTGTCATATGCACCAGAGCCATAGATACTAAATCTCCCTTATGGGGCTAGAAAGATGGCTCAATGGTTAAGAGCACTTGACTGCTCTTGCAGAGGACCCAAGTTAATTCCCAGCACTTACACAGCAGTTAACAACTGTCCATAACTCCAATTCCAGGGAATCCAATGTCCTCTTCCGACCTCCATGGGCACTGTACAACATGGGTGCACTTACACACATGCAGGCATAGCACTCATACACATAAAATTAAAAATAAACTCCCTCACAACTCATT
>NW_008342393.1:153195-154765 GCF_000622305.1 Nannospalax galili | reverse complement strand
GGAGAGATGGCTCAGTGGTTAAGAGCACTGGCTGCTCTTGCAGAGGACCCTGGTTCAGTTCCCAGCACCCACATGGCAGCTAACCACCGCCTGTAACTCCAGTTCTGGGGGATCTGATGCCCTCTTCTGACCTCCATGGGCACTGTACAACATGGGTGCACTTACACACATGCAGGCAATACTCATACACATAAAATAAAAATAATAAATATTTTTAAAATCTCCCTCATATGGAACTCAGGCCAGTAGTCTACATTTCAGCAGAAAAATAAAACCCAAAAAACAGTCATAGTAAACCATTCTTGTTTTCTTAAGAAAATAAATATTTCGAGGAGGTAAAGCCCAAGTACGGAGGCTGGAGTGCAATAGGAAGTGAGGCCAACATTGCAATGACCATTGTGGTCTGTTCCTGGGGCAAGCACCAGCAGGGGCATCAGGGCCCTTACTGTGTCTACCATATGTCACAGACACTCACTACCCTTCCCCATCCCAGGGATGCACAAGTTGCCCCATTCTTAAAGGTGAACCAGTATGTCTCCAATGTTGCCTAGTGCCCCGAACTAGCCCCAAGACTTGTGGTGGGAGTTACAGACTCTGGCCGAAGTCCTGCTTAAATCGGTTTCTATCTTACATCAGAAAAGAGACTCATGTTTGGAAAATGCTCAGTTAAGATAGGCTACCACAGGGCAGCTGTATCTCAGGACCAGTCTGTCATCAGCCAGGGGAAGCCAGGCTGCAGGAAAGGCAAATGGACAGCTTCTCTCAGCGCCGCCGGAAGGCACGGGATATTCTCCAGGCGTTCGGCTCCTCGTAGCGGTTGTACAAGGGCTCCAGGCGCTGCTGCTTCTTCTGCTTGCTTAGCTTAGTTGGATCAGAGACCTTGAAGAAGGCTGGGGCAAACTCCACAAGCCACCTGGGGTCAATGGTAGTGACTTCTCGCATGTATTCCTTTGTGGTTAGCACCAGCTCGTGGTATACAACCCTGTGGGTAGAAGAACTCAGGGGTTGAATCAGGTCCCACCACAATCTGGTCCCTAGGGAACCACTGCTGAGCTGGCATTCTGTCCTAACATTTCTCCTGCTTAACCCTCAGGAGACTGTGGTTGAAGGCCATACCCTAACCTATATCCCCCACCCCAACACAGCTTGCAAGAGAACGAGTTCTAGTCTGATTCTGGCTTGAACTGGTTAAGTGACAGGAAGCCAGTTCTATCTCTTCTCTAGATTTCAGTTTCTTGCTCTATAAAATAAAAAGGTTTCCAGATAGTTCTATAGAATCCTAAGGTCCTGGGGAGGGGCCTCATAAATTACCACAAAGAGATGGGGAAGGCCAAGTGGTCATGACTCCAACTTTCTTATTGTAGAGGCACAGTTTTATATTAGAGTTCTTAATAAGATTTCGATTTTTTAAAATGCTAAACTTAAAAAAAATTGTGTGTGGGTGGGGGGTGGTGTGCATGCAGAGGTCAAAAGGCAACTTTGGAGTCAGTGCTCTCCTTCCACCTTTACATGGTTTCTAGGGATCAAAAGTTGTCAAGTTTGCCTGGCAAGTGCTTTTGCCTGCTGAACC